>NW_020664562.1:21578488-21621936 GCF_002925995.2 Terrapene triunguis | reverse complement strand
CGATCGGCAGCGGCAGTTCAGCGGCAGATCCTTCGCTCCTAGAGGGAGTGAGGGACCTGCCGCCCCCGAATTGCCGCAGGTGCTGCCCCTCTCTCTTGGCCGCCCCAAGCACCTGCTTGTTAAGCTGGTGCCTGGAGCCGGCCTTGGAGCCACCAATGACTTCTATGTCAATTGATAATATGGGCACCATCTGAACAGATCAAAAATGGTGACTAGAGAAACATTAGGCAGAAAAATAGAGAACGAAGCCAAATCCATCAGCATGACCCTCAGAAGCCTGAGCAGAGCAGCACAAGACCAAAATAAGTGGCAGAAACTGGTGAATGCCCTATGAACCTGAGTATGGGAGGATAAAGAAAGAAAGATATACTGGCAACTGAAAGCGCTGCGCCATAGAAGTGGAGAGCCAGCAGAGAACTATCTGGGGTGATGGAACCTTTCTGCATCCACAGTGATTTGCATGTCACACTATCTCAGAGGTAAGAGCAGGACCTGGGGAGGGTCTGGAGCAGATGCCATAGTGCATAAGATTGGGCCAGCCACTGGAGAGTAGGTATGATACCCCGGCCCAGCTGGGTCCCACCTTCCAGCCACCATGAGTGCTGGTGGAGATGCCCAGCCTGGGGAGCCCACAAACCCCACATTGGGGTGTGGTGGGAGACAAGACAAGGCACAGGCACCATGGCGGAGGCACCCAGGGCACCAGTCACTGGGGTGGGGACATAAGTGTACAGGGTACCAGCTGCCAACGTATAGGGGCACAAGAACCAGGCACCAGCCACTGAGGAATTGCTGTAGGACCAGCAGAAGGAACTACCGGGATGCCCCTTCTAGCCTGGAGTCAGCTGTTCCCTCACCCCTCTTAGTAGCTCCCCCAACTCCCCCTTTTATCCCTCTGTTCCACCCCATTTACAGGGAGCTTCCAACCCCCTGCATGTAAGTTATGTCCAGGGTTAAAACTTCAGTGCTTGATTCTACAAATACTACTAAGTATAGGGCTTATCACTGTCAACAGAACTATTTACACACTAGTCCAGACCCTTACTTATTTCCTCTCTTGACTCGTCAGATCAGACACCACTACAGATAAAGGGTCTTTTTCTGCCACTCTTAGTAGCGTGACCAGATGTCCCGATTTTATAGGAACATTCCCGATATCTAGCGCTTTTTTCTTATATATTTTTATATCTTATTATATTTTTTCCTATTATCCCACACCCCCGTCTCAACTTTCTATCTGGTCACACTACATTGTAGTAGTTTATTCTGTGAATATTCCCATTAACTCCAGAGGGACTTCTAGTGAAATAAGATACTCATTTTGAGTGTAAGAATTGCCTCGAAAATTATAAAGGGCCTAATTCTTATTATCCTAAGGCCCCATCACACTATTCTGGTAGGGTAAAGGGGCCTTAAAATGGGCATAAAGTATTTTTACATTGTCTTTAAAATCCGTTTGCACTGCCAAAATGCTGCAAAGGGGCTTTGGTGTAAAGCAAGAATAAGGCCACATGAATTGGAGTGTGGGCTTATAGATTGTGATGAATGGAAATTACTTTGAAAGACTCATCAAAAAGTATCTCATTCATTTCAGTTCCTTGTAAAAGTGTAAGCATAATTTCATGGAAAACGCCCCCCCTCTACAAACATACCCACCATAGAACTATTTCTGCATGTATAGGATTATATTGCTCATAAAGATTACTTCCGCTGGAAAGATTGATGATTTATTTTGAATTATATGAAAATGACAGGAAAAAGCTAGACTTGTTTAATTTTAATTCTGAAGTTGGGAGTAAAAGACAGTTTACTCTTCACTTCATTTCTATATTCTGTTCACTGTCATTGTTGCTCAGGCATTGAATTAGTCACAAACTTCACTAACTGCTTATCTCAGTAATTTGTTTTCAAATGGAGATTAAACTACTCTCGATTAAACATCAGAACAGTTGTTGATTTTTCCTTAATTAATGATATCCGGTCATGTTCCTTTCAGTGTTTTAACTATAATCTTACTCAAACAAAACATCTGTTCTGTATCACGCATGTAGTATTTGTCAACAAGACAAGATGTGCTTTTTGTTACAGCTCTGTCAAATAATCAATTTGGATAATCACAAACATTTTGGGTCATAGGTGCCAGGTCACTGAGATTTCCTCTGACGATAGGGTTTTGTATTTATAGAAAGACTTGTTTAGTTATTAAAAACCAGGAAACAGACATTCAAAGAGTATAGTCTGATAATGCTTATAACAAAAGGATGCCTGCATTTTTGGCTTAGCATGCAGAAAGTTATCACATAATCAAATAATTTTACACACACTAGTATGTATACATGTTAATCAGGACATTATATAAAGCTAGTACCACTTCTTTGTGGGAGATTGTGCCTATATGGACTACATACATAGGTGCTAGTTAAAGCATTGCCCTCTTTCATTATATTCTATTGCCATGACAATGTGTTTGTATCATCACTGGAACATACTATATTCATAATATTGAATTTATTTTTTAAAGGCCTGATCTACCAAGATGCTGAGCAGGCTCCTGCAAAGTCCTGAGCTCTCTGAATTTTCTCTGATTTGGGAGTTGAGAATGCTCAGTGCCTTGCAGGATTGGATCTTTAAAAGAGATACTCCAGAAGTGATCACTTCAAACAAGAAATCATCACATGCTCCCACACTGGAAGGACAAATTCAGAAAACCTATCTGGAGACCATGGAGGAAACCCAAAACAACTATTAAAAAAAACACCAAAACAAAATCTGAAGACAGCCATCCAACACAAAAACAAAAAGTGGAACTAACTACAACTCCACAACTCACAGAACACAATGTTGGGGAAAAACCATGACAGCAGGACCCACCACATGGCCACTACACGACACCCCAACATTATCAACCTATCAAGACCACCCCTAGCCAGAGCTGAATTATCTGTATTCTCCAAGGGACTGAACTTCTGCCCCACCACAGAACTTGACATCATACTAACATGTGGAGAACTAGAAGAATTCTTCCACAACAAAGATAACACCACTCAGAACTACCCCATCCCCACTAATAGGCATGAGAAAAAAAGAATAATCTGACCAGCCACCTCCCAGCAGATAAAACCACACACTTAATCATTACATCGACTGCATCAGGAAAAAAATGTTGACTGAAATCCTTAATAAACCTCACATCCACCACAATCTTTCCACTGCTGACTGGATAGCTATACGGTCCCTGAAATCCAATCACTAGGGCCCTACCAAATTCACGGCCATGAAAAATGCATAATGGACTGTGAAATCTGGTTTCCACCCATGAAATCTGGTCTTTTGTCTGCTTTTACCCTTTACTATACCGATTTCATGGGGGAGACCAGAATTTCTCAAGCTGGGGGTCCTGATCGAAAAGGGAGTTGCGGGGGGAGGGGCACAAGCTTATTTTAGGGGGGATCATAGTATTGCCACCCTTATTGCTGCACTGCCTTCAGAGCTGGGCACCAGGAGAGCGGCGGCTGTTGGCCGGGCGCCCAGCTCTGTAGGCAGCGCCCCGCCAGCAGCAGCGCAGAAGTAAGGGTGGCACTTCCATACCATGCCACCCTGACTTCTGCATTGCTGCCTTCAGAGATGGGTGGCCGGAGAGTGGTGGCTGCCAGTCTTCCTTCTGCGCTGCTGCTGGCGGCGCCTCTGCCTTTAGAGCTGGGCTCCCAGCCAGCAGCCACCACTCTCCAGCTGCCCAGCTCTGAAGGCAGCATTGCCATCAGCAGCAGTGTAGAAATAAGGGTAGCAGTACAGCAATTCCCCCCCACAATAATCTTGCAACCCCCCCCCACACACACACACACACAACTCCTTTTTGGGTCAGGACCCCTTCAATTACAACACCGTGAAATTTCAGATTTAAATAGCTGAAATCAAGAAATTTACTATTTTAAAACACCTATGATCATGAAATTGACCAAAATGGACCGTGAATTTGGTAGGACTCTACCAATCACCCAATGGTTATCAGACCAGCAGACAAAAGGGGCACCATCATAATCCTCAATTGTGATGATTACATCAATGAGGACAACTGACAACACTCCAATGCCATCTACTATTAAGAACTCAAAGAAGACCCCACACTACAATTCACACAGAATTTAAGGAAATCATCAAATCCTTCCCCAAACAACTCCAAGAGAAATTCTACATCCTCATTCCCCACAAACCCACTCCAAGGACCTCCTACATGCTTTCTAAGATACATAAACAAGGGAACGTAGGTAGACCTATTATATCTGGTCATGGCACTCTTATTGTAGGAATACTGGGACTCCTAGAAACCATCCTCAGACGATTCAACACATAAAAGGCCAGTTTCCTCCAGGACAAAACCAACTTCCTCCAGAAACTCCACAACATTAATCTCCCACCTTAGAACACCATCCGTGCCAACATGGATATCACTTCCCTATACAACAACATCCCTCACCATGACAGCATGACTGCCTGCCTGAAATATCTACAAGACAGTGGACAGTACTCAGATATCCACCCTAAACACAATCAAACTCATCTATTTCATCCTCACCTATAACCACCTTGCATTTAACAACAAACACTTTGTCCAAAACCATGGAAACAACCATGTGTACTAGGACAGTTCCCCAATATGCCAACATCTTCAAGGGGCAACTCATGGAAGAATTATGGGGAAAATGCACCACAAAAGCAATACATCAATGATATTTTCATCCTTTGGAAAGAGGAACTAAACTCTTACATTTCCACCACAGCTACAGTAGCCATCACTATCCATCAAACTCTCTAGAACATTTCCACATCAGCATCAACTTCCTGGACACACCCATCAGCTTCAACATTAGAACCCGATGGATTTTATCTACAAAGAACCCATGGATCACCACACATACCTCCACAGAGCCAGTAAGCACCCCACACACACCAAGAAATCTGTTACCTACAGCCAGTTACTCATACCACAGAATATGCTCCAAGGAGAAAGTCCGGGATAACACACTTAAAAACCCCTTCACCAAACAAGGATACTCCATCAGAGAAGCAGATCACATCATGCAATAGGTCACCCGAGAGCTTATTTCAGTATAGGAAAACAAAAAAAAACTGTACACCCCAAATTGTTACCTACCACCCCACACTGGAAGCCATATGGGGCATCAAACAAATATAACCCCATACTTGATAGGGGACCACAACCTTTCTTCTATCCTTGAAACAAACCACCATTCTCACCAAGCTCATCCTCAGAAGCAAACTCTCCACAGACCATGAGACACCAACTCAAAATGGCACCAGACCAGGTCAGAACAAACAGATGCAAAACCTGCAGCCCTATCTTCACGCCTATGATAATCAATACCGCCCCCGCAACACACCACTCCAGATCCATGGCTCCTACACTTGCCTATCATAAGATGTGGTGTACCTCATCCAGTGCATCAAATGCCCAACAACAACTATGTGGGTGAAACTAGACAATTACTATGCTCTCAAATGAATTTGCACAGAAAAATGATAAAAGACAAAAATACTCTTATCATCCCTTGGTGAACCCTTTTCAAAGCAACAACTCCATATGTGACCTCACAGTCCTAGTCTTCAAAGGAAACCCGTGCTACCCCTTCAAAAAACAAGCTTGGAAACTTAAATTCATAATTCTGCCAGATACTAAAAATCATGGTATCAGAGACAGTGGTTTTATGACTCATTACAGTTTGTAACCTATTAACTCCTTGTCCTATGACCACAGAGGTATTAATTGTCCACTTCATTTTGAATGGTTTCTTGCAACATGTGTTAACTCCTTATGCTTAATCTGTTTCACCTTATATTTAGCTGTGACACTCTGGGTATATCTACACTGCAATAAAAGACCCACAGCACAGCTGTGGCTGGCCCAGGTCAGTTGACTCAGGCTAGTTGGGCTCATGCTGTGTGGCTAAAACTTGCAGCGTAGATGCTTTGGGCCTGGAGCTGGAGCCTGGATTTTGAAACCCCACAAGGAGGGTGGGTCTCAGAGCCCAGGCTCTCGCCTGAGCCTGAACATCTACACTGTAAGTTTTAGCCCCACAAGCCTGAGTCAATTGACCCAGGTTCTGAGATTCTGCGCCATGGGTTTTTTATTGCAGTGTAGATGTAGCCTCTGAGACGCTGGCTATTTTTCCACACCCAAAGAAGAGTTCTGTGAAGCTTGAAAACTTCTCTTCCACCAACAGAAGTTGGTTTAATAAAAGTTATTACCTCAGCCACCTTGTCTGTCTCATAACATGTAAAGGAACTCCCGACTACAGGGTTGTTAACAGGCTGTCTGCTTGTATGTGCTAACTACCCATGCTAAACATCTGTTTTACCTTGCATTTTGCTGTGATGCTAGGAGTTCCTTTCCCAGATCTGAAGAAGAGCTCTGTTTGGCTCGAAAGCTTGTCCCTCTCACCAACAAACATTGGTCCAATATACTACCTCACCCACCTTGTCTCTCTGACAAAATGTTGTCAGAATAACAAAGTCACACTGCCAAAGTCAGAAACTTTTGCCTCCCAATTCATTTCACCTTGCTTCTTTGCATGCTTTCCTGGAGATTTAGGTTTTAGGCCCAGCCTTCAAGGTTACTTGTTGAAAACAATCATTTCTGGCAGTGCTGTGCTTCCCCACATTCAAGCATATTACCTGTTTTAGCACCTGTGTCTGCTTAATCACCCCATTTAATATTCCATGTCTGTTTGTGGCTATGATTTTCCATACAGCAGCAGCTCAGCACAGTACTTCATTTAATCTTTTCGCTGAAACTAGAGTTGGTCTTTTCCACAAACTTCCCCACAACCCACTAAATCTTCATTCTTATTGAAGGCACATGGCAGTTTTTTCCCAGGTGCCATCTCTACCAAGGCTAGATGTATTCTAGATATCAGACATTCTCTCTCTCTCACTCATCCCCAAAAGCAGGATGGTCATTGCATTTACTAGACCAAATCCTGCTTTCAGTTACACCCAGAAATCCCACTGAAGGCGGTGGGTTTCATTGTGTCAGTGAGGGCAAAATGAGGTAACTCCTTCTGTTTAATCAATGTTGAAGTTGTAAGCCCAGGCTGATAAACTATCAAACTGAAGGCTGATGTCCATGCATTTCCTTCAATTTGTGTGATGTTTTTTGTTTTATTTTGTTTTGTTTTTTTTAAGAAGCACAATAGCATTATCTAAGGAAGAAGTGCCAGAGAGGGCATTGAAAGTTCTGGCTTTGTAGCAATGTATCACCCTTATTCATTTTAACTTTTTAGTGTTCATCAAACTCTAAAATGTGTGTTTCATTCAGTCCAGAAATTCATGTTAATATATTTATATTTACTTGTGTTTACAAAGGGGGAATATTCTTATCTGAAATATTGAATGAGTTGTCAAGCAGTTGCATACTGAATGCTGTCTGGTTATTTATTCTGTCATGTACTGAATTAACAGGAGTTCCATGAGCTGAGTGAGTACAGGATATGGCCCCAAAATGTGGTACTTTGTTATCCCTGTTTTATAGTTAAGTTGAGTTGACCCTGATTCCACTTGCACCAGTGGTATGTTTCTTTCCCCCATACCTGTAGCAGGGTCATTAAAAGATGGTAGCTTATAGGGAAAAGAGGACCTTGGATGAGTTGCAGAGAGACTGAATTTCCTGGTGGTGTAATAAAGAGGAGGACCAAAATAGAAAAGATAAGTGAGAGCACTCCTTGGGAGGATGGAACTTTACTGAAGTGTGACTTGTGATAAACTGTCTTCTCAAAGCTTATCAGACTATTTCACCAAAACTCTGTACAAGTTCAGTCAGATTTTATAAGAAGTTGTGTTTCAAAAATTACATTTAGGATGCTATCTTGCTTCCTTGTAAGCAATATCAGTGCTATAGTACTCAAGGAAGAGCTTTAATAGAAACAGCTAGGTTCTGACTTTGAAGTTTTAGTAACTGTCCATTCCAAACCTAATAATTACTGAATAATTGCTGCTGAATTATTTTCCTCTGTCTAAATCCAGGTCATAAAACTGACATTGATCTGAATCCCCAGCCACAGATTTGGTGACTATGTTATACCAATAAAAACTAGCAGGATCTTATTAAAGGGGACAAGATAAAGATGCCACATTTATTATGATAACAATTTGATTTATGACCAATAACTAATATCTTAATCATTATACACATACACACACACATTATACCTAATACCTATACACACACACACACACACACATTCATACACACACACATCCATCAGATGTTCTGCAGCTGCTGCATAGTTACCAGTCCTGCTTGAGTCTGTGGCTTGAGTTTGCAGCTTGGGTTCGTAGCTTGTGGCTGCTAACTGACCAGGAAAGCCGGGCACAAGGACGAGCTGGGTCTCTGTTGGGCATGCACCAATGCCCTTCCATGTTGGCAGCAGAATGTTACCCTCCTCCAAAGTTTTCCATCTCACCCATCCTTTTTGTAGGCTTTAGTTTGAATCCAGAGTCTATAGGTCTTGCTGTGTCAGGCTGCCTCTGGGTTTGGTGATTGATCACCCGTCAATTGCAGACATGACTTTCAGCCTCGGACCGGGCTTTGATCTTCCTTCTATTGTACCTTTTCTTTTTAGGGTGGATTCTTCTTACTTTGTTAGGGCTCTTGTCTGCATCTTCAGCCATTGGTGTTTGAACTCTATTTAATCAGGACAGGCTGAGGCTGGGGCTGGGGCTGGAGGTTGATTCCATCATCCATATATACCTCATTCACACATTTAAACTAAACTAATAAGATTACAAAATGGAGTAAGCATTTTAAAATGGGGTTTGAATTACAATATGGCAAACAGTGAACAGAAGTTACAATATAGACAAGTATAATGGATGGCAAACAGTGAACAGAAGTTACAATGTAGGCAAGTGTAATAAATGGTGAACAGAAATTACAATACTGAAACAGTGCAAGTCTCAGTGATTTAAGCAGGAATTGGATTGATAGTGAAACTTAAAAAGGCAGCTGACTGAACAGCTATGGCTCTTAACAAGCATCTTAACTGTTAATTAGCCAGTTATTGGGGTAACCGGTTTTATGAATAAATATTGTTTCATTCATAAAACTTTACTTAGGAAGTTACATTAATAAAGTGAACAATTAAAAACAATTTCATTCATGAGTCCTACAACTAAATGTGCTCCTTCATTAAGACTGATTCTTTGCAATTCTCCAGCACTTCCAGTTTCTGTGCTTGTTTCACACGCCATCATCCATTACACAATGACAATGAGGCCACTCAGTACATATGGAAGTTCCAGTAATTACCACAGATTGAGCAGAAAGACCATGTTTAGAGCATACATGGTCTCTCCCTGAGTGATCACAGTAAGAGAGAAAAAGGCTTGAAAGAGTCAGCCCAGTATCTGGAAACAATTCAGGAACTTTGGAACATTGGGGTTACCCACAGACCATTGGTATGCTGCAGATATTTTAATACCAAAGTCAGCCTACTACTCCCAGAAGTAAATATTCAGTTAATCATTGAGTCATTAAATGAGGCTGGTCATATGGCTGAAAGAAAGATTTTTTACTAGAAATGCTTAGCTTACGCCAGTGACCATCACAGACATTAGTCTAATGATTAAGATTTAATTATGTGAATATTACTGGGATCTGGATGGGGATTATTTCAACAGTCCTGTAGCCCTGCACGGCCAGAGCAGACTAAACACAAGGGGGCCAAGTTCTCCCTTTTGTACAGACTTAAGTGGCACCAAAAACTAGCCCACTAGTATATTACCCTCATATTAGAGAGTGATTTTAATGTCATATTTAAAATCATCTATGTATTTCTATAGCCAAAGAACATTATGTGCATTATCTAATTTAGTACCAACTATACCTGTCCCTTCTATACAATGAAAGAATACTGTATGCGATCTCTTATTAATCATTAAGCCAGATCAGCACATCCAAAACAAAATATTTAGAACTCTAAACAAATTTATCAAGTTATTATTCAGGCACAGTAGCTGCTTTTCAAAGCAAATTACAGACAATGGTCCTGATTTTCATCACTCTTTCATGGGTGTAAGTCAGGACTAATGCCACTGAATTCCATGAAATTATATAATATTTTTCACCAAGAACTTGAAAATGAATAGGTTTTACATATAGGAAATAAATCACATGTATATCTTTGAAGGGTGTGTACGAGTTTTAGAGCCATGGTTTATAATGACCACATTACCCACACATGGCAAAGTAGTGAGTAAGTAAAGCAGTCAGTATAATGAGTAACACTTGTAGCCTCTCTTCCTGCCTGTCTGCATTTGTGTGTGTGACCCCAGTAACGCAGACACTGGTACATTTTTTTTATAGGAAGAGTGCCTTACTGGCTCTTTTTTACTGTTTCACTAGAACAGGGAAAAAAGAGACAAGGAATAAAAGTGGATTTGAAAAAATTATAATACTTCTGTGCATAAAAAAGAAAATACGTGAAAAAATTGCCTTAAATCAGAGGTCCCCAAACTGTGGGGAGCACCCCCCAGGGGGGCATGGAGGAACGTCCAGGGGTGTGTGGCAGGACCTGGTCCTGGTCCTCCCCCAGCTGCATCCCCAGCCCCGCACCTGGCCCCATCCCCAGTCTTGGCATGGCTCCACTCCCACCCCGCCCCCAGCCCGTTCCCAGCCCAGGGCTGAGGCTGGAGGCGTGCTGGGAGCAGAGCCACACCTGGCTGCAGACCCAGCTGCTGGCCCCCACGCAGCCCAGCTGCGGCTCTGCTCCCGCCTTGGCCCTTGGCTGTAGCCCTGCTCCTGGCCCCAGACCCACCTCCAACTGCAGCCACTGCCTTGGCCCCCTTATCCCTGTCTGCATCTCCCAGCCACCTTCCCCCCAACCCAGCCACAGCCCTGCTCCCAGCCTGGGGAGTGGGGGCGGCACCCAGACAGGGGTAAAGGGGCACACAACCCGTAAAAGTTTTGGGACTGTTGCCTTAAATAGTATTCTTAGATTTGTTCACAGATATTTTACTAAGTCCTTTGTACTTAGATACTAGTACTGTGATGGACAATATACACTACACTCTGTCCCACAGCTTAGCCCTGCAATATTGGATATGTTCTCTCATCCTCATTAGGAAGTTAGGAAGAAAAGAATCCTATCTTTACCAAATTCAAGTCATGTTGTAAAACACACCTCTTTGCCATAGCACTCTCCCAGAGAACTAAAGCAAACAAAAAAATCCAACAATCCATTCACGAATAACAGCCCATCACTGTAAGCAGGACAGGGAACTGATATTATGCTCAAAATTAGCAGCTCACAACTGCATTTAAAGTAAGATGGAGAATTGACTTCCCTCGCAGATAGTTTTTGCCATATCTTATTATTCTTACAGGTATATACTATGACAGGGGCTTTAATAAGACCACCACTTATAATGCATAATATATATTACTATATGGTGGTGATATCCATATACACATTGCATTTATCATGCACCTTTGATGATTTTAACCACCATCTGCTCCCTAACGTACCTCCACTGGAATAACACTTACCTTCCTTTTGTACAGCAATTGAGATCTATGAAAGAAACGCTCTGTATAAGAACTAAATATTGTTAAATCCCTGAGATGCTTCAGACACTGTTAAAAAAAAAAAATCAAACCTGCCACAAAGATTTCCTTTCCCTTTTGTCCTTAAATGTGGAATAGCCCCTCCCCCTATCTCCACTTTATGTCACCCCACTCCATTATGTACTCATGTTTATACACACACATCCACACACAGTGGCTGCTCTTAGAAAGTTGGCATTTGCTAATGGATTCCTCAAAGTTACAGTATCTCAATTATTTCCTTTTCCAAGTAGAGAGAAGAAACTGTGGCCTCTCACTGTGTGGTGACTGCTAGTAAACTTGTTAGGGGAGATCACAGTGTAAACAGACACACATACCTATTAGGGCTATATGAAATATTAGCAAAACATGCAACAACCTAGCAATAAAATTATGGATTTAACATGAATTGGTAAAAGTGATCTGATTTTACAAAACAAAAAGTGGGAGGGAAAAAATTCCCCCTCCCTCCCCATAGGAACAGTTTCGAGTGAAATTGACCGCTTTTGAGTTTCAAAATTTGAAATTCTACTTTGTTCCACTGATCATTTTTTATATCAAAAGATAAATATTTGCTTGCAGCTTTGACAAGTTGTTAAGTTGTGTATTTGCATTCTGTTAGTCTATAAGGTGCCACAGGACTCTTTGTCATTTTTTACAGATCCAGACTAACACAGCTACCTCTCTGATACATAATTTTATAGGTTATCCTGTGAAATGTGCTGTATTTGGTAACATATACAAGACTTTTTGTATTTTTTTATTTGTTTCTTTATGAAAATAAAAGTATCGATCACAAAAAAAGATACAAATATTTGAATGGTCTGTTTTGTAAAATTTTCATTTAGAGCAAAATTTCTGGGCTACAAAATAGCTGGTCTGGAACAAAATTGCAAATTTTTTAACCAATTTCATGAAATATCCTGTTATTTATTTTTGGCAATTCCTCATTACACTGATTGTATGTGCATGTGAAGTGAAATGTATACAGGACACACAAATTCATATGTACATACTGAACACCCTATTTCTTGTTTTCCACATTTTTAATTCGTCCTGTCTCTCTTCCTCCCCCCCCCCCCCCCCCGGGCTTTCTTGCTGAGTTGGTAGGCTAGCATTTCTAATTACATGAGTCAGATGCTCCTGTTATTCTCCCACAACCCTCCCACTTGTATATTAGTCTTTTCCAGATTCATGGAATACAGAAATATGCAGCACATGAGAACTCAGAAGTAGTGTCATGAAAGAAGCCAAATTTTAAAGCTAGTAATAAAATCTTTAATTTGTCTTGCAACCAAGACTTGGATAATCTGTTATCTCTGACCATTTATGTACAAAGTGTAAAAACTAATACACAACATGTTGACAGATATCAACCTCAAACAGACTCCATCCAAATAAAGCTCAACATAATTCTCAAACAAACCCTCTTGGCATGAAAACAGATGAACTTAATAGGATACCAAACTATAAAGGCCAGCAAGCTAGGGCTTTGTCAGAACACCTGGTGAAATGAACTTCAGAAATGAGGCCCCTCCAAATAGAATGCCTTGACTCTGTTCTCCAGACCTTCCTCTTAGCAAAAACATGCCAGCTGATCTCAAATGTCACAGCTCTGTGTAAAGGTAGAGGTGATCTCTTTAGTAGTCAGGACCCAAAACATGCAGATCTCAACAACCACCTCCGGAAATTGTACTCAGAACTGATCTACGAAAGCAAATATAAAGTGCTCCTTGTGGCTAGCACCCCTAGTAATCAGACAGGCACATTCAGCCTCAATTTGTAGTCACTTTGGATTTACACTGGTGTAATCGAAACCAGGATTTATCTGTAATGCACTAGCTGTATCTTTCAAGTGACCCTTATGCTTCATTCCCCGTAGATCAGGGGTGGGCAAACTTTTTGGCCTGTGGGCCACATCTGGGAATAGAAATTGTAGGTCGGGCCATGTATGCTCACAAAATTGGGGTTGGGATGCAGGAGGAGGTGCGGGCTCTGGTTGGGGGTGCGGGCTCCGGCCAGAAATGAGTACAGGGTGTGGGAGGGGGCTGTGGGCTGGGACGAGGGGTTCGGAGGTCAGTAGGGTGATCAGGGCTGGGCAGGGGGTTGGGGTGTGGGAAGGAGTGCAAGCCCTGGCTGGGGCAGCAGGCTCTGGGGTGTGGCTAGGGAGGAGGGATTTGGGGTTCAGGAGGGTGCTCCAGGCTAGGATCGAGGGGTTCAGATGGGGATCAGGGCTGGGGTAGGGGGTTGGGGCGCGGGGGGAGGTTCAGGTGTTCAGGCTCTGGGCGGCGCTTACCTCAAGCGGCTTCCGGAAGCAGCGGCATGTCCCTTCTCTGGCTCCTAAGCGGAGGCGCAGCCAGGTGGCTCTGCACGCTGCCCCGTCCGCAGGCACCACCCCTGCAGCTCCCATTGTCCACAGTTCCCGTCCAATAGGAGCTTTGGGGGCAGTGCTTGGGGCGGTGGCAGCGTGCAAAGCGGAATCCTCTGGCTGCCCCTACACATAGGAGCCGGAGGGGGGCCATGTCACTGCTTCCAGGAGCCACATGGAGCTGGGTCGCCGGAACGGGGCAAGTCCCAGACCCTGCTCCCCAGTGGGAGCTCAAGGACCGGATTAAAACAGCTGGCAGGCCATAGTTTTCCCACCCCTGCCGTAGATCATGTTTCAGTCTTTCATTACAGAGATCAATGGCATGGATAATTGTTACAAGATCTGCATCTGAGGGAAATGCTTGCAATAGGGTAAGCAAATACAAAGGGCGAAAAGCAACTTTGGCCCCCAGTACTACATAAGCAATTGGAAGCAATCAAGGACCCGAAAGCAGCTCATATTGCAGACTCCTATATGTGAGCATAACTCTCACTGACATTAGCATAGGGTGACGAGATCACAACACTAAAATATCGGGACACATTGGGATGCCGTCAGCCCTGCACACAGTCCACCTCCACTCCTCCCAGGCTCCGCCCCCACTCTGCCCCAGGTCCCGCCCCCTCCCCGCTCTGCCCCCCCCACCACACCCTTCCTTATCCCCCGGCCCCTTGCTGGCTTGCTGCATCCCTCCTCAGTCCCCCACCCATTGATCACCTCCTCACCTCCCCTGCCCGCCTGCTGCTCGCTCGCTCGCCTGCTCGCCTCTTAACCCTTTCCGCCTGCCACTCGCCTCTTCACCCCCCCGCCCGCCACTCACCCCTACGGCACCGACTTCCCCTCTGCCGGATGGGTGCTCGCCCACCCCCCGCCTCTTTTCGCCCAAGCATCCGCCCTTGCTCCGCCCCCATTCCACCCCCTTCTCCCAAGTCCCCGCCCCTGCCTTGCCTCTTCTCCACCTCGTACCCCAAGCACGCTGCATCCCCGCTCCTCCCCCCTCCCTCCTTGAAAGCGCTAAGCGCTGCCAAACAGCTGTTAGGCAGCGGGAAGCGCTGGGAGGGGGGAGCAGCGGGGGCACGGCGCGCTGGGAGGAGGAGGGGAGAAGGAGGTGTGGAGGGGGGAGCTTGGCTGCAATTTTCCCCGTTGGTGCTCCAACCCTGGAGCACCCATTGAGTTGGCGCCTCCCTCCCGCTAGCCTCCTTACCTGAATATCAGGACAAATGGCGTCCCGATTGTACATTGATCGGGACGAGGGACAAAGGGTTAAATATCGGGACAGTCCCAATTTTATCGGGACATCTGGTCACCCTACATTAGCAGGATTTATCTTGTCTATATAAACCCTAATGATTGCTAGTGCAGCTTCTTATAAACTTAACATAACAGAAATTACTTAAATCGTAACTGCTTTAGCATTGAGATTTAAGAATACCAAATTAAAGAGTGCTTTGTTCTAACAGAGGGTAAAAGTGATTTGGTAATAGCTGCAGAAGCTTGTGTTTGTGCCTAAGTTTCACATGCTCCTTTTATTAGACATTATCTCCTGTAGTCTGAACTTTTTGCATAGTTATTGCAAACTCACATGACTTTTCAAAAATGTTGTCTATAGTCTAGAAGAAATATTGAGAAGAGAACTTGCACTGGGAAAGGTCACTTTAGGATGAATTGCCTGTTTGTTACCGGTGTTTTTCAAACCGGCAGTAAAGATGCTTTAGTAATAGAAAATTAAATAAAGTAAAATTCCTCCTACGACCCTGCTTTTTCCTAGCCAAGCTGTTCTCTGCTTGTTGCTTTTGCCAACACAAATCTTTCCCACAGTCTTTAGTATCTAACTGCCACAACAGTAACACTATAGCAGGCCATCTAACAAAGCTTTGTAGATGTCAATCAATATTTAATCTTGCATGGACAGCACCAAACTGCCTGGCATAGTCCAGCCAACGTACTTCAATCGTGACCTAAAAGCTTGCCTGTTCCAATCCTAGACGTCACCAGAGAAGAGACTACGGTATCTATTACACCAAACTCTGTGCTAAGTTTGATGATGTGAAAAAGTGTTCATCCTGGACTAAACCGAAACCACTAAACTGATTCTGCATGTGACCGAAGCCAGATTTCAATCAGTTCCCGGTGGTTAAATGCTGTTTCATTGCATGACCCCACCAAAAATGTACAATGTTTTTATTAAAAAGCAGTTAAACCTCAGCTTGAGGGATCTGGCCAAAATCAGTTCAGAAAGGGAAAATATACATTGAGAGAGACTGTGCTCATGTTGTATCCAACCTTACTATAAGCAGAAGAAGTACAAGAAGTAGCCTAGAGGGAAAAACAAAATATAAACAAAAACAACAACAAAATCTCTTCTCATTAGAGCTCCATACTAGTTTTGAAATCTTAGTAGGTTTAAAACATTCAGACAAACATTTAAACTTGGGGTTGTTTATCAGACCAAACCAAAATTCCAACCCATTTGAGATTTTCCCATCACTGGGCCTGATGCCAACTGTTTCCTGCAATGTGCTAAGAACTTCCAACTCTCACTGGGCCTCCTTCTCCCTATCTCTTACATGAGTTCATTTTGAATTACAGTGGTGAGAAAGGAGGACTAGGCCCACTGACATCAGAAGGATCTGAGGGTGCTCAGCACCTAGCAAGACAGAGCTCACAAACAAGGAGGATGTCATTCTTGGTTGTTGTTTTTTTGTTACACTGCAGGAAGGGCATATTAGACATTTTGGAGAAGGCAAACCAAGGACATAATAGAAACAATACTTTGCATTTCTTTTAACCAAGAATCTTAAAGCATTTTACAAAAGGGAGGTTTCTCCCTTTTACAGATGAGGAAATAGAGGCACAGAGAGGTTAAATGATTTGGCCAAAGTCAAACTATGAATCAGTGACAGTAAGGAATAGAATCTGGGAGCCCTGGGTCTCTGGTGCCTAGTGTAACTGCTACACTGCCCTGTCGTCCTAAGTTTATCTTAACAGGATTTAATTAAATCCTTAAACCAACAGTATCAGAGGGGTAGCCGTGTTAGTCTGGATCTGTAAAGAGCAACAGAGAGTCCTGTGGCACCTTTAAGACTAACAGATGTATTAGAGCATAAGCTTTCGTGGGTCAATACCCACTTCGTCAGACGCATGTGGGTATTCACCCACGAAAGCTTATGCTCCAATACATCTGTTAGTCTTAAAGGTGCCACAGGACTCTCTGTTGCTCTTAAACTAACAGTAGTTTGGCTAATAAAATTTTAAAAAGAATAGCCTCTATCAGATTGTATATAGACATGGTACATTTATCTACAGTGTATATTGCTCTAGGTACAGCACAAGTATTTTCCAATAAATACTTCATACAAATGTTTGCTCAACTTAGAAGTGGCGGTAAATACCCTAATCTCTTCTCACATTACCTGTATGGTAAAATAAATAATTATATTTCCCAGGGAAGAAAAATAGTCTTTGCCTGGCAATAGCCAAGAAAACAACACACAAAGGGAGCATTATATGACTTCTACTAACCATTAACTAGTGTGCACAAAGAAAAGACCATGTATGGAGAATGGAAAAAGCCTTAGGTAAATAGACCGAATGCAGCAAACACAGACTTAGCTGGAGACTGGACAAAGCATCACCATCTGTTGAACAAGCAAAGAAAATTGCATCCGTTTAAACACATCAACAGGGCCAAACATTCAAATAAACCATTATGTAGGGAGGAATGTTTTAAGCAACAGAATGATCCATACAATTACCAGCCAAACTTCACCTCTAGCACCTCCTGATCTCTCCAACTGCACGACCTTTAGGCTTTAGGTCTCAGGCCTGGAGCCATCATCTCTTTCTTGGGGTTGAAGCAAGCTTTTCTCCCACTCTCAGACCAGGTGCTGGGTGACAGTTCCCTGTGTATCAACCATGATCACTTTAGAAGGTCTGACTTGGGCTCAGACTCTGCAGTTCTGCTCACTCCAGGACATAATAGTGGCAATTTGTGACCAAACAGCTTCCTTAAGACCAGTAGCTGCTCTAGGCATATAGGCAACCTAGACAGCTGCCTAAAGTGACAGATTTTGGGATCTTCCCAGGTTCCCTCCATGGACAGTGGGGGATAGGGCTGCCCAGAAGAGGGGGTGTCTGCCAGCTGGGTTCCTAGAAGTAGGAAACGGCCCCTGCCAGGGCTCTGGGGAAGCACCCCTGCCCCCTCTGCAGCTGCTTCCCATCCCCAGTCATTTGGCTTCTGGCCACAGCTCAGGCGCTGAGCTGCTCAGGGCTGCTTCTAGTGCACTGCGAGTGCTGCTGGGGCTTTGGCCACAAGCACAATTACCAGCCTGGTTCCATGTTAGTGGCCAACCTGCACCTGCCATGCCACCCCCAGCCCCCGCAGACCCTGGTGCCCAAGCAGGTCCTGACCCCTGCTGCCACCACCACTTTGGATTCGCATAGTGGCCACCCCATGCTACGAGCACGACAGATAGGAACTCATCCAGAAAGGTGTGTATGTGTGATCTGGGGCAGGGGGTGCAAGCGGGGATGGACTGGTGGGGTTGGGGTGGGGAGAGAGTGCAGGGGGTCAGACAAGGCTGTGGGGTGCCTGGGTCCTGTTGTGGTTGAGCTGAGCAGCTGTATGGGGAGCAGTGGGGCAAGTCCCTACTGCGAACTTCTAAGAGGATAGGACAGGGGTTGCACACTGAGATTTTGTCCAAGGTGGCAGATTGGCTTGAGTGGCCTCTGCTTAAAGCCAAGTGTTATTTAAGAGAAAACATATCTTACAAATAATGAAGCATACTGCACACATATCTAGTTCTTCCCTAAGACTTAGCATTCCCTGCATCTGGGAGACCCAGTTCCTTCAGCCTCCCCCACTGAGCCTGTCTGCCCAGACAGCTGTTCATAAGTGAAGCCACTCTTCTCCTCACAGAGGCTTTTTAACTCTTTAGGGTATGTCTGCACAGTACACAAAGGAGTGATTGTAGCATGGGTAACAATAGCAGAGAAGACATGGCAACATGGGCTTCACATCTTCATTTGCTGTGTGGTGGTCTTTTGATCTTCAGTTGCAGCCTGACATAACAAGATTTGGCGCATATTGGAGACAAGATACAGGATCTCTGAAGCTAACAGCTAGCCTCCATTGACTTTCTAGTGTATACTTAAGTATCCTTATCTGGGAAGCCATTGTATTGCCTTCCTGTACAGTTCCCATTGAATTCAAGAGTTATAGGTGTATAATAAACTAATCCTAATACAAATTACATCAATACAGTTAACACGGGGAAGCAGGGCCGGCTCCAGGCACCAGCGAAGGAAGCAGGTGCTTGGGGCGGCCAATACAAAGGGGCGGTACTCCGTCCGGTATTGGGGCGGCATGTCCGGGTCTTTGGTGGAAATTCGGCGGCGGGTCCCTCAGTCCCTCTCTTCCTCTTTGAGCTGCCGCCGAAGTGCCGCTGAAGAGGAAGAGAAGGAGTGAAGGACCCGCCACCGAACTGCCGCCGAAGAATGGAGCGGCACGATTGAGGTGCTGCCGATCTTTTTTTTTTTCACAGTTTGGGGTGGCAGAAAACCTGGAGCCAGCCCTGTGGGGAAGTCTTTTAGAATAACCTCACTGATCTGATCACATACGGTATCCAGATCATTATTGCATATCAGTAGTAATAGCTTAATACATAGAAATTCCTACAGCATTCATAGGACCTTGTTACATTGCACTCCACTTCTGTCATACCATTACAAGCAATTTCTGACACAGCATTTGCTTCACACATACAGTGACACAGCTTTTTCTGGAGCAATCAAATAAACTGGAAAATGTGTAATCTTAGAAACGGAAAGAACTGATAGAAAAAACCACAGCCACTGATGTTATGGGAGAAGATTCAGCAAGATCCTTGATGTGCAGAGGATGTGGTCTGAATGAACAACAAGCAGTTTCCAAGAATAAGGATGGCGTTGTTTTTATGGGGCTAACATTACTCAGCAAGTCACATACACATGATCAAAATTACAGTATTACAAGATATTTTTAGTCCTGTGGGGGGTTTTTTGGTATAGTTTTTCCTTTTCGTTCTTTAGTTTTCCTTCTTTAAGAACTATGGCAGTAGCAGGACTCGTTATAGTTACTGAAAAGCATCTACCAAGATACTTTTTATACCAGATTTAAGGCAAATACATTTTTTACCAAATCTATACCATATAATTATATTTAAATGATCTAGTGAATTGGATCCTCTGTGTAGTAACCACAGAAATGGAAAAAAATAAATAGTTGCTTAGCATTGCTTACGTTTGAAATACTATTTTACAAATGGGTTAGGGATTCACCACAAAAAAATTTTTTAAAGTTAAATTTGACAATTTAGAAAGAGAGAGAGAGAGAAACATGTAGAAAGTGAGGTATGTAAGGGTTTTGTGCATCCACCAAGAAAAAAAAATCACACCCAACAACTTGGACAGAATAGGTGGAAAAGTAACAGTTGACAGGTGGAAGCCATGGTCATATTTTACCTAGAGGTTACAAAATAGGGGACTCCATGGGTCAGGAGATTGGTACTTGGATAAGAATCTTTCATGAGTAAGAATCCATCCCAGATGGATGGTGACTGAAAATTGCTACCATCTGAGAGTTGTTTGTTGACTTATGTGAAATAAGAAAACTACTGCTGTATAAAGTCATGCTGTAGTTGAATTTTAACGTTGACCAATAACGATATTTGTGATTAGCCATACTAGCCTAGATGTAGGTGATCAAATCTTATGCTGCGGGGCATAAGATGATCTCCAGAGGTTTCAGAAACGAATTTCTTACATCCACACAGCTTTGTACAATTGTTTTGTGTCTTGTGAACAGGTTCACCTTCCTCTGAAGCACTACACATCAGCCATTGCTAGAGGCAGGATATTTAATTTGATGGGCTGATGCCTAATCCAGTATGATAAACTCTTCACTTCTGATTCTTTTGTCATAGTAAAAAAAAACCCCACAGATACACAAATGCTATAATGTTTTGGTCAATTACTGTAAATTTTTTATTTATGAAAATAGAAGACAAAAATACACAGCCACCAGCCACACATATGTAGAATAAACACTAAGCAGGAAATTGGTCTTAGTTTAGCAATTGTTAAGGGACGTATCCTAACTGCATTGACATGGGAGCAGGAGCAGGCCCTAATTTCTCAGGGCCCAACTTTTAGTGGGAGATGCAGTTGTTCAAAACACCTTTCAGGATCATGCCCTAAAATTTGTCAGCATTGAGCTCATAATGGGGGCTATGATTGTGATTATGAAAGCACAAAAATTGGCACGGGGCGATGTAATGCTGAAACTGCTTAATCTCAATAACTAGTTTACTTTTCACCATTTATGCTGAAGTCAATGGAGTTGATCCCACTGGCACCCTTGTAATCTTAAATCACAGAAAAAAGCATTTGTCTCTCTCTCTTCTCCTGGTTATTATTGCATTTAATAATACTGTTGTGGGTGTTCCTAGCATATTTTCATTCCTTCCTCTGTCATCTTAAATAAATGAATGCTTAAAGGCCATTTTAAGTTTCATATTTTATATAGTAAAAGTTTTAAAGCATCAGCCAAGCACATGCATTTTTGCTCATGGGAAGAAAAAGAAAAACAACATGATTTTGGCAGTGGTATCCTCAACCTTGACATATCTCAGGAAAAAATATCCCTTCTCTCTAAATTACATTCCCATCCTGAAGTATGGCATGTCCTAATGTTACTTTGAATCAGCATTACAGATGGGACTAAGTCAAAGTTGGGGCCAGAATCCAGCTCCAGATGGTATTTGCATCCAGTCTAATAAAAAGCTAGGGATTCAGTCTTAAGTTTCATTGCAGATCCAAACTTCCTCCAAATTCTAGAGTGTTAAGATCTGTGGGGGACAAATAGGTTCCATCCAGACTCCAAGGAATGTAGACTTTGTGTGATGATAAAAAACATTCAACTGTATTCACTAAGGAAAAATATCAGCAGTAGAGAATTTTAATTTCATGTATGTATTATATTTTCCCTCTGTAGAGAGCATATGGAGAACAACTGCAATTCCCTACTAGTACGATACTGGATTAAATTTTTAACCCTGAAGATACAGGATTCAGATATACACCTCTACCCTGATATAATGCTGTCCTCGGGAGCCAAAAAATCTTACCGTGTTATAGGTGAAACCGCGTTATATCGAACTTGCTTTGATCTGCCAGAGTGTGCAGCCCTGGCCTCCCGGAGCACTGCTTTACCATGTTATATCCGAATTCGTGTTATATCGGGTCACGTTATATCGGGGTAGAGGTGTATATTATTCAAGCTGATGTTTATACAGAATGGATCTGTATCAGCTAACTAGAGCTGAGCAAAAATCAGAATTGCCATTGTGTGGGAAATGCCAATATTTCAACATTTGCTTTCCCCAAACTAGAATATCAACATTTTTCACAAAATGAAAAGCTGTGAACAACTTTGATTCAGAAATGGTGATACATTTCTCTTCAGCATTTTCAGTCGAAACAAAACATTCTGATATGCAAACATTTCATTTTGACTTGTTGAACTGACCTGAAACATTGGCTTTTTGGCCAATGTTTAATAGACTCTTCTTAAAGAACTCCCAAAATTAATTCACATTTTTCTGTCTACATTTTTCCTCTCAGTCAATTTCAGTGATAATTTTCCTCAGCTTTGGTAAATTAGCCCTTTTGAAGCACCAAATATATATATATAGAGACAGAGAGAGAGTGGGAGAGAGAGAGAGAGAGAGAGAGATGGGATTGTCCTCTGTTTGCCCCTGTTTAATGTAATCAGGTCGTGATCACTGGTACCTACGCGACCACCAACTTTCAGTCAAGTGATTAATTCATCTTTATCCATTGTAATGAAGTACATAACAGCGTTATTCATGTGGAATGTAATACCTTTTGTGTTAGAAAATTCATCTCTAATTTTTACAAGCTCTAATGATGTTTTACTACCGGCTGCCTGAGCTCTCCAGCATGTCTTCCACAAATTGAAGTCCCCCATAACAATACAATTTCTCTTTCCACACATTACAGACAGTTGCTTACGGAGTAACTCATCCTGTTTTCTAGTTGAGTCGGTGGTCTGTTACAGACTCTCACCAGTACCCTCTCCTGGGCTTTGTTAGTTAGGCATTCAAGTTCCTGCGAGTCTGAGTTATCAACAACACTGAAATAGGTAATGGCATCTTTAATGCAGAGTGTCACTTCCGCACACCTTTTACCTACGTTATCATTCCTAAACGGATTTTAACATTCCAATCACACAAATTGTGCAGCAGATTTCAATAATACCAATGATTTCAAACTTCTTCTCGTCAATGAGAATATCTAGTTCCTCTTGCTTGTTATGCAGACTCCTAGCATATAAGCAAGTGAAAAATTTCTTCTCTTCACATTCTTTGCCACCTTGGTTCAGTTTGTTTATGACACATCAAGTTTGAGTAGTATTGTACCACATCTGCCTTCCTGCTCCAATTAGTTTCCAACTCAGAAGATTAGCCCCCTTACCCATCAGATGCAAGCCATCATGTTCAAATAACCACCCTCTCCGACTGGAATGTGGCCCTGTGTAAAATCCTTGGAGAAAAGATCAATTCCAATCTTTGTGCAACTCCACAGACTTTAATGGAGCCACCCCAGGGATGAATTTGGCGCAAACATTTCAGTTTGGAAACATACTCTGACTCCCTCATGAAGAAAAAGAACTAATTAGAGGCTGAGAAAATCACTGTTCCCCTTCAAGTCCTTCCTCAAACCTCACTTCTTCCATAATCCATACACTAAACTGTAATCTGCTAAGGGCTAGGCAGATGATGGCTGTGATCACTACTACTGTATGGCTGAGAATAGACTGTTTTTTCTTATATTTATTTATACTCCTGTATCAACTCCCCCTCGTGCACCTGCTTGTTTATCTCATCCAGCTTTTGTCTTGTCTTTCAGAATCTAAGTTTTTGGGGGCAGAGACTGTTCATTATATGTCTGTATAGCACCTACTACACATATTTAATAATAATAATTAATAATACATAATTTAATTAATTATTATTCATTGGTAAAAGTCATTGTTATTTTTCAATGGTCCCATAGTTTTCAAGATGAACCAAACATTCACACATGTAAAGAAATAACAACAAAACAAATGAACAAGGTTGGCTTCTGTATTCAAGAGTAATTTAAGCCAAGGGAGTGTCTTCTACTGTTCATTTATCCAGGCTGGTATTTTAAAAAATAATAAACACAAGCAGGAACAACACAGTCACAACTGGCTGGTTATGTGAACAGCAGGATTGGTTGTTCCCAAAATGACTTCAGTAAGGGTGATCGTTAAGTAGATATTGTGAAATGATGTTTAAAAGATTGCATGGTTTCTTACTGCATTATTTACAGTCTACGAAGAAGTCCCGCCCTTAGGTATGCTTGTATAACTCCCAGATTCAGTCATCCTCTGGCTGAATTGCTGGCTGACCTACAAGATTGTAACTTAGGCTGTGCCTGCCCTACACACCACTGGCAGCGACATGGAGATGTGTAGTTACATGCCAAAGTGAAGAGCAGAAACAGCGGGCTGCATCTGTTCTGCAGTATGTAGCTACAGGGGTCACAGGACCGGCTCCAGGGTTTTTGCCGCCCCAAGCGGCGGGGAAAGGGGGGGGGGGGAAGCCGCAATCGCAATTGTGATCGGCGGCACTCCGGCAGCAGCTCCACCGCGCCGCTTTCTTCTTTGGCGGTAATTCGGTGGCAGGTGCTTCCCTCCGAGAGGGACCCGCCTCCGAATTGCTGCCGAACAGCCCGACATGCCGCCCCTTCCCCTTGGCCGCCCCAAGCACCTGCTTGCTGGGCTGGTGCCTGGAGCCAGCCCTGATGGGTCAGTGAAAGACTCTGGTGGAGGGAGGCAGTGGGGAAGGGTATCATCTGCAGTGAGGAAAGGCGCTGGCAGGGGGAGGCAACCTCACCCCCTACCAGAAGTAGTAGGACACTAAGCTGCTAAAAATAGCACTATAGATGGGGAGGCACAGCTTGGGCGAGTGGAGAGCTGTGTAGGTGTGTACTTGGGTACATACTACACCCTTCAGGCATGTCTTTACTCTACTTGCCTAAGCCATGCCTAAGAACAACCTAATAAGAGGAGAAACCTAGAAAGTAGTAATACTGAAAGAGACTTTGGAATGATAGTGGACAGAAAATTGCATGAGTTTGCAATGTTATAGTCAACAAAATTGGCCGGTATAGTTTTGGCCTGCATGTGGAGTCGTCCTGTCATGGAGCAGGGATCTAAAAGTCCTTCTCCATACTGCTGAGGTGAGTACTACATTCAGTCCGGGGTGCCTCATTATAAAATATAGGGAAATTTAAGAAAGAAAACATGTGAGGGGGCTAGAGTGATTGATTTATGAGGAAAGATTAAAAAGTGAAATATTTATAGCAGGCCAGATTCTTCTTTCAGCTAAACCAGTGCAAACCCAGAATAGCTCCACTGAAGTCAATGGAATTACTCTTGATTGACACTGATGTGAGATCATATTTTTAGCTCCTTGGTCTTATTATTACTGGGATGGGGTGAGATCATAACAGATATCATTTAAAAGTATAAATAAGGAGGACAAGGCATTATTTTGGGTAGTGGCAGGAGTCATGTGCAGGAATAGCCAGGCTGAAGATCGGGAGAGAGATCTGTAGGCAGGGGAATATTCATCCAAGGAAAGTGCTGAAAGTTCCATTACCCGACCTATTTCCAAACTGGTCTAGACAGAGCCCTGGAAGATGCACTGTAGGGAGCATTCTCTGTTTATTGGTGAAGGTGGGAGTGGACCTGGTGATCAAATAGGCCTTTTTTCCTCTGACTTCTATGGGCTGTTCACTGGTGCTTGCCCAGGGAGGGTAGGATACATTGTATTTGTTCTGCCTTTGAGACAAAGGACTCATTCCTGCCTTGTGTTTGTGCACAAAGTGGGGGCTGGGAGTAAAAGGCATAGGGTTTCTCTTCATTCTATACAAGCAGCAGGGCAGGTCACTCCATACAGAACACTTGAGAGCAAGGTTTGGCTACAGAGTCCTGAGATGGAGTCTTTCCATCAACTTCAACAGGCTTTGGATCTGGCCCTCCATTCTCAAGGGACTATGGTTTGTGAGCTACAGGGCATGTACAACTCCACCTGGCTAGTTAGCAGACTTGCAGATGGAGAATGGGCACATTGCACCTTCTCAGAGGAGCAGCAAAGTTGCCCTGTGCAATCTTGTTCTGTACCAGAAGAAGCCTGGTAGCCAGTGACACATTGGTCTGTGGACTGCTCCCTATCACTGCACTGGTTAGAGCAGCGTTTGGCCTAGAGTACGTCAGATACAGTGACATGCTCTCCCCAACTCTATTTATTTTTAACTAGCTTTTTCCTAGGTTTTTTCCACTTTATCCTTTAATTTTTTGTTTTTAGTGAATTTACAGTAACTCTTGTGAAAAGGGCCAGACAAGAGTTCTCTCTTTATCCACAGGACAGTAACAGCATGAGCAATAGCAGTGGGCGTCCTCACTCTATCCCACAAGCATGCTTCAAGCCTGATGGAACCATAGCTAGGGATGAGTCAGTCTCTATCACCCATTCACCTCTGGGCCTACTGTGGGGGGGTTGGGGGAGTGGAGGTGTGGGTGGTGTAAAGATCAAGGAAAACACAAAAGTGAAGAATTAAGTTATTGGCAAAGAGAGCTTGGGACTCTGGGTGGAGGGGAGGGGGTCTGTTCTATCATCTGTCTTCCTGATGTTGATCCCCTTTCAGAGTATTAAACAAAATAATGATTCTTCACATCCCTGAATGCAAGTGGTGCAGTCATTTATATGAGTCAAGGGGTAGGAGGATACATTTCCTTGTCTAACAGTCTATTTGATTTCCAGGCTTGCTGTGATTCTGCTGTGAGTGTGAGCTACTCTAACATTGAGTACCTGCAATATTGCACCCTATAATCTCATGTACAATGCCCATTGCAGTATTTAGCATAACAGCCCACACACTACATACTGTACTTAGGTTTGGCAAAGCTTGATTTGTTTTAAAAATGGGGATGGATAATATTGTTGCTCACATTTAAGTATTTTTTTGATTAATGATTTACATTTTGACAGTTGCAGGAAGTTATATCAAACTAAAGTTCTCTGGCAGCATTTTTCTTACTTTGCCTATCTGTAAATTGATCATCATCGATTGAAATATTTTTTTCATCTGTATGTGTGTGTGAATGGAGAAATCAACATTTACTGACCTTTGCCAATAAAAATCACATCCTTCCAACCATATAGATACACACTGTAAGTATAGTTTTAATTAACAGAGTCCCTTGTCTTTTCTCTACCCCTTAAAATTACAACCCAACCTCATCCAATCATTCTCAATATTAACAAAAACTATGTAATAATTTGTTAGGTCATAAGCAGAAATGGGTGAATAAAGCAAGATACTTTTCACGAATGTTCAGTTAAATTTGTGAATGAATTCACTTTGGCCATGTTTGCATCCCTCTTGAGTTGGTGTTCCAGGAACACATGAGTAATTCAGTTTGTTCACACCAAATCCTTCTGGAGCACGAATTTTGAAGCAATTGTCAGTATTCATGCCTGTGAAGGCAACACTCAACACTAGTGTCAGGCCAGGATGTGGCAGGTTGTCTTTCTCCCAGGCACTCCCCTTTCTCACTATAGAGCCGCTTTGTGGGGGTCTGTCCTTTTAGCGATTCAGCCCTGTGGCCAGGTCAAACATTCGAGTCCATCCCTTTCAGGGTAGACATAAAAAGTCCAATGATGTGGAACTCTTCAAAAGTCAGTAAGGGCTTCCCCCTTAGGTTGGGGACTTAGGCTCTGACCCCTTGCACATCCAAGATTTCCCCCAATTAGGTTCACCACCGAGGGATAGACTTCTGTCGTAGTTCCCTCCTTTAGGGATTGGCAGAGGAGCCCAGTCCCAGCCTCTCCACTGGGCTCCAATCCAGGGCCCAATAGTAGGCAGCTAAGACCTGTACCGTGGGTGCTATGTACCTGCCTCTCTGGATCACTTCCTACCACTGTCCACTCTTCCCACAGGGAAAAATGCAGAAACAAACACAAAATTAAAGTTGTCACTAGTCCCTCCTTTGCAGGCTTGGTCAGATCAATATCTCCAAGCCTCAGGCAGCAAGAGCTCCTGGGATGCTCCTTCCCAAAAGCTCAGACAAAGGTTTGCTCCCTTCCACTGTCTATCATCTCCCTCTAAGCTGCTCTGCTTCCCTTTTTAAGCTCCGCCTCCTGCTTGTGCAGGCTTTATAGTGCCGCAGGGCCAACTGAGCTCACAGCTGCTCCTTAACCTCTTCTTCTCCAGGGTAGGGTTTGTACACATCATCACAGTGCCATAAAAGCTTGCGCATTCATATAATTAGGGAACAAACATTACTGCATGATTTATCTGGCCAACTATGAACGCACAACTCAAATTCAGAATATTCATGATCAATCCACAGAATAAAAAATTCAAAAATTCGTTTGATAAAATTAAACAAAAAAGTTTGAGGAAATCTTCAAAGGAAAAGTCAATGAGCAGAAAAAGGTTCAGGTCAAATAAATTGTTCATTGTAAATTACTCAATCAGCTCTAGTTGTAGTTGAAAATATTTGACTCTATATTTTTAAAAATATCTTTTTACAGACTGTCAATGCCTCTGTAAACCATTACTATAGAGCCTTCAGTGTGACTCCTTAAAAAACTAGATTATACCATTGTGACAAACTTAGATGCTTCTTACCACAGGCTGGCTGGTTGCGTTTCAGCCAGGCTCTCCCCTTTGATCAGTGCTTCAGTCGCTTGGTGGTGATGTCTGTAGATGGAGGTGGAAGAGAGAGGAAGAACATGGCAAACGTCTCTCCCTTTTATCATGTCCTTTCTTCCCTCTTGGCTTTGCCCAACCCCCCTCTCAGACTCAGGTGAGCATTACCTCATCGTAGTCCCAAACTGACTAAAGGAAGGGGGGTGACTCACTCAAGAGTCCAACTGACCCTTTATTGCTGCCTAGGCCAGTGTCCTTTATTCCTGTGAGGCTGGGCTGGGTTTGTCCCATACATGCCCTGGTGAGTTGTGAACTGCCCCTCGGCTCTTGAAGAGTTTTTGCCTGAGCTTGTTTTAAGCCATGAGGACACATTTTCAGCCTCATAACTATATACATGAAATTACAACCTATAACATTACTATAACAACAATTACTATAACATTACTATAACAATGCTCAGTGCATCATGAGCCTTCCGAAGACACCCGCCATGACAAACTTTGCATTGGATACCACACAATCATTTTATAAGGATGAACATGGGGGTGTAGGGTGTTCCCCCGAGGTACAGAGCGTCATAACCATTTAATAGAGATGGGACTAAATCCAAAACCACAAGTCCAAACACCCACAAACTTAGCTAAAGTTCTAATTTGGATCTGAATTAGATGCCTGTCCTTTATTTCAGTGAGCTGAACCAAACATCTCTGAACTTAAAACTTTGAATCTGGACCTGAACTTTGCAGCTCTAGACCATCTCTACTATAAATCCTAACTAAACCATAGTCCCATATTTCATTGATCTAGAAATCTAAAGCTTCTGACTGTAATAATCAATGTTTGATATGTTCTTTCCATGGCAGTGAAGAGGTCCAAAATGAGAAGAGAAAAGTATTTAACTTTTTCACTGTTCAGAGATTTATTAGTAGTAGGAAAGGCAGGGAAAGACTGTTAAACTCTCGTCTGTACCCCGCTTCTCCATGTTCAATGACTTTCCACCCAAAGAGTGTGTTTTCCAGTCCCATATATAATTTTCTTTGGCTTGTGGCATCATTTTCTTGGGACATTATATTTACCTTACTCTGCATCTTTGAGATCTTTGTGTTGTTTCTCTCCCACCACAACTGAAGAATTAAACAATAAATTACTGCTACTACAACTCTATATGAAATGTCTAGAGGAAAAGAATATTATATGCCCATTTAAAAAAAAATCCTAATGTTTCTTTTGTTTTAAGTTTTACAGTTGCTAGGATGTTTCTGATTAGGTCTGCTTAGACAAAGTGGTTTTAGCGTGTTTCTTTTACTATTGGAATAGTGACCAGAAATGAAGTGATCACCTTTCTGAGCTCCCACTGTCTGTCTCATAAGTACAAATAAATTTAACAAAGATAACAGACAACTATATACAAGAAACTCACAGATGGCCACACATACCTTTATAGATCCAATAACCAGCCCAAACACACCAAGAAATCTGTTATCTACAGCCAGGTACACAGATACCATAGAATATTCTCCGAGGAGAATGTCTGGGATATACACCTTACCACACTCAAAACTGCCTTCACCAAATAAGGACATTCTACCAGAGAAGTAGATCTTGTCATGGAACAGGCCACCCAAATACTCCAAGAGGGCCTGCTTCAATACAGAAATAAACCCCCCTCCAACTGCATACCCCTAGTTGTCACCCAGTTGTTCACCTCATAGTGGAACCCATGCAAGGTATCGTCAAACAACTACAACCTATACTTGATGGAGACCCCATCCTGAAAGAAATCTTTCCTGAACCCCCACTTCTGGCCTTCAAACAACTCCCCCCCCCCACCAATCTCTCCAAGCTCATCATCAAAAGCAAGCTTCCCACAGACCAGGCCACACCAATTCAAAGCGGCACCAGAACAACAGATGCAAAACCTGCAAACGTATCTCCACTGTTAAAATGATCAACACCCCCCACAACACACCTTTCAAGATCCATGGGTACATTCCTATCACAACATGTAGTGTACCTCATCCAGTGCCCTAAATACCCCAAGAACAACAATGTGGGTGAAATCAGACAATCACTACGCTCTCGAATGAACTCACACAGGAAAATGATAAAAAACAAAAACACCCTATCATCCGTGAGTGAACACTTTTCACAAATAAATCACTTTATATCTGGCCTACCAATCCTCATTCTCAAAGGAAATCTTCATAACACTTTTAAAAGATGAGCCTCGGAGCTTAAATTCATAACTTTGCTAGACTCTAAAAATCATGGACTAAATAGAGACAGTGGATTTATGGCTTTTTACAACAATCTATAACCCACTAGCAACGTTCTCCCAGCTGCCTTTCTCTCTTATGATTGGAGGTGTGTTAACTAGCCACTTCACTTTGAATGGTCTCTTGAAATATGTGTTAACTACTTATGCTAAACAATCTGTTCCACCTTCGATTTAGGCCCTGTCTACACTGGAAAGTTTCTGCGCAGTAAAGCAGCTTTCTGTGCTGTAACTCCCGAGGTGTACACACTGCCAAGCCACTTAGTTGCAGAAACTGCGTGGTTGTAGCGCTTTAAAAAAAACCACCCCAACGAGAGGCGCACAGCTTTCTGCACCGGGGCTACAGCACTGCAGTGCTAGTGTAGATACCGTGGTGATTACAACGCTGCGATTGGCCTCCGGGAGGTGTCCCACAATGCCTGTTTTCACCTCTCTGGTCATCGGTTTGAACTCTACTGCCCTGCCCTCAGGTGAACAACCGTCATCCCCACCCCGTAAATCCTTTGAAAATTTGAAAGTCCCCTTCCTGTTTGCTTGGTGATGCGTGCAGTGGTCTCAGAGCATCTTTCCAGGTGGCCATGCCTGCTCTACGCACCAGGCGATCCCCCACTTGGAGTAATGCTGAACTGCTGGACCTCATCAGCATTTGGAGAGAGGAGGCTGTCCAGTCCCAGCTGCGCTCCAGCCATAGGAATTATGATACCTATGGACAGATTTCACGATGCATGACAGAAAGGGGCCATGACCGGGACACATTGCAGTACAGGGTCAACGTGAAGAAGCTGCGGAACGCCTACCACAAGGTGCGGAAGGCAAACTGCTGCTCCGGTGCTGTGCCCACAACTTGCCGGTTCTACAAAGAGCTGGAAATGATACTCGGCAGCGACCCCACCTCCACTGCGAAGACCATTGTGGATACTTTGGTGGCTCATATGCCAGTCGAGAGTGGACCGAGCCAGGAGGAGGAAATCCTGGACGAGGATGTGGAGGAGGGGGACGGGTATCCAGAGGCAGAGGATGACTCAGAGGCCAGAGATCCATGCAGCCAGGAGCTCTTTTCTACCCCAGAGGAGGCTAGTCAGTCACAGCTGTCGGAGACTGGCGAAGCGCAAACAGGAGAGGAGGCCCCTGGTAAGTGGATCTGATTTTGGGAATCGCTGAAACGAGTTGTTGGGGGCAGGAGGGTTGCAGAAAGCAGGCTTGTCTCCCACCGCATGCCTAGTCTGAGCGGCGGAATAGGGTGTTGATTGACTCTCAGAGATCTCCAGGAAACTCTTGTGGAGATACTGGGCAATCCGCTGATGCAGGTTCTTCGGCAGAGCTGCTTTGTTTCTTACACCATTAATGGTAATTTTCCTACGTCACTCAGCCGTCACAGGGAGGGAACCGCAGGTGAGCCGCATAGGGGCCTGGGCGGAAGCCCCAGGCTTGGAGAAAACCCTCCCTTGATTCCCTGCTCACCCTCAGCAGCGAGATATCTTCCATAATGATCACCTCCGGTGGAAAGTGTGGGGACAGGAATGATTATCAGGCTCCCCCTACAGTGCTGGCTCTCCCCAAGAGCCACGTTGCCCAGTGTACAGCAGGGTCCGGGAACAGTGATTTACCCTGACCCTGTGCCCAATCACCATTTTAGGGGTCACGTGGCTCATGTGTGCTTGCCTGGGGTCAGCCAATTAGTGACAGGTGTGTGAGTACTGTCTGTGTTTTAAAGCACTGAATCAGTGTTGTCTGTTGCAAACAATACTGCTTCTGTAAAGTGTTGTGTTTAAACTTCACAAAGATGACCTTGGGAGTCCAGCCTCCCCCTTTGTTATCGGCAGCTGAACGGCTGTGCAGAATTAGAAAGCGGCCAAAAAGAACTAAGGAGGACTTTCTGCATGATGTTATGATGCACTCCGCTGCCGAGAAACAGGAATTGAAGGAGTGACAGGACAGCGAAAAGGGGGACCGAAAGGAGAACGTGCCACATCAGAATTAAGCCCCGGAGCGGCTCTTAAAGGTTATGGAGCGCCAAGCAGACACGCTCCAGGCAATACTAGTTCTTCAAACCAAGCAGCTCTGCGCCTGCCCTCCCCTGCAGCCGCTGTCGCAAAACTCTTTCCCATGCGCCCCCCAGACACCGCCAACACACTCTTATCAACCTCCTGGCTCCAGTCTGTACCCGCGGCATGCTACTACTCCCTCCTCACAGTCCAGCAGTGTGGACTCTCAATACCCACTGCACTCAACACCCACCCCTCTGAAGTTTGGCCCTGCTGAAGTACAGTACCTGCTGCATTGTACTCCAAAGGAGAAGGTTGGATATGATTCCTGGACATACACAAATCTTTAGCCGTAGCTGTCCCCCATCCCCTGCTCTGCTGATGTTTTTTTTGTTTGACTCTCTCCTCTGGTTGTTGTCTTTTAATAAAATAATTGTGTTGGTTTGAAAACAATCTTTATTCTATTAATTGAAAGCAAAAAGAGCACTGCAAAGCAACATATAATTATGTTAAACCCCCTTATTGCATCATGTGCATCAATCACCTCCTAGCATTATAAGCACTGCAATCCCGAGTGTAGCAACAAATATTCGTGGCTTTCAGCTTTAGATTGCTATCTCAAGGCATCCCTGATCCTTATGGCCCCGTGCTGTGCCCCTCTAATAGCCCTGGTCTCTGGCTGTTCAAACTCAGCCTCCAGGCACTGAGCCTCTGCAGTCCAGCCCTGACTGAAGCTTTCACCCTTCCCTTCACAAATATTATGAAGTGTACAGCACGTGGCTATAAGAATAGGAATATTGTCATCAGCCAGGTCTAGCTTCCCAGAGAGGTAGCACCAGCGGGCTTTTAAGCAGCCAAAAGCACACTCAACAGTCATTCTGCACTTGTTCAGCCAGTTGTTGAACTGCACCTTGCTGCTGTCAAGTTGCCCCGTGTATGGCTTCATAAGCCACGGCATTAAGGGGTAGGAGGGGTCTCCCAGGATCACAATGGGCATTTCGACTTCCCCTATGGTGATCTTCTGGTCCATGAAGAAAGTCCCTGCTTGAAGCTTCCTGAACAGGCCAGTGTTCTGAAAGATGCGTGCGTCATGCACCTTTCCAGACCAGCCTGCGTTAATGTCTGTGAAATGCCCACAGTGATCCACAAGCACCTGGAGAACCATTGAGAAATACCCCTTTGCAATTAATGTAATTGGTGGCTAGGTGGTCTGGTGCCAGAGTTGGAATAAGCATGCCATCTATCACCCCTCCGCAGTTAGGGAAGCCCATTTGTGCAAAGCCATCTACAATGTCATGCACATTGCCCAGAGTCACAGTTTTTCAGAGCACGATGCGATTAATGGCCCTGCACACTTCCGTCAACATGAGTCCAACGGTAGACTTTCCCACTCCGAACTGATTAGCAACTGATCGATAGCAATCTGGAGTAGCCAGTTTCCACAGTGCGATCGCCACGTGCTTCTCCAATGACAGGGCAGCTCTCATTCTCGTGTCCTTGCACTGCAGGGCTGGGGCGAGCTCATCACACAGTCACATGAATGTGGCTTTCCTCATTCGCAAATTCTGCAGCCACTGCTCGTCATTCCAGACATGCATGACGATGTGATCCCACCACTCAGTGCTTGTTTTCCAAGCCCAAAAGCAGCGTTCCACTGTGGTCAGCACCACCTTGAATGCCACAAGCAATCTCATGTCATAGCTACTATGCGTGGCGAGATCAATGTCACACTCCTCTTGTCTTTGTAGTTTAAGGAATAACGCCACTGCCACTCGTGACGTGTTGGTCAGAGCAAGCAGCATACTGGTCAACAGTTCAGGATGAAGAGGCAGAGCGCGCAGTACACAAACTGTTGAAATATGGCGCCAAATGCGGACGGAAGCACAGGGATTTCTGGGATGCGAAGCAATGCATCTGAGGTCATTGGGGACAGGACCCGGGATGCCCTGCGGCCTCCTCTGCCTTCCTACAAGTCTTAGGGGCAGAAGAGAAAAAGGTGCTCTGTGGGATAGCTGCCCAGAGTGCACCACTCCGAATACCGCTGCAAGTGCCGCAAGTGTGAACATGCTATTGCACAGGCAGCTGACAGTGTGAACACACAACAGTGGTTTCCCTTCAGTGCTCTCTGAGCGGCGCTGTAACTGCTGGTGCTGTAACTTTGCCAGTGTAGACATGCCCTTAGCTGTGACACTGTACGTTTCTCAGATGTGAAGAGCTCTGTGTAAGCTCAAAAGCTTTTCTCTCTCACCAACAGAAGTTGGTCCAATAAAAGATATTACCTCACCCACCTTGTCTCTCTAAAGTTAACAGGAAACTGTTTCTGAGATTTATCAGATGACTCCACCCGTCTATTTTTCAAAATTCTGATTGATGACTTCAAGCTTTAGGATCTCTGTCCTGCTCTGATACAAGGCACATTATTTCACAGAGTTCAGTTCTCCTCCTTTTGGACTAGCTAGAATGAGCTTGTCTATTGCAAATCTCCTCATGTGCCTCTAAGCGATAAGAGGGAAGGTCCTCTCATGGATCAGTAAGTGGTTAAAACAGGAAACAAAGGCTAGGAATAAATGGTCAGTTTTCAGAATGGAGAGAGGTAAACAGTGGTATCCCCCAGGGATCTGTACTGGGACCAGTGCTATTCAATTTATTCATATATAATCTGGAAAAAGGGGTAAACAGTAAGGTGGCAAAATTTGTAGATAATACAAAATTACTCAAGATAGTTAAGTCCAAAGCAGACTGTGAAGAGTTACAAAGGGATCTCACAAAACTGGGTGACTGGGCAACAAAATGGCAGATGAAATTCAATGTTGATAATGCAAAGTAATGCACACTGCAAAACATAATCCCAACCAATGTTCCCTCTAATTTTTTCCATCTATGTGCAGAATGAATTTTGTTATGTGCACCAAAATCGAGGTAATGTGTGGATGTGCACCACCAGTAGAAACAAAAACCCTAGATACATTATATATTTTTAAAAAGTTACCATAGGGATAACCAGCCAGGACAGGTTAGGCATTTTAGAACTCACTACTCAAAGAATTAAATTTAAGCATCAGAGAGAAGTAAAATTATGAAATGCATAGACCAGTCAAAAAACTAAAATAACAGCACTTTGAAAGAATAAAATTACAGAGACTATATGTACATTTCAGGAAGTACTAAGAAGTAGCAACAAAAACAATAACACAAGTATGTGTTGGGAGGTGAGTGTGAAAAAGACTGTGTGTGTGTGTGTGTGAGAGAGAGAGAGAGAGAGAGAGAGACAGAGACAGAGACAGAGACAGAGAGACAGAGACAGTGTATGAGAGACACAGAGACAGAGTGTGTGTGGGCTAGCTGCTGGGGAAGTCTATGAGAGACTGTGCGTTGTCTCTTAAAGCCCAGCGGCACTCACCAGGCTTGTTCAGGCCGCAGCAGCTGCCAGCAATTCTGTCCTGATCCTGAGCCCTGTCCCCTCTCCCCCACTCTGCGGAGATGGGGTACATGGGCCGGGGGGAGGGGGACACTGACATCAGCGCCTCCCTGCCCCCTCCGCTCTGCACAGCAAGCAGGAGAGGGGCACCTGAACACACATCGCTGGATGTGCATGTCTCTGCTAATCAAGTGGGCAGCACTTGATTGATTCTTGGGAGGCTGCGCAGTTTATAGGGAACACAGATCCCAACTATACATACAAAATGATGGGATCTAAATCAGCTGTTACCACTCAAGAAAGAGATCTTGGAGCCATTGTGGATAGTTCTCTGAAAACATCCGCTCAATGTGCAACAGCAGTCAAAAAAGTGAACAGAATGTTAGGAACCATTAAGAAAGGGATAGATAATAAGACAGAAAATATCGTAACACCACTATATAAATCCATGGTACATCCACACCTGGGATGCTGTGTGCAGTTCTGGTCATCCATCTCAAAAAAGATATATTAGAATTGGAAAAGATACAGAGAAAGGCAACAAAAATGATTAAGGAGATGGAAGTTTCCATATGAGGAGAGATTAAAAGGACGGGGATGTTTCAGCTTGGAAAAGAGACAATTAAGAGGGGATATGATAGACGTCTATAAAATTGTGAATGGCTGGAGAAAGTGAGTAAGGATGTGTTATTTACTTTTTCACATAACACAAGGACCAGGGATCACCCAATGAAATTAATAGGCAGCAGGGTAAAACGAACGAAGTGCACAGTCAACCTGTTGAACTTGTTGCCAGGGGATGTTGTGAAAGCCAAAACTGTAAGAGGGTTCAAAAAAGAATTAGATAAATTCATGAAGGTTAGGTCCATCAATGGCTATTAGCCATGATGGTCAGGGCTGCAACTCCATGCTCTGGGTGTCCCTGGCCTGTGACTGCCAGAAACTGGGAGTGAATGACAGGGGGTGGATCACCTGATGATTACCTGTTCTGTTCATTCCCTCTGAAGCACCTGGCATTGGCCACTGTCAGAAGACAGGATACTGGGCTAGATGGGCCATTGGTCTGCCCCACTATGGCCGTTACTATGTTCTAACTTGGAGCTTCAGCTTCTGAGACTTTAGCTGTTCTAGTTCCTAAATTCCATCTAACATTCCAGTTGGAATCATTCCTCTCCACTGTAGGATGATGCTTTGTACCTTTGTATGTTAATCAAGGCTTTAATTGGGGTGTGTTGCAGATCAGGAAAAGAAAAAGCTTTGAAGTGGTTCAGGATTAAAAAAGCTATGACCTTGCCTGCTGAAAGGAAGGAGTATACATTACATGTAGAGCTTTCTAAGCTGTGAAGATTTGTGACAGACAGAATTGTCAGGCAATGGCAGACCCAACTCTTCCTTCAGACAACCTTAAACACAGATAATACCAGAGGTGAAAGTAAGCCGGTACGGTGTACCAGCAAAAGCCAGTGCACCATACCGGGGTGGCCCGGCTTCCTCAGGAGGCAATTTAAAGGGCCCCGCTGCTGGAGCCCTGGGGTAGCGGCAGCGGGGCTCCGGGGGTTATTTAAAGGGCCAGGGCTCCCGCTGCCTCTACTGCCCTGGGCCCTTTAAATAGTCGCCGGAGCCCCACCACCGCTACCCCAGGGCTCCGGGGGCTATTTAAAGGGCCGGGGTGGTAGAAGCAGGGGGGGGGTCCTGAGCCCTTTAAATAGCCCCCAGAGCCCTGGGGTAGCAGCGGCAGCCGGGGGCTCCGGCAGCAGTTTAAAGGGCCGGGGCCATAGCAGCGACCAAGCCCTGGGCCCTTTAAACTGCTGCCGGAGCCCCTAGCTGCCGCTACTTCCCGGCGGGGAGGGGAGGGCACTTACCAGTACAGGGTAGGCCGGGGCTGGCTCTAACCCCCCCATCCCCGCCCCTTCCGCCCAAGTCCCCGCCCCTTCGAGGGCCAGAGCCAGCCCCAACCCAACCCCATACCGGTAAGTCCCTATTTCTACTTTCACCCCTGGATAATACCTTTTGAACACAAGAGCGTGTAGGTTCTACCATATTAGAGTTAAAAACATGCAGCAGTAGGACAGACTAGTAATGTATTAATGTGCAAAATATATTAACATACAAATTGTAGCATAAAGAAACAAAGACTGTCCAGACTGTCACATGCCTTTTATTACTTTAACCAGAGGTTCTGGGGCATGCCACAATAAGAAGAGCTGAAGCATAAAGTACAGAGTGTCAACACAGATAAAAATATGTTAAGCCACATCCCACAAACCTGAACTTCTGCCAGTTAACATCCCACGCATGATACACATAGTTAAACAGCTGTTGACTTAATATTTACTTTGGATCCTGCCACCAGTGTACTTCACACACAATTGTATAACTTTAGTCAAAAATAATGCAGGCTGTGAGTGTTAGTGCCCCTTTGGGGATTGCAACCAGGTCTGCTACAGATAATCAAATGCAAATATACTACTTGCACTGAGTATTTGTGAGAGTGGAAATTGCATTATTCAGGGAAAAACGGACATGCATCATTACGGGGGTTTTCTACTGTTGGACAATAAACAGGAAATTGTCTTCTTTCACACTTCATCCGTGGGCACCAGCACATGAAATTGAAGCTTATCTGTTTTATAGCTGATTCCTAGGGGAAAGCAAATTCATAGTTAAATGTATTTAGATTACATTTCAAATGAAAATCCTTTTGAGAAAGATGCATATTCTTCTGGCACAAAAAAAAAATTTTTGGTTAACTTCATTCTGAATCTGATAGAAAGACAAAATAATATGCACACATACTGATTGGTAACTTAAGAACTTTTACAGCATTGGTTCAAGATATACCTAGAATATAACTTATGGCTATGTTCTTTCTGCATATTGTTTGCTATAATTATCTGACTCCATGATAGATCCTGCACAGATTAACGTAATAAAAACAATTCTCAGTACTGATATAGCATTTTTCATCCAAAGATCTTAAAGAACTGTATAAGAGTGGATGAGCTCTTGTCACCATTTTGCAGATGGAGATATAGAAGTTCAAAATGGTGAAGTGACTTTTCTGGGGCCACCAGCTAGTAAGTCAATGGCAGAGCTCAGATAGACTCTAAGGCTCAGATTCTCATGGCCCCATACACAGTCCCACTGCTTTGTGCAAATCATTCTTGCAGTAATAGGCTGAGCAAATGAGAATTTATGGAACTGCAGACAGATCAGGGTGTATATGCAGTGAAAGATGCAAATTACTAGTATGCTCCATGACTGCAAGTCTGCTTGGAAATGACACTTCCAGCACTACAAGCCAAAGCCATTAATAACCTGCAGAGTGACATGTCTATGGGGTCAGAGGGAAGCCAGAAATGGATTAGAACTGTAGTCTGCTCTTAACTGACTGGCTTTTCTAGTATAGCTGTGTTCATATACCAAAGCTGGATTTCAGCTCACTGTTTGCTGAGGCATGTTATTTTATCAGCCAACATTTGAAAGAATGCTTGATTACTTCTGGCTATATGGCATGCTATGTTAACAAAACAATCTGTAGAGTAATGTGTTTGATAGGTCACTGGATGAGGAAAGACTAAATCACAAGGTTTGCATAGTTTGGTCCATGGTTGTTAATTCCTTCCCTCTGATCCAATAAATCCATATCTGGTAGTGACCAGGAAGGATCAAGGGAATTCCCAGTCATATATATATCCTTTGGATTTTATAAACTTTCCTAAGCAGTTCGTGTTAGCAGTTGCCTATTGTTGTGTAAAATGTATTACGTGAACAGGAACTATTTTACTGCAAAAATTGCCTTGCAAAACTGTCACTGCACACCACGCTTATGCTTTTTAGTCATTAGAAAGAAAACCAACATCCTGTTGTTCAAAAATACATCTTTCCCTTGTAAAACATGCAATGATTGCTACAGACTGGTATTTCCTCAGCAGCCACAACTGAAAGATATAGATATTTTTACTCTCCGATTTTTTTTGTATCATATGTAATAGTGTCATTCCTTTACACACTGCAGCTAATAAGAGAAATATAATAGTTTTGTGCAACACAACTGCTTCTTAGAAAGAAGAGAACATTTTCTTTTATCTAGTAGAATTATATTTTCCTTTTGTTGCATGAACATTAACATAGTCTAGTAGCTAGCCAGTAACTTTAGTGATACTGGAATAGTGTAAGCAGCCCTGTTCCATTGTTTAATCATAATAGTAATGACCCAATATACAAAACACATGGACACTTGTGCAATTGATAATAATAAATCAAATAATAATAATTCTTAGCTGTTATGTACACATCTTTTCTTCTCAAGATTTAAGTTGTATTTCAAAGGGGATAAGTATCATTAGCCTCATTTTACATAATACCACAAAAGTGTTAAATAAAATTACTTATAAATACAAAAAATACCAATATGAATGAACATGAAGCTTTCAAGTTTTTTGAGATAAGCCATAGCATGATTTAGTAATAAGCATAATGACCACAATATTCACAAGTGAATTATTATTGCAGTAGCAGTGTTATCATTTGAAAACTTGCCTCAGATAAATATAGTTCCTAAATCTAAGATTAAAAATAAAACAATTTTAGTGACAATACCATAAAAATAGTAAATTTTAATTTTGCTTCTATAATAGGAAATCTGATTTTTTCTTTCATGTTTCAACTGATCTTTTAACAGACATTGAAAGCTATATAAAAGTCATATTTGAAATTACATGAGTGATATTCTTACAAGTACTTTGTTAGTATTTGGAGTACACCTGGACAACTGAACAGAACCATTAAGTCAGAACCCATGTGGCCACTAAAATGAAACTGTAGATCTTCCACTTCTACCACCCAGTGGCAATAACCATCTGAACCTGATACATATAACTGAGGATAAGCAACTTTCACCATTAGGTGCGTGACGTTTAAATGTAGCAATGCTGACAATATTAATTGACAATAGGGATTATATTAGTTAAGATATGGAAAAGACCTATTATATCCTAGACCCCATCTCTCTGCAAGAGTAACACATAGGGTCAGAGTAGCCCTTATCCTTAAGAGTTGGGACTACTATAATGAGATTACCCCTCTGAGTAAGGACAACACACATGAGTAAGAGCTTGCAGGAGTGGTCCATAGTTTTCTGACAGGGGACATATCAGATATTAGAGTCCCACCCTGCAAGTCCTTGCTCATGTGAGGAGACACATTGAAGTCTCCTGTGGATAGAACTACTAATGTGAGTGAGAGCTTGTAGTTTTGGGCCTTTGCACTGATTCAGCAGAATTTTTAACAAACAAAATTAACATTTTAAAAAATAACTCATTCCCTCACACTCCACCCCACTGCCATTCTGTTAATTCCACAGTTACATTCCTTTTCCTTTCACAAATCTTGTGAGTAATTAAGGAGAAAGATAGTATTTTCTCTTTTGTTTTAAATACAATGAGGCATAATTTATAAGTCCTGACTGTTTTATGAAAAACACTTCTATAGAAAGGTTTGGCAAGGTAAATCCATAGTAGATTAGGCAACGAGGCAGATAAATACATCAGGGGTTCTCAAATTTCTTTGCACCATGACCCCCCTTCTGACAACAAAAATTACTACATGACCCCAGGAGGGGAAACTGAAGCCCAAGCCCCACCAACCTGGGAAGGAGCAAAGCTGAAGCCCAAGGGTTTCAGCTTAAGCAGGGCCAGCTCAGGCTTTTTTGCCGCCCCAAGCAGCGAAGAAGGGGGAAAAAAGCCACATTCGGCGGCACTTCGGTGGCAACTCAACCGTGCCGCTTCATTCCTCGGCGGCAATTTGGCGGCGGGTCCTTCGGTCTGAGAGGGACTGAGGGACCCGCTGCCGAATTGCCGCCGAAGACCCGGACGTGCCTCCCCAAGCACCTGCTTCGTTCACTGGTGCCTGGAGCCGGCCCTGAGCTTCAGGTAGGGAGCCTGTAACCTGAACCCTACCACCCAGGGCTGATGATGCCCTTGGCCTTTGGGTCAGCCCCGGGCACTGGGGCTCGGGCTTCAGCTTTGACCCCCAGCAAGTCTAACGCCAGCTCTGGTGAACCCATTAAAACAGGGTTGTGACCCAGTTTGGGGTCCCAACCCACAGTTTGAGAACTGCTGGAAAAGATTATTAGCCATGAACCAGTTCATACTGAGTAGCCACTTTGCAAATATTGATCAAACATCTTGATTCATCACTATTTTTAAAGCAACTTCCTTGTAAAGGGAGCATATCATCACTGAACAAATATAATGTTACATTTACTTCCGCTAATAACATAGGGTATGTCTACACTACGAGGGTAATTCGATTTTACTTAAATCGAATATGTGGAATCGATATTGCAAAGTCGAACGTGTGTGTCCACACTAAGGACACACTAAGGACAGTAATTCGACTTTGTGAGTCCACACTAACGGGGCGAGCGTCGATATTGGAAGCGGTGCACTGTGGGCAGCTATCCCACAGTTCCCGCAGTCCCCGCTGCCCATCGGAATTCTGGGTCGAGCCGCCAATGCCTTCTGGGTAAAAAAAATTTGTCGTCATCCGTCCGTCACTAACGCCCTCCCTCCCTCCATGAAAGCGCCGGCGGGAAATCAGTTCGCGCACTTTTCTGGTCAGTGACAGCGCGGACGCCACAGCACTGCGATCATGGATCCCGCTGCGACCATCGCTGGACTTGTGGCCGTTCTCAACACCTCGCAGCTTATCATACACCTTTCCCTGAGGCAGATGCAGAGAAATCGGGCGAGGAGGCTACGGCACCGCCGTGAGAGCCTGAAGTCGGAGAGTGGCACAGAGCTGTCAGAAACCACGAGCCCCAGCGCCCAGGACATGACGTTGGCAATGGGGCATGTGGATTTTGTTGAACGGCGATTCTGGGCCCGGGAAACAAGCACGGAATGGTGGGACCGTATAGTGCTTCAGGTCTGGGATGAATCCCAGTGGCTGCGAAACTTTCGCATGCGGAAGGG
>NW_020664562.1:21471406-21578478 GCF_002925995.2 Terrapene triunguis | reverse complement strand
TACTTTTCAATGGTGCTGCAAGCACTGGTGGACCATCGGGGACGGTTTACAAACATCTACGTCGGATGGCCGGGCAAGGTTCATGACGCTCGCGTGTTCAGGAACTCTGGTCTGTTTAGACGGCTGCAGGAAGGTATTTACTTCCCGGACCACAAAATAACTCTTGGGGATGTGGAGATGCCTACAGTGATCCTCGGGGACCCAGCCTACCCGCTAATGCCCTGGCTCATGAAGCCCTATACTGGCGCCCTGGACACAGAAAAAGAACTCTTCAACTACCGGCTGAGCAAGTGCAGAATGGTGGTGGAGTGTGCTTTTGGCCGTCTCAAAGGGAGATGGAGAAGCTTACTCACTCGCTGTGATCTCAGTGAAACCAATATCCCCATCGTTATTGCAGCTTGCTGTGTGCTCCACAATCTGTGTGAGAGCAAGGGGGAGACCTTTATGGCGGGGTGGGAGCTAGAGGCAAATAGCCTGGCTGCTGATTACGTCCAGCCAGACAGCCGGGCCATTAGAAGATCCCAGCGGGACGCCCTGTGCATCCGGGAGGCTTTGAAAGCTAGGTTCATGAGTGAGCAGGGCAACCAGTGACTTTTCAGTTTGTGGACAGAAAAGCTGAACCTGCCCCCGTTTCTTTACCCAGTTCATTTTGACTATCCTCTCCAGTTACATACCCCCTTCACCCCCTTCCCCTTCCCAAAAAATAAAATCATTTCGATTTTGTTAATGAACACCGTTGTCTGTATTGCTGTTTTCGCGGGAATATTTTAAACCAGGGACGCAGACTGTGGCGGGGGGCGGGTTCAGTGTTCTGATGCAAATGATGCTTCTAAACTCCCGGAATGACAGGCTCCGCACTGGTGGACTGGTTATTTCAATGGAGAACATGAAAAACACCTCCCAGACTGACCAGGGTAACCAGTGACTGCACTGTGTATGTGTCCTGATGCTGGACCTGACACCGCCTCTGTACCCTGCTAAAGGTCACTGTCCTGTCCAATTACCAAGCCCCTTCCCCCCCTCCAGACAGACTCTCCCTCAAAAGAACCTGACTGAAACAGTAATGAACAGAAACAAACATTTTATTGCGAACCAGACATGAAACGTGGGGGGTGAAACTTGGACGGGGGCTTGTGTGAGGTGGGTAGGAAAGGACTTATGAAATTTTGGGGAATGTCAGCCTTCTACTGCTAGAGCAGTCTGCAGGGGTTGATTGAAAGTTTTAACGGCCCTTGCCGCCCCTCCTTCTTTGGACTTTGGGTGAGGGTGGTGTGGGACTTGGTGGCGGGTGAGGGCGGTTACAGATAGACTGCAGCGGGGCTCTGTCCTCCTGCCTCCGGTCTTGCAGAACATCCACAAGGCGCCGGAGCGTGTCCGTTTGCTCCCTCATTAGTCCAAGCAGCTTTTCAGTAGCCTGTTGGTCCTCCTGACGCCACCTCTCCTCCCGTTCCATGACTGCTCGGTGCATTTGTGACAAGTTCTCCCTCCACTGTGTCTGCTGGGCTGCCTGGGCTCGGGAGCAGCCCATTAGTTCTGTGAACATGTCTTCACGCGTCTTCTTCTTCCTCCGCCTAATCTGCGCTAGCCTCTGGGAGTGTGCTGACAGGCTGGGTTGGGAGACAGTCGCAGATGTGTCTGTGTGAATTTTAAAAAGGGAGTGAATTCCTGAGACAGATAAATGAAATTGTATACAAAGAACCTAGTCTTTCTCTGTGAACAAGACCATGCACTGAACCTCTCACATGCGCACTCAGGACAAGGTCGAATTTTCGGCCGTCGCCTTCAGTGCCTGTGGACTTGCGGAGGTCTTGGAGTGTTCAGAGAACTGTGGCTGGAGACCTGAACTTCTGGAGCGGGCAATAATGGTAAGCCGCAGACTGCTTAAAACTCCAGCAGTAGCACTGGCCTCCTTTCACATTGAAAGCAATGCCAGTCTCTGCTGCCAGCAATCAGGACAGCATCAACTCTGCCCCTGTCCCACCCCCTCGCGGCTGTCCCAGGGAAAGATCCCTGTATGCTGCCCCTCTCCCTCCACCGCGTGGCTGTAAAGCAGTCCCAATACTAACATTCCCCTCCCTAATTCAAAGCAGGGCGTCATGAGCGACATCACCCTCCTGAGGATCCCGGACACCCAGAGAGAACGCATGCTGCGGGAAAGCATGCAGAAACCGGGGCCGTATGCCGCTATGTTATGTCGTGCGATGATCCCGGAGTACTTGATTGTGGCGTGGAGGGGACATGTCTGCTACCACGGAGGGCCCACTAAGATCGCCCTACCCCGGAACCTGATCAACAGGCTTGAGCTCTACCTCCACGAGACCTACGAGGAGTTCTCCTACGAGGATTTCTCGTCGATCCCCGGCCACATTGACCGGATTTTCGCGTAGGTGCACTGGGACTTTGGAGTGGAGCGTCTTGGGCCTGGGAATCATGTAGTAACGGACATTGTGAAATTTTTTTAAAATACTTGGGACTAAATTGAGAATAGCCTAAGACAGAGAAATCATGAAAACCCATTTGTTACCTTTGTAAATATTCCTGTTTTGTACCTGATTATTTTTTTACTAGTTTACAGCACTTTTATAAATATACATTGTTAATAGTATAAATATTACCGTTCTGTTTTAAATAAATGTTTACATGTTTACAGCACTTACTGCTTGATCCGTCCCCTGATTCTGTGTCCGGGGTAAGGGATGGGGACGGTTGGTAGGGGATCTCGGTAAGGGTGATGAAGAGCTCCTGGCTGTCGGGGAAATCAGCGGTGCCAGCGCTGTCGACTGCCTCGTCCTCCTCATCTCCTTCCTCCTCTTCCCCGTCCGCTGAGGAACCGGCCGCGGACAATATCCCATCCTCGGAGTCCACGGTCAGGGGTGGGGTAGTGGTGGCGGCCGCTCCCAGGATGGAATGCAGTGCCTCGTAGAAACGGGATGTGTGGGGCTGGGATCCGGAGCGTCCGTTAGCCTCTTTGGTTTTTTGGTAGCCTTGTCTCAGCTCCTTGATTTTCACGCGGCACTGCGTTGCATCCCGGCTGTAGCCTCTCTCTGCCATGGCTTTGGAGATCTTCTCGTAGATCTTAGCATTCCTTCTTTTGGAGCGCAGCTCTGAAAGCACGGACTCATCGCCCCACACTGCGATGAGATCCAAGACTTCCCGATCAGTCCATGCTGGGGCCCTCTTTCTATTGGATTGCACGGCCATCTCTGCTGGAGAGCTCTGCATAGTTGCCACTGCTGCTGAGCTCCCCTCGATGTCCAAAGAGGAACTGAGATTCAAACTGCCCAGACAGGAAAATGAAAATGAATTCAAATTTTCCCGGGGGTGTGGCTGGTCAGAGCATCCGAGCTCGGACTGCTGTCCAGAGCGTCAACAGAGTGGTGCACTGTGGGATAGCTCCCGGAGCTATTACCGTCGATTTCCATCCACACCTAGCCTAATTCGATATGGCCATGTCGAATTTAGCGCTACTCCTCTCGTTGGGGAGGATTACAGAAATCGATTTAAAGAGAGCTTTATGTCGAACTAAATGGCTTCCTGGTGTGGACGGGTGCAGGGTTAATTCGATATAACGGCGCTAAAGTCGACATAAAAGCCTAGTGTAGACCAGGCCATAGTGATTTAACAGGATGTCATATATGACATTCTATTTTCAAGCACTAAAAAGTTTATGCCTGTGATTTCCTCTAACCTCCACTTCAGTGAGATTTTGGATCTACTTCTTGTATTTTACATTCATTTGCGTAAGTGATACAGAAAAACAAAAACAAAAACTACAAACTACAGACTAAAAGCTGTATCCTGCATTGAGGTACTGCTCTCATTAGTAACTGTTGTAGGCTCAAACCCACACTGTAGTTTGACTTGCAATGCTGATATAATAAAATCTATAAAACATAAAAGGAACGCCTTGCACAAGGTTTTCCTATCTCCATTTATTTGATGGGATGGGATTTTCAAATATGGGGAAAACAATTTGGGTTTCATTCGTCTGTCACTTACCCAGTGTAAACCTGGAGTAACTTCATTAAAGTCAATGGAGTTACACTAGTGTAAAACCAACATAAGCGAGAGCAGATTATGATCTAAACTGCACTTTCATTTATTTAAAGAACATTTTGTTAGCTAGCATCATAAACCACATTACTTTAAAGACCATGCAAAAAGGCAAGGTTCCTACACCCCGGCCTGGTCTACACTATGAGTTTAGTTCGAATTTAGCAGCGTTAAATCGAATTAACCCTGCACCCATCCACACAACGAAGCCATTTACTTCGACATAAAGGGCTCTTAAAATTGATATCTGTACTCCTCCCCGACGAGGGGAGTAGGGCCGAAATTGACATTGCCATTTTGAATTAGGGTTAGTGTGGCCGCAATTTGACACTATTGGCCTCCGGGAGCTATACCACAATGCACCATTGTGACCGCTCTGGACAGCAATTTGAACTCAGATGCACTGGCCAGGTAGACAGGAAAAGCCCTGTGAACTTTTGAATTTCATTTCCTGTTTGCCCAGCATGGAGAGCACAGGTGACCACGCAGAGCTCATCAGCTCAGGTAACCATGCAGTCTGAGAATCGAAAAAGAGCACCAGCATGGACCGTATGGGAGGTACCGGATCTGATCGCTATATGGGGAGAGGATTCCATGCTAGCAGAACTACGTTCCAAAAGACTAAATGCCAAAACATTTGAAAAAATCTCCAAGGGCATGATGGAGAGACGCCACAATAGGGACTCACTACAGTGCCGTGTGAAAGTTAAGGAGCTCAGACAAGCCTACCAGAAAACCAAAGAAGCAAACGGAAGGTCCGGGTCAGAGCCGCACACATGCCGCTTCTACGCTGAGCTGCATGCAATTCGGGGGGGGCTGCCACCACTACCCCACCTTTGACCGTGGATTCTGAGGAGGGGGTAATCTCAGCCATGCCTGAGGATTCTGCGGACGGGGAAAATGAGGAGGAGGAGGAGGAGGATGAGCTTGTGGAGAGCACACAGCACTCCCTTCTCCCCAACAGCCAGGATCTTTTTCTCAGCCTGACTGAAGTACCCTCCCAACCCTCCCAAGGCGTTATCCCAGACAATGAGGCCATGGAAGGGACCTCTGGTGAGTGTACCTTTGTAAATATAAAATATGGTTTAAAAGCAAGCGTTTTTAATGATTAATTTGCCCTGAGGACTTGGGATGCATTCGCGGCCAGTACAGCTACTGGAAAAGTCTGTTAACGTGTCTGGGGATGGAGCGGAAATCCTCCAGGGACATCTCCATGAAGCTCTCCTGGAGGTACTCCAAAAGCCTTTGCAGAAGGTTTCTGGGCAGTGCAGCCTTATTCCGTCCTCCATGGTAGGACACTTGACCACACCATGCTAGTAGCAAGGAATCTGGTATCATTGCATGATAAAGCCTGGCAGCGTATGGTCCCGGTGTTTGCTGGCATTCAAGCAACATCCGTTCTTTATCTCGCTGTGTTATCCTCAGGAGAGAGATATTGTTCATGGTAACCTGGTTGAAATATGGGAATTTAATTAAGGGGACAGAGGTGGCCGTTTGCCTGTGGCTGAAAAGTAATCCTTCCCTGCAGTTAGCCAAGCGGTGGAGGGGGGGGCATTGGCGCTGAGCTTTTCGCGTTTGGCTAGCAGGGATCTTCCCTGATACCAGCCACATGGTGGGGGGAGGGGTAAAGCGATCATCCCACAGAATTGGATGGGTGGTGGGAGGGTTTAGTTTGGTTTCTGCTGCTGCACATTAACAGGAAAACCGCAGCACTCAACGGGCTATGCTTGGTATTGGAAAGGAGGGCGCTGCTTTAATGAAGGTTGCAGAAGCTGAAAGACAATGGCTTACCATGGCTGCATGCAAGCTGAATTCTGTTGCCCGGCCCTGTGTCTGTGATCTCTAACACCAAAGCCGCAGGCACTCAATATAAGATGCAAAATGCGACCTTGTACCAAAATCACATGTGCTATGTAATGTGAATAGTGTTGTTCACCGTGAAAGAGTGTAAGCATTGTTCTGTAAAATGTATCTTTTTAAATACTTCTCTCCCTTTTTTCCCTCCCTCCTGCAGCTGCAAATTTTTCAAGCCTCCCTCCTCCGTCGTGAAGGCTATCTCCGATAAGGCGGCGAAAAAAACGCACTCGAGACTAAATGTTCTCGGAAATCATGCAATCGACCCGCGATTAAAGAGCTCATCTGAATGAGTGGAAGGACACGGTATCAAAGTACAGGAAAGATGCCAGTGAACATGAGGACAGGAGGGACGAACGTGAGGACAGGAGGGACGAACGTGAAGAGAGGAGGGACGCTCAAGATCAGAGGTGGCGGCAGGAAGATCAGAGAAGGCAGGATGCAATGCTGAGGCTACTGACGGATCAAATTGACATGCTCCAGCGTCTGGTGGAGCTTCAGGAACGGCAGCAGGATCACAGAGTACCGCTGCAGCCCCTGTGTAACCGCCCTCCCCCCCTCACCATATTCCATAGCCTCCTCACCCGGACGTGTAAGAAAGCGGGGGGAGGGGGAGGCTTTGTGCACCCGCCCACTCCACCCCAGTGGACAGCTCAAGCAAAAGGCTGTCATTATTTTGAACTTTTGAAGTGGCCTTTTCCTTCCCTCCTATCCTCCTCCCAAACCCCACCCGGGCTACCTTGTCAGTTCTCTCCCTATGTTTATAATCAATTAATAAAGAATACATGATTTTTAAATGATAGTGACTTTATTTCCTTTGAAAGCAAGCTGTGATATAAGGGGGGAGGGTGGTTTGCTTACAGGGAATGAGTCAATCAAGGGGGCGGGTTTTCATCAAGGAGAAACAAACAGAACTTTCACACCGTAGCCTGGCCAGTCATGAAACTGGTTTTCAAAGCTCTCTGATGCGCAGCGCTTCCTGGTGTGCTCTTCTAATCGCCCTGGTGTCTGGCTGTGCGTAGTCAGTGGCCAGGTGATTTGCCTCAGCCTCCTACCCTGCCATAAAGGTCTCCCCCTTACTCTCACAGAGATTGTGGAGCAAACTGCAACCAGCAATAACAATGAGAATATTGGTTTGACTGAGGTCTGAGTGAGTCAGTAACGTGCGCCAGCGACCCTTTAAACATCCAAAGGCACATTCTACCACCATTCTGCACTTGCTCAGCCTCTAGTTGAACAGCTCCTGACTACTGTCCAGGCTGCCTGTGTATGGCTTCATGAGCCATGGCATTAAGGGGTAGGCTGGGTCCCCAAGGATAACTATAGGCATTTCAACATCCCCAACTGTTATTTTCTGGTCTGGGAAGTAAATCCCTTGCTGCAGCCGTTTAAACAGATTAGTGTTCCTAAAGATGCGAGTGTCATGAACCCTTCCCGGCCATCCCACATTGATGTTGGTGAAATGTCCCTTGTGATCCACCAGTGCTTGCAGCACCATTGAAAAGTACCCCTTGCGGTTTATGTACTGGCTGCTCTGGTGCCAAGATAGGGATATGGGTTCCATCTATTGCCCCAGCACAGTTAGGGAATCCCATTGCAGCAAAGCCATCCACTATGACCTGCACATTTCCAAGAGTCACTACCTTTGGTAGCAGCAGCTCAGTGATTGCTTTGGCTACTTGCATCACAGCAGCCCCCACAGTAGATTTGCCCACTCCAAATTGATTCCTGACTGACCAGTAGCTGTCTGGCGTTGCAAGCTTCCACAGGGCTATCGCCACTCGCTTCTCAACTGTGAGGGCTGCTCTCATCTTGGTATTCTGGTGCTTCAGGGCAGGGGAAAGCAAGTCACAAAGTTCCATGAAAGTGCCCTTACGCATGCGAAAGTTTCGCAGCCACTGGGAATCGTCCCACACCTTCAACACTATGAGGTCCCACCAGTCTGTGCTTGTTTCCTGGGCCCAGAATCGGCATTCCACGGCTATAACCTACCCCATTAACAGCATGATCTCCAAAGTGCCGGGACCTGCGGCTTGAGAGAATTCTGTGTCCATGTCCTCATCACTCTCGTCGCCGCGCTGCCGTCGCCCCCTCCTCCTCACCTGGTTTTTCAGGTCCTGGTTCAGCATAAACTGCATGATAACGCACGAGGTGTTTACAATGTTCATGACTGCTGTCTTGAGCTGAGCAGGCTCCATGCTTGCTGTGGTATGGCGTCTGCACTGTTCACCCAGGAAAAAAGGCGCGAAATGGTTGTCTGCCGTTGCTTTCCCAGAGGGAGGGGGAGGATGTACCCAGAACCACCCGCGACAATGTTTTTTGCCCCATCAGGCATTGGGATCTCAACCCAGAATTCCAATGGGCAGGGGAGACTGTGGGAACTATGGGATAGCTATGGGATAGCTACCCACAGTGCAACGCTCCGGAAGTCGACGCTAGCGGAATTAATGTGCTTAGTGTGGCCGCATACACTCAACTTTATACAATTGGTTGCCAAAAATCGAATTCTGTAAATTCAGAATAATCCCGTAGTGTAGACATACCCCCAGAGTACTTATGTTCTCATTCAGACCAATATGCTACTCAGCACAACAGGTCTATCTACCTAAGCGGATATAGGTTGCTCATCAATACATTGTCCCAACACCAGTTCAGTATGAAACAATGCAAAGCCATTGGGCAAATTCACTTTTGCCAGGCAATGATGTTCACAAACGAAGAACTTCATCTCTATACCCAATCAATAAGAATGTGTTCTCGTACCAGTTCCAAACTGAGGGCCTGATGCTGCAAGCTCTAATGTAAGTAGTTTCATTGACTTCAATGGGATAATTTATGTAAGGACCCCTCACATGACTAAAGGTTTGCAAGATCAGGCCCTAATTCATAATTATGTCTTTGGCAGAAGTCAGAGATAAAATTAGAGTAGTTCAGTGTTTTTCTATACCTTATCAATAAACATCTGAAGTATCAAAGCTATGAGTAAGCTTTGAAAAAAGCTAGCAGATAATGTGCTTCACATTTTCATAAGGGCCCAATCCTGCAAGTTGCTAAATACCTCCTTTAGGGACTGGTCCAATACCCATTGAAGTCCAGTGGAAAGATTCCCATTGACTCCAGTGGGCTTTGGATTAGGCCCTTAAGGTGCTGAGTACCCACATCTCTTACTGGCTTTGCCTCATACGAGGTGTTCAGCACCTTGTAGGATTGGACACACACTCAGATACATTTATTTTGTGTTTCTGAATGTGCATAATTTCCTCTTCCAAAAGAGAAAAGGGATTGGCAGCAGTGATATTTTGTAGTTACTATATTACTTGAAATTGCACCTCACTGGGATATCAGGAGAGAAAGTTAATATTTTCTGAAGCTAGTACTTAATATTTTGAACTTCATATTTTCTTAAGCTAGTACTAACTATGCAGTTGAGCCAGTGGAAAGATAAACCAAGGACAAAAGCATAATAAAAGTTACAAATTCAAATGTTATTGATGTCTATTCCAACAGGGATGGTAGCACAAAACATATTCACAATCCATACAGTTCTGCCAATCAAATAAAAGTCAGGCATTTACAAAGGGAAACTCGGTGCATCAGGTGATTTACTATCCATTTCTCTACTCCAGAAGGATTCCAGTTCGGTATTTTTATATATTTATATAATGTAATACCTAACTGGAATCCTGGTGGAGTAGAGCAGGTAGCGGGTTATGTTGTGCCAAGTGGCAATAGTTCCCGTATAATGAGGAGTGAGGACATGTTTTATAATAACCTACACCATAGTATATAGTATACAGTTGTGCCAAGTTGTACATAGTTATTTAGACCTACATCTATTCTATACTATTTAAAATTTTTGGCATAGGTTATTACAAAACATGTCCTCATTCCTCATCATAAAGGAGCTGTTGCCACTTGGCACAATTTAACGTGCTGCTGGTTGGAAACCATATCTGTCTGTACAAGTACTACAAATACAGGCAGCCTGCCCATCTGCAAACAGCACATATATTTTCTTAGTTGACCTAATAAATATAGTATCTGTTCTTAGGTTAGTCACTAGTATAGTCCCTAGGCTGAGGATCTGTGCTGTGCTGGCAGGAGGTGACTAGGTCTGTGACTCTAAACTTTTTTCCCGTCTACATCCACAAGAGAGCCAAAAAATCATCTTGAAACCTATGAAATTTTCAAAGGACAATTTTACGTCTGTTTTGTGGGTCATTTGATCAAAAAAGGTGTGGGACTTGTGGGGGAGGGAAGAGAAATGGGAAGAGCTGTACTGTGCCAGCTGATAGTGTGCCTCTCCCACACAAAAGAAAAAGATCCCCTCCGCTCCCCACCTGTTTTCCCCTCCCAAGGTCCCATCTGTTCCAGCCCATCCAGATATCTTCTCTCCCCCTCAAAACTCTGCCTTTACATACCTGGAATGGGGGACGGCTGGTGTGTGTTTTCTCTTCCTCCCCCATTTGTGTCCAGGCACTTCCTTCCTCCTACCTGGGTGCTGCCCACAGCCACAGGGAGGGAGTGCCCAGTGCTCCTGCAATAATACAGCTCTCCTGAGACTGCCCTCCTATTTCCCCTCTTGATTCTATTGCACGCCCCCCACAGTAAGGGTCTGCCCATCCAGAGCCACCTGAGGCCCCTTGACGACCTCCCTGGGGGTTGTGACCAACAGGTTGGGGAATCCTGAATGGACTAGGTGATCTAACTCAATAGGTCTTCTCAATTTATCATTTTGAGTATTTATAGTAAGAAAGGAAAGAAAAAAGACAAGCTGCCACCCAAACATCACTATATGTTGCCAGGGCTTTTATTTTTTAAACAAACACTTTGTGAAAATGTAATGTACATGCTTCCAAAGCCCCACATGGAGGAAACAAAGTCTAGATGCATTCCTTCATGCTATGGGATGTGATAAATACAGGGAAAACAGTCCTAAGCAGCCACCAAAGGAATCAGCAAAAATCAGTTGCCTGGTTGGCCTATAACTAAAAATTAAGCAAAACTGTACTTAAAACCAGTTGGTGATATTTAAGCAACCACTTTGAAGGGAGTTAGAGCTTAGTCCTTAGTGCTGATATCACTGTAATTACATAATATGACTGATGAACCTGCATTACACTGACACCTTCTGGGGGAAATCTGTAACCACAAATTTTTAGGCAGACAGATTTCAGTGATTCTACTAGTGCACCAGCCTAAAGTCAGAACTCCAACCTAACTCTTTGGATTCAACGTAGCTACTTTTCATAGATAAACATAAATTAGTTAAACCCACTTGATTAAAGTGAATTGCTCTTAAGAGAAGGAAATTACTTATGAAAGATCTTATGTTTGGACAAAGGGCTTCCCCCTTCTTCAATAAGATTAATTTGCTTGTTACTCAGTAATCACCTGCCAGTCATTTTGTTTAAAGCTTGCCCAGTTCAGGCAGATTCCTTTGAAGTGACCACAGTATTGGTACAAATACTGGTTGCTATGATTTCCATCCAGTTAATGGACTAGAAAGCCTCAGTCCCTTTCACACATCCAGATGTGAGTGTGTATGCCACAGTTATCTTGTTACAGAGGCTAGATCATACCTATGTTGCTCTTTATTAGCTGGCTGCCTGATTTGGCCTTGTCCCAAGTCACTTTCCCATATCACCCTTGTTCTAAAGGGCTTCTTCCATTCCCTCCTCCTTTCATATAATTTACAGAGCAAAGTGGCCTATGGGGACCTCCGACCTAATGAAATCCCCAATCTTCACTGTATTTGTGGGTCAGTTTCCTTGACGCTGTGAACAATTCACCTCCATCTCCTTTGGTACGGCCAGGTACAAATAGCAAACAGAGCACCATCCTATTTCTCTGGACTTGAGATGGATATTGATAATCTTAACATTTGGAAAGCTTAAAATCAAAGCTTCTTTCCCCCTGTTGCCATAAGTGTAATTTATTATTAAAGATATTTCATTTACTCTAAATCTGACATTTTGCATAGCTACAGGATCACTCTAATTCTTTGGCTAGGGTTGTAATTAACATGGCATGTAAGACAGAGAGCAATAACCCTGAGATACTAATTTCCTTAGAATCTTACAAAGGGCTTCAAGTGAGTCAGTTATAAAGGTAAATCACTTTCAGTAAAATGGATGTATTCCAACAGTGTCTTAGGTCCAAATGGTGCCCCAGTGGTTTGCATGGTGAAGAGGGCTCCCTCATGAGTGAATCTGCCTTTGCCTATGTAGAAACCGGAAAGAAAAAATAAACCTCTGCAGCACAGTATCCTCCACTGCTTTCCTGAATGTTTCATGAGATGATAGGGAATCTGAGTGGGAAGATCCCAGCAGTAATCAGGTGGGTTGGGACTGGTCTATAGGTAATACACATTGTAATCCCTCCAGCCCCTTAGGGAACCTGCTCAGAAGTTAATACATCCTGAAAATGGGGGCTCTTAGTGCTGTGTAAATCCACATTAAGGAGGATGGAATGATGTTGCAGAGGCAGCTGGTAGCAGTGTGGGATTATTAACTGAAAATTGTTACATATTGACTGTTACCTGTATATAAAAAGTCAACTGGTAAAGACTAGCAAATAGTAAAGCATGCATTCATTACAATAGTGTTATGAGGCAGTATATATAAACTGATGTGGAATTATTATACATGAGCGGGTGTAAGGTAGTGTACTCATCACCAGGCATCCCCGTGTGTCAGAGCACTGCATTGCAAGAAGTCCTCTTTGGCCCCCCCCCCGGTAGCCACTTCCTTGGCCCTTCCTTGCTAGTGTGGTCTCCCTTGGGATGGTCTGTGGCCTGGCCCTCCAGCTAAATCACTTAAAAGTTCCTTCCCTTTCCAGTGTAGAGAAAAGTCCAACTGAAAGTCCAAATAAATGTCTAAACTAATAACTCTTCCACCCCTAACAGGCTCGACTGAAGTTATCCTATTGGCCCTACTTCAGGGCTTCCCGCACAGGAGCCTGACTTTCTCCTGCAGAGTTCCCCTTCTGCTGCTTCTTTGTCTTAACAGGATTCCCCCACTGCCTCCCCTCCCCAGGGACTCTGGCAGCTTCCCTTAGGGATTTCCCTGCCACTTGTGGACCCTAGCTCAGGGCTTCCCCCATGGGAGTCTATCCTGCTTCCTGTTGGCTTTCCAGCCTGGCTTCCCAAGCCTTTCCCAGAGAGAGAACTCCCCTTGCTCCTGTCTCCTGAGTCTTTCCTCCAAATCGAGTTTGGCAGTCTGTTTGAATAGTCTTTTCCTGCCCCCCTTTCACAGCTGGGTCACTACTCATCATTCAGTTTCCATATAACCATAACCTGGGGGCTAGATCCTAGGTCACAGATAAGGCTGAACCTCACTTGCCTTAAAAGACCAGCCAGCCTGTGATCGAGTAAGTAAGGCTTGGGATGGATAGATATTGTTATACCAATAGAATAAAAACCAGCAGGATCTTATTAAGAGGGATAAGGCAAAGATGCCACATTTATTGTAAATATAATGATAAAGCAAAAGATAAAAGTAAACAACGTTGTTTGACTACTTATTCCTATCACTACTTATTCCTTATACACACACACACACATATATATAGATAGATTCATTCACACAATCATTCATTCAAGTTCTGTATAGGTGTTATAGTTACCAGCCTAGAAGTTGCTCATGCCAAGTTACTGGCCAGGTAGCTTGGTCATGAGGATGGAGCAGAGTCTGTGTCAGATGCATCTGATGCTCCTGGAGGTTGGCAGCAGAACCAGAGAGACTCAAAGTCCTCAGTCTTGAGAGTCCATTCTTATAGGATTTAATTCCTATGTTAGTCTATGGGAGCTGTTTCATCCTGCTGTTGCTGACTCAATCAGCAGATGGCACACATTCCTGTCCAAAGTGGCACATTCCTGGTGGCTCCACATTGTCCGAAGTTTGTGTTTCTCATCCTTCCAGGTGATGGGGTGGATCCCAGTTTACCCTCCGGGGGTTTTCTGGTCATCCACTTGACACATTCTTCGGCCGATGGATACTTCCTTTCTAGGCTGGCACCTCCCTAACCATCCATGTATATTAAGCATTCATCAGCATACATTCCATACCTTAACCATATTTTAATTTACTGTCTCCACCACTTTCAGAGTGTGTGCTAATTCATTTGAGACTCCCAGCCCTTTAATCACAGAGGGTGGGGGGGTCTGTCCTAGGAGCCGTTGAATGAAGTGAAAGTCACTTAACAGCTTACAGTGTTTGTTTACATTGTATCAATTACTTTAAGAACAAAGTCAGTTAACTTGTTTGTAAGTTTTACATAGTAGTAAAGTATCTTTTACAGGATAGATATAATCAATGGTTTCTACAGACAGTAGCTTACAAGTTTTAACAGAAGACCCAAGAGATTTTTGTACTTGGTGAAACTGTTGGATTTTAAAGTGTGGGGGACAAATTATGAGGGGGTCACTGTCACTTGGGGGAATCACTGTTAGTACCTTCTTTAATATCCCTACAATATTTCAATGTTGTCATGTCATGTTCCACTGGAAAAGTTTATGTGTGGAGCTACATCTGTTGAATATACAAGTGATTGGTGTTGGCTGCATAAATAACTGTATAGAAACAGAAATATATGGAATGTGTTCTCTATAATTCTATAATTTCTCGGAGGCTGAAAAAATAGATATACAGTTTAAGCTCCTAGACAAACATTTCCAGTATAAGGATTCAGTTTTCAGAGGTGTTGAGTAACCTCAGCTCCCACTGAAATCAAAGATTATGCCCTAACAAAGTACAGTATCATTAATGAAATAAGAGACCAAATTAAAAAAATAATTTTATTAATTTAGGTTTTCTCTTTCTTTGTCTTAATATGTCACCTATAGAATTCATTTCCTTAATCAAATAATCAAATTCCAAATTAATTACTAAATAATTCCTGGAAAGGAATGTAGCAGATATCAACAATTTTCTATTGTATTTTAAAGGTTATCTTATCTCTGCTATTTCCCTTCAAGTAATGTGGGATGTATGTTTATCTTACACAACAAATTTCCCATATTACAACATATACGATGCAAGTCTTTCAAGTAACTAACATTCCAGGCCAGGTGTGAACATGTTGGAAAACAGATCAATTGGAAAGTTAATTTCCAGTTTCTGACCCTTTGTGGTAATATGAATAGTCTCCATAATTCTTACATACACAAAAACTACATTAAAAGAACATTTTTAAGGTTGCAAAGTCAAGCACTCAAAAGTTAAGGAAATTTGAGAATGAAAGTTGCCTTAATTCAGCATCCTTATGTGCATGCATTATGATACAATCTTTAATTACATGATTATGGGAAAAAATAAATTGAGCGCTTGACTTGGCAAACTTAATATTATTTTAATATAGTTTTTGTGTGTCATTTCCTACATTTTTTAAAAAACAAACTGAAAAAACAGAAATTCCATCATGTGGCATCATATTCACACCCACATGGTTCATTAGTAGGTTGGAACTTTTAGAACCACTGCACAGCCCTCTGCCAATTAAGCTAATAGTAGCAGTAATAGCATATCATCCTCCATGTCAGTGGTTTTCAACCTTTTTTCATTTGCAGACCCCTAAAAAATTTCGAATAGAGGTATGGACCCCTTTGGAAATCTTAGACATAGGCTGTGGACACCCAGAGGTCCATGGACCACTGATTTAAAACCACTGCTCTACCATCAGCAATATTATGGGATGAGACACAACTTTGCTGATGGGGTCAGGTCCAATCTATGCAGTTCAGATCCAAATTTCCTCAAAGTCCAAAATGTTTAGAGCTGGGGATTTGGTTCATCTCTAAAAATAAGTACTGCTATTATAATTTGGCAAGGGACTCTAGACATTAACTTCCTGGATATTCTCTTCAAATCAGAGTACTGAGATCCCCAAGATATATGCACTCTGCAACGTGTGTCTGGAGCAGGCTCTAACACCTGCTCAAGCTTTGGAATGTAATACTGTAAGGAAAGCGATGCTCTTTAGGTTTGACACATTGGATCAAGCCCTTAGATAAGAGTAACTGAATTCATTCTTGAACTTCATGGCCAGACATGATTATACTGGAGGAGACAACAAACAACAACATGCTGAGATACAAAAATGTAACAGTTTGCTAATTGATAATCCAAACCTCATTACCCTATACTTCAGCATGATGAAAAATTGTTATATTTCTAAGCAGTGAATTAGACCACCACTAGGTGGCATAGAATAAAATTAGACATCATCTGTTACTAAACTGATAACACAATAAATGATTTCTCTGATTGTGTTTAAAATTCTGGGAAATACTATAGTTAAAATTTTTCATTTAGTTACCTGCAAATACAAATGTGAGGTCTCATTCTGCAAGTACTTACTACCAAGTAGAGTATTTGCTACCATGATTGAAGTCAAGTAAGCACTATGTTCTGTAGTGTTTACCAGAGTAGGCCCTAAATTACTGATTTGGGAGTCTTTCCATTGACTTCAGTTAGCTTTGAATTAGGCCCTTATTGAAAAATAATTGTTCCATTGCTATTCTCCATTCTTCCCCTAAAAAATGTAACATAACACTTCAGGAATATTGCTCAAAAAAAAAACGTTTATGCCCAGGGCCGGATCCAGGCACCAGCGAAGGAAACAGGTGCCTGAGGCGGCCAATAGAAAGGGGCGGCAGTTCGTCTGTTGCTAGGGCGGCACGTCCGGGTTGGCAGCATTGGCACTTCGGCGGCAGCTCAATCGGCCCGCTTCAGTCTTCGGCGGCAATTCGGCAGCGGGTCCTTCACTCCCTGTCTTCCTCTTTGGTGGCACTTCAGCAGCAGCTCAATTGGGTTTTTCTTTTTTTCTTTTTTTCCGCTGCTTGGGGTGGCAAAAAAGCTGGAGCCAGCCCTGTTCATGCCTACTATGAAATCTAAAATTGGAACCTAATGAAGAAAGGCAAAATAAAACATACATAGCTATACTAGACACAGGATATTAGTAACCTTTGTGTCAAGATAAGTCACTAATTGTTATTAACATTCTCCTTGATAATTTTCCATGAGGAGATACATTTTCAAAATATTAGTAGCCTCTTAAATGCACACTTGTTAACATTACCTTTTGAACTTTCATTAAAAGATTATTATTCAAAGAGAAGCTAAACTTTTTCCAGGTTTTACTGCTTATTTTGAAAGTGGGAGAGTGCAAGACTATAGACAAGTTATGGTATTTCCTGTAGTCATATTTAATTTGTCCGTCTAGAAAAAATATAATAAAGACAAAATTCCTTTTGCAAAATCCCCTAGCCTAGAAGATACAAATATAAAACTTTTTACAAATTATGAAAACAGCATACAATAAATGGACAATATATATTTGGAAAACTACAAATTGATGAAAATAAGAATTTTTGACAGATAACTGCATTATTTAGCACATCCTTTGTAAAGCATTTTCAGTTAAAATTATTTCCATTGAGCAGGAGTGATTGTTAGAAAATAACACACCTTTTATTCAAGATTGTAGCACCTAGTAGCAAAAGCTATAGCTATGGTCAAGCTTTCATTAGCTGTTCCTAGATCAAAGTTGGTTTTCCCTAGAAAAGGGCCTGGGCAATGAGGTTTCAATCCATATTTCAAACACCATGTTTTGCAGGTGACTGTGTCCAGGAGTTTAGTTTAACCTATCACATAGATAAGGGCCAATTTCAAAATTCAGATGTGAACCTGTCTTTGCATTCCAAACCACCTGAATGTTTGCCCGGAGTCAGATCAGGATTTTAGCTTTGGCTCCTCTTCTTCCCAAAACATTCAGAAACAACCTGGGAAAATACAACTTCTATTAATTTAATTGGAAACTAATCACTCAGTCTCACAAACCATGAATCAGATCAAATGTTGTGACACACACAAAGAGTTAAATAAAAACAGGCCTGGAGGCTAACAGAGCAACCAACGTTTGTGACTTACAAAGCCGACAGCCACAGGTCCCCCTGATTTAGGGAATTAAAAGGTTCCTACATTTCTGCCTCTGGGCATGTGCATTGCTGCCTCACTCCAGGTGCCTGTCTCAGGCCTATGCCCCAGCACAGTCTACAGGGGAAGATAGGCCTGTGGGGCCCATACAATAGGTGTACTCTGTGCCTACCTACTAGATTGGGCCCATTCAGAATGAAGGAGAAGGAGGTGGTAACCCCTTATAACTTTTAGCCCAGTGGTTATTAGAGCACTGGCCTTCGAAATGGAAGACCTGGATTCAATTTCCCCCTCTGCCTGATGGGGAGAAAAAAGTTGAACCAGGGTCTCCCACCTCCCAGGTAAGTGCCTTAACCACGGGGCTAAAGTATAGAGTAATTCTCTCTCTGGCCTAATGACTATTTAAGTATTTATCCAAAGTGTAATAGCCACCATCACCTTCTCCTCCATCCCTTTTGTGTGTAGTTAGGCAGGTGCCTAACTCATTCTTGCAAGAAAGAGCTTAGGCACCTAAGCCACCTGACTCCAAGAGAAGGATTCCCAGCTCTGGCTCACAAGCAGAGCTAGGTGCCTCTCTGCAGCCTGGATTTAGGCACCTAACTTCTATGAGAGGGGCAGAACTTAGTACATACTCCTTTCATTTGCATCTCCCATTGGCTAGCTTAGGTGGCTCCTCACCTAGGGTGCTGGCTTTGGTGGATCGCATTCTTAGGCACCTATCTCTCCACATGCAATGTGTAGGGAACCTACATGCCTAACTCAGGCTTTCTGGGCCCCATTATTGTTTCATTGATTTTTTAGGCACCTGAAAATTAGGTGTTGCAACACTGAGTACTGCCCCGTCTAAGTCCCTTTGTGGATAAGGCCTTGAGCACCTACATCAGCACAGCAAGGTAGGGATGCTGAGTCTGCTCTCATTACATTTCTATAGCTTTTGATGTAAGGTCATAGAACCTAGAATACTTCAGTGAAACAATGGGAAAGCAAACAGATTTCTCACAGAATCCTTTAGTAGCATCCTGAAGTTAAGCAGGTAGAGAAATCTTGTAGAGTTTAAAAAAATACCGCATGCCCAAGTGTCAATGCACCTGTAATGTTTTGGGGTGCAACCCAGACCAGCAAGAGGTTGCGTCACTCCCTGCCTTGTAGTCTTGGGTGCCTTAAATACTCTGCTGCTGTGGCTCACATCCCGGATACCAACAGCCAACAATCAAGCATGCAGTTCCGTGAGTGTCTGTGTGCTGTGTAACCTGGTTCAGTGTGCTGTGCAGCCCTGGTTCAGCGTTCTGACCCCAGCAGTCTGCATGCAACAGAACAGCCCCACTCTGTTCTCCACCAGCCTGGGTTGCTACTGCATGGTGACCCCAACACACTCCCAGTCCTGAATTTCCCCCAAACTGCCTGTCCTGAAGTGCCCAGCCCTCTCTTGGAACACTCAGAGAAATAACAAGGTTTGCTCCCCTAAAGAGACAAAAGTACAGCTTATTACTGTAACTTCAGTTAACAATTAGTTCAATTCAAATACAGCATTGAGTTGGTTTAGATTAAAAGTCAAACAAGTTTATTGACAAAATTACATAGGTTAAGTGATAGACCCTCTGGCCACGACCCAACACAAGGAGAACAAAGTGCTTGGTTCCTTTGTCTTCTCAGGTGAAGGATAAGATGGAGTCTAGCTCTGTCCCTTATATTCCCAAAGGAATTGTCTTTGGCCTAAAAGTCAGGAAGGCCTCCCAGGAATTTAGTCTCCTGTGTCTCTCCGGAGTGCAGGAGCCATATTCATTTTCTGTCCCTGTAGTTCAGTCTGAGAGTAACCCCTGCTGGTGATAGTTGAGTCATTACCTGCCCCCCTTGTTAGCTTGATGGCTTTGTTTACTTTTTATGTAACTGCACCTTCACTGTCTCTGCCTGATGACCAGGCTGGTCTGACAAACAAATACCCATTCCTTTGTGTAGGGCAGGCTGGACGTATGCATTGCTTCCAAACACATTTTAAGACTATAATTCTAGCACATATCCATAACTCTTTGTGCACACCCCAGGTGTGCATCACACAAGAATATTAATCATCAGTGAGTTATTAGTTTTCCAATTATATATTACATGCCCCCTTTTGGGTATCATGACAAGTGTGTTAGGTGTGGTGAGTATGTCAGGCCTGATAAGAGTTGCTGACACAGGGTACGTCTTCACTACCCGCCGTATCGGCAGGTAGCAATCGATTTATCGGGGATCGATATATCGCGTCTCGTTAATTGGGGGGGAGGATAGCTCAGTGGTTTGAGCATTGGCCTGCTAAACCCAGGGTTGTGAGTTCAATCCTTGAGGGGGCCATTTAGGGAACTGGGGTAAAAATCTGTCTGGGGATTGGTCCTGCTTTGAGCAGGGGGTTGGACTAGATGACCTTCTGAGGTCCCTTCCAACCCTGATATTTTATGATTCTATGATCCCCGAATGCGCTCCCCGTCGACTCCGAAACTCCACCGGAGCGAGCGGCAGTAGCGGAGTTGACGGGGGAGCCGCGGCCGTCAATCCCGCGCCGTGTGGATCCCAGGTAAGTCGATCTAAGATACTTCGACTTCAGCTACGTTATTCACGTAGCTGAAGTTGCGTATCTTAGATCGATTCCCCCCCCCCCAGTGTAGACCAGCCCACAGAGTAGTGAACCACCAATAGGCCTCTGTGTCACAGTACCTATATTAAAGTTCTGTAAAAACTGCAATAGGTGCCTCACCTTTGTATTTTTCTTCATAAACATAATTTAGAAATGTACTAAGTCCTGTAAAATTCAGTAAAAAGGCCTATTTATTTCCATTTAAGAAACACCACACATAGGTAACAAACTAACTCTTTTTCTAAAATGTACCCTTTTCATTTAGCTTTTAGGGGGTACCCAAAATGAAACCATCTTAAAAATGATGGTGTGGTCATTTGTTCCCTCTCCCTGTTTCTTACATTAGGAATTTACTCCTAAAGTTTGGCTAAGGATTCCGCAATTTGGGGGCTATGGCACCAGGGTTAATCCAATGTTGAATTCAGGCAAGTTTAATAAGCTATGAAGAAAAAAACATACATAAAGTAAATACTTTAAAATGTAGAAACCTGAAGACATCACTGTAACAGTCATTTAGGTAAGAAAATTAATACATCTCTCATTAGCCATATTCTGTGAGCTACAGTGACCCTGCAGTCACATTCTTGTTTTTCAGCTGGGCACTGGACTAGATTCTTTTTCATGAAAGCTTCTAATCCAGCATAAAATAGCCACTATCTTCTCTGCAAGATGTGCCATAACAGTTTCAATTTAGCATTGTTTCGCTACTACCGCAGATGGTATGTTACTTTTTAGATTGTTTTATTAAAGTGTTCAAAATAAGATCTCCAGTGAAAAGATATTTTACGACTGGCTAGCACTAAAGGGAAGAAAGAAGTACGGTTAACACTTATTTAATAATGTGTTGCATAAATCTTCTTTAATCTATATTAGTGAGCAAGACATAGTAAACATTTAAAAATGCAGCCAGGACAGCACACTGAAAAAATAGGTCAGTAAAGTTGGCTGGGTATTTCAGTACTCATTGGCCATTCAAATAACAAACACTTGAGCATGGTTGGTGCTGAGCACATAAAACTCCCATTGTCTTCAATGAGATCTGAAGATGCTGAGCACCTTACAGGATCAAGCCCTAATATAATAACCTAAATAATTTCCATGCCATTTAGTGTACAAAACCCAAGCCTGACAGGGATCAAACTGATGTGATAGTTGGCATTTTGACAATACATAATCACCAAATGCATGTCAGTGGGTTATTCATAGTGAAATAGGAAACATTTTGTATTTTAAATAGCCCTGCAAATTCTATGGTTTAAACTAATGAATAAGCTAATTGTAACTTCAAAACACCTATCCAGACTAGCCAGTGTATATCTGTAAACCCTGAGAAGTACAACTGTGAATGAACTCAAAGTTAGCTCTCCAGAACTGCACTTCCAATGGCCGCCAGGCTGCCAATCAGTTACTTGCACTGAAATAAAAGAACAAGCTTCTTGCTGTAAACAGCCCTCCAATTTCTAATGGTTATCCCCTGGATTTAATACAGAATATCACATTCAGACTGGACTGTAACGCTTTCTGCAACTTTACTGGCATCCTTTTAACATAAACTGATCCAGAATGCTGCAATGAGATTATTTCTGACACATGCTGAAATGTCACATTTGGATATCAAATTGGATACTGGATTTGGATACTATTAAGACATGTGTCGTAAGATTGAACTGAGAACCTCCCCTGTCAAATGAAATTTTTAAACGATTCTCAGAGTCTTTGCACTAGTCAAGAAAGTGATTTGATTTATTCAAACAAAACCATTTTGAGGCTTTGGAAAAGTGAAATACCTCTTTGCTATTCCAAAAGGATTCAGGAAATTACCCAGTTTTCCTTCTCAAATGAGCATATTTTGCCTTTAACAATCTTCTTATCCCGGGTCCACTTACACTATTCAATAGCACATGGATAGCAGCTCCATTGCATCAGTCTCTCTCTTATGAGAAGTGTTTATTCAGGCTCCATATTGAGCTGCATGTTCTTTGGTATTATATCTATGCAACAATTACAGTGAGACTGAGTCATCTCATTTGGGCTAGATATTTTCACCTCTTAGCTATTATTCCTTTTATGTTTCTTTTGTGAGCATCTATTAATTATATTGATACCCGTGGCCTGTTTCACTCCACACCGCAGAAAAAACAGTGCAAGGGGATTCTCTGAGGACCTCTTTACCTCTTCCCTGTTCTGTTACTAGTGATATCTGCTCCTACACCCTGTGCAATAGGCTACAGAACCTGGCTCAAAAGCTGATGGCTTCCCATTTGCAAGACCCTGTGCCTCTGTACTGGCTCTGGCCCTCAATAACTCTTGGTTGCTGTTCCCATAGGACCTTGATGTGTGAGTTCTATGGGTAAAAAAATGCAATCTAGAGTTTAGCAGTGTAATATAGGTAGACAGAATATAATTACTTACGCTGACATTTAACCAGGCTGCTGGGACTCCTAATGTGTGTAGATGTTTTCAGGATCGGGCTTTTAAATGTCTTATTGGGGTATTACATTATGTTATTGTTTAAAAGATTTATTCATTAGTAGACCCAGCAAGATTAGTTGCAGGTTGCTAGGCAACACGAGTGCCATTACCTGAGTTATTTATCTTGAATCTTATCCTAGTAGTTCTGTACATTTGGATATGACCGTCAGCTGTGGAAAAAACCCTCCCTTGTTCACTTTCCCTCCAACAATTCTGTTATAAAATTTAGTTCTAATTTTACAGACATAAGGTACAATTTCATTTTAATAACAGTACACTTTTTCTCATGTAATGCTAATGGAGATTATGAAATAAAAGAATATCATTTAACAAGTGGACAAACTCCATTTATGTGAGAAAAATGCAATGTTGGCCTGACTTCTCACCAGAAGTCGAGTTCATTTCATAATCCTATTCTTAAATGTTTTCATCAATCCATAATTTTGTCAGTTTCTGTGCAGCACTTGTAGCTAAGGTAAATCTCCTTTTAACCTTATCCTTAATAGAACCTGTCAGCAATAATCAGGCTTACTAGGAACACATAAGATTCTATTTGTTTTATGACTTCACCACTACTGCATTTTAACACTTTCTCTATTGTCTCTTTTCCAAGATGCAAGCACTTCATCTTCTTGGCATTTATTCTAAGTCCAAGTCAACTACACCAATTTTCTAGGGTAGCAAAAAATATCATCATTAATTCAAATATATTCGCCAGTTGAAAGATGTCATCTGCATAAGATAAGGAATTTAATTCTAGAAAAAACTTAACATTTGATACCAAAGTAAAAATGTATCAAACCAATGTTCTAACAGATTACTCCATGGTCTGGAAGTAGCTGCATTAAATGAAACAGATATCAAAAGGCTGGAGGCGGTAGAGATGAGAGTTCTTCAAAAGATGGCAGGTGTAAAGTGGAATGACTTTAAGACAAGGGAAGAAGTTAGAAGGAGAGTAGGATGTGAAATCAGTATGGGATTGGCTACAATCAAAAAGATTATGATGGTGGGGACACTGCAGAAGACAAATAGATGTTAGGATGCCAAAGAAAATAATGCAAACATAGCCAATGTCAGTCTGAGCCAGAGGGTGACCATCGTCTAAATGGCAGGACATCCTATCCAGCGAGGGACATGACCAGGTTGGGCTTAATGGAGGAACAGGTCATGGACAGCATATGAACTTCTACCATTTAAACTGTTTAGTGAAATCATTTGTGCAAAGTCCTGTGTGGACATTCTTTTTTCAATTTAAGAGTGGCTTATTTTGGTTTAGCATAGCCTGTAAATTTACTAATGCAAGCTAAACTAATATAAGCCTGGTTTAAACTAGGCTTGTCTAAACACAGTTTTTACCCTGATGTTACTATACAAACTATACAGTGTATGTAACTTTAGAAACCGTTATAGTTAAAGTGAACTGATATAGTTACACTAGTGCAGGGGTCCTCAAAATGGGGGTTGGGACCCCCCCAGGGGGTCACGAGGTTACTACATGGGGGGGGTCACGAGCTGTCAGCCTCCACCCCAAACCCCGCTTTGCCTCCAGCATTTATAATGGTGTTAAATATATAAAAAAGTGTTGTTAATGTATATGGGGGGGTTGCACTCAGAGGCTTGCTGTGTGAAAGGGGTCACCAGTACAAAAGTCTGAGAACCCCTGAACTAGTGCAACTCCCTAGTGCAGATGCATTTAATCTGATATAGAAGTATTTATACTGGTAGGCTTGTTTTGATCCACACTAGGGGGTTGCACTGATTTAACGGTATCGGTTTCTAAATGGATGCAAAAACTGTGTGTAGACGAGGCCTTTTGCACCGGTTTAAGTACCTCAATTTAACATCACATTTTAAAGGGGTGCAACTCGGATAAGCCCTGAAGGGGGCGAGGAGCACGCACGTCTGTACTGGGGTTTTCCTCTGATTTCAGCCAGCCTCTGGTGTCGCTGGCTGCGCCTGTACAATGCAAACCCTTAGGCGACTGTGTGCAAGTGTGAAGCTTGTACCCCAGTGGGCACCTTTCCGGCCCACGCTCGGGCTGCCACCTGCGCAGCTACCTGAACGGGGGACGCGCTCCCCGGGGGCAGGTGTGCGCGCCAGGCGGGGGTGCCACTTGCCCCGGGGCTGGGAGCCGAGCAGCGGCCCTTGCAGGAGGTGAGGCGAGCAGGGGTCCGCCCCGCGCTGGGCTGGAAGCAGGGAGGAGGGGCCGTGCCTCTGCACCGCATCGCCGCCGCGGGAGCCCCAGGCACGGCGCCGCAGCTGGACGCCTGGCAGGCGGGTTGCTCTGAGCGTGGCCCTGCACTTCCTGCACCGCTCCAGGCGGGACCCAGCGCGCGGAGCCCCCTCCCGGCTCGGCATGGCGTGCTGCTGGGGCGAGTACCAGGTAAGACCCCGCTGTCCGGGCGGGAAGGTCGCCCGCCCGTGGCCGGCAGCAGCTGCAGCCCCCTCCCCCCCAACTTCTCCGTGGGACGCACCAAGGGCCTGGGCTGCACTGACCAGCTGCAAGCCCCGCGGAGGAGCGATAGGCTGGTGGCCCCCGCCCGCAGTGAGGAGTTGCTGCCTTTCCCGCCCGGCAGGTAAAGTCCCCCCCCTCCTGCAAGAGCGTCTGTGGCAGAGGCAGGGAGGAGGCTGCGAGCCAGGGGCACCCCCGTCTCGTCCCCTGAGGGGGAGAGTACGGGAGTCCCCTGCCCAACACACTGTCCCGTCTCCGCCGGCTCTGCAGCGGCCCTCGCTCCCCAGGCAGGGAAGGCATTTTCCCCATTCCCCTCCTCGCCCCCTTTTTTTCTGTGCGGGTTCTAGCTCTTGCTAACGGAGATCCCATTTACCTGGAGCCTCGGGGTCTTTGGGTGGCTTCCCCCCGCCCCGTCCCCCCGGAACTCTCACAACTTCTGCTAGTAGTTAGAGATGGGAAAGACCCGTCTACAGCCATGCCAGTCCAGAGTAACTCCATTGACGCTGGAGTGACTGAGATCAAAAGCTGGCCCTAAATTGAGTCCAACCCGTGGCTGGCACAGACTACAGCCCCCCTGATAGAGCTGTGAGTCCAAAAGGCTAAGAAGCAGCAAACTCACCCACTACATCAGGGGGTAAAGTACTTAGAAAAAAGGAGAGAAGGTGCTGGCTTAAAGTTGTTTGACAATTCTTCTTTGCCCAGTATAGTCACATGGAAGCGCCTCTCAGGGTACTCCATGGGCCAGGTCTTGTGCAGGAGTACGTAGTAGTCTCCGGATGTTGGTGTCAGTGGATCACCATCATTTGTCTGGATGTGTCCCATTTTCCCTGCCCTCTAAAGTACTCTCCATTATTTGGAGGACAGTTAGGTTATTTAATATAGTAATATTGTGCAGTACATGTAAAATACATTCACTATTGTTAAGACTACACAAATTACCAAATGTTTGACATTTTGTGCACACTAAGTTACTCTTTCACTGCTTTTCAGATGTTTGAAACTGAGTACTATAACTTTAATTGCACTTAAAAATTATTTTTAATTTTAGGTTTCTGTAGATGGGATTTCTGGACAAAGAGAATGGAGACCTCTAATTTATAGAAAATGCACAGATGTACTCTGGTTGATTTTATTCTTTCTTTTTTGGGCTGGTTTGGTAAGCATGCTATCTGTTGAAAGAGAAATCTTACTTAGAACTACTGTAAGCTTAAAGTGATTCTGAATAATTCAGGTGATCTCACTGCAGAAATTATAGAGCCTTGATCGTGTGTCCAGATAGGAGAACCTTTGTGCCTGCGCAAAGCCACAATGAAATCAGTTTAGCTCCACACACCTGGTCGAAGGGTCTGCTTGCAAGGATCCAATGGAAAGCTCAGCTTCTTGTACTTAGAACAAGCTCTTTGGGGCAGAGTCTGTCTTTTTGTTATTTTTATGTACAGTGTCTAGGACAGTGTGGCCACTAGGCATTACCACAATGCAAATTAATAATCATAGTCTGTTCAATTTTCTAACCTCTTTTAAAAAAATTACAATTAATGCAAAAGAACTCTGCATAAGTCTCTGGCACACTTTATAAACTAAACTGACTTGAGAAGCAGGATGAGTTTTGTATGCCACCTTGTGTTTAATGCACATGTAGATATAAGACATGTCAAACCATGGTGGTATCCAGCAATTTTATTATTTCATTATTCTTATTGCTTACTCTCTGTGATATATTTTATTATTCACATTTGAATTATGATTTCCTTTAGTTTAAAACAGATTTGTGGTGACATCCAGTGTTATTTATTCACACTGGCTTTGTTTCAGGTTGTTTCACAATCTGGAAGTGCACATTATTGGCGCATACATGTTGGCACACCCTCTTGTAATTATTGAATGTTTGCAGCCAGCCATTTATTAGCAGTAATCGTAGATCAGATTCAGTGTGCTGAGCTTTTGTCTTAGTTTGCAATCTCTGTGGAAGCAGTATGGGCCAGCTTAGCAAATAAAGTTCTGTTGGACTTGTAACTTCCATCTGTCAGAATTTTTCATATTTAGAAGTAGGGTCACAAAAGACTACTGCATCTCTTCTGGCTACTTTTTGAGGTAGCTGTCTGATTGCTGGAAGTATATTTACTGTATAAATGAACTGGATCTAAAAATATTTTGTTGTTGTGACGGAGCTGAGATGCACATATACATAGCAACCTTAACTATGAAGTCACTACAATGCCATATTAAGATAAATTAATATATAAAAATTCAGGCATCACAATAGTCAAGTGATATAAATCAGAGGTTCTCAACCATTTTCTTTCTGAAGCCCTGTTTCTCCCCCCCCCCCCCAACATGCTATAAAAACTCCAAGGCTCAGCGAGGGGGAACTTGGGGTTTTGGGCTATAGCCACTGGCGGGGGCGAGGATGAGGACTTGGGGCTTTAGCCCTGTGGGGCACCGTGGCTCCAGGCTTTGGCTGTTGGGGTGGGAGGGGTAGGCTTGGGCATAGGTATAGTTTGACTTCTCATGGGGGGGGGGGGGCATGGCCTGGCAGGGCTTGGGCCAGGTCTGTATGGTGGGCCCTGGGGAGGAGGCGCCACCTCCACCCCCCGACTCACCTTGGCAGGCCACCCAGGCAGTCTGGGTTGGGGGGAGAGTGCAACCAAAAATGTATAATTCAGCTCAGAACATTTGAAAACTGCTCAGGATGCAGGTAGGGGGCATCTAGGAGTGTGTTCAGCAAAGGTTGTAGCTCAGGGAGCAGGTAGCCAGGGGCTTTGTGTGGGCAGGGGTGTAACTCAGGGTACAGGGAGGGGGTAGCTAGGGGCTTTGTGTGGGCAGGGGTGTAGCTCTGGGTACAGGGAGATGGGTAGTTAGGGTCTGTGTGTGTTCAGGGGTGTAGCTCAGGGTGCAGGGAGGGGATAGCTAGGGGCTGTGTGCTGGGAGGGCTCCCCTCCTGTGGTCGCTGCTCCCCGAGGGCTCTGCTGGCCCCAGAGCTGGGTTCATCCACCGGGGCAGGTCTTACTGGCTGCGCAAACAGTCAAAGTGGGCTGGGAGCTGAGGAGCAGCTGCAGCCCCAGGCACCAGCAACAGCAGAAAGAGGAGATGGGAGAGTGGCAGAGTTTTCCACTGCATGGGACCAGCCAGAGAAGCAGCCGCCTCTGACCTGGCCAGGGAGTGGAGCCTTGAATGGGGGGAGAAGTAGTGTGGGGGAGTATGGAGCTGCCCATGGGACTACCTCGCTCTGGCACTTCAGTTTGGGTGGGGCAACGCCTCATATGCTGCCCCAACTCCGCCCATGGACTTGGGGCTTGCGGATCCCCCTGAAACCAGGCTGTGGATCCCTCAGTTGAGAACTGCTGATATAAATCACTAGACTCCGAACAGCTAAGTACAAATCTGATTACTCATATGATTAAAGTAATGAATGCACTTAATTCCTTGCAGGATGAGGCTCAGTTCTGCACAGACTAATTACATTTAAAAAAAACCCAAAACTACTTAAAAGAATATTTAAGTTGAAAGTCAAATGCTCAAAAGTTATGAAATGCCATAAGTAAGGTTGCCTGTGCAACCTTAATTTGGTGTTTTTATGCATATGTATTATGCTACAGTCTTTAATTACATGATCACATACTATTTTTTTTTGCATTGGAGCCCAGCCTCCTTCAGTGAATGGCTAGTTAATCAATATTTCTTTTTTATCCTTCTCATTCAATGTCTGTCCCCAAAAGTTCAGTATTTTCGTTTTTACATCACTTTATATATTCAAGCATAGCTCTAATTGACTTCAGTTGCTGCTGTGAGTGCCCAGAGCTTCTGCAAATCTGGCCACAGGTGTCTCACATTGGGCACCCAGAAAATGAGGAATACACAATTACTGAACACCTGTGTAAAGTTTGATGGACGTGACTTATGCAGCATTATATAGGAACTCTGTTGCAGGCAGGGTTAGAATGCAGTTTTCCAGGATGTTCAGCTTCTTTAAGCACAAGACCATTATTTCTTTTCCTGTAATTCCCTGCCTCATTAACTACACACCTTCCAAGTTCTGGAACAAATGTGGAAGGCAACATACTGTAGGGCCTAAGTCGTTCAAAGGCCTTGCTCTGGCCTTCTAGGCAGCGGTGAATTTCACTCTGAAATATTCATTACAGTGTAAACAATGTTTGAAAATGTTATGCCTGGTTTTTTGAGCATCAGACAAAAATTATGTAGGTTAAACAAGGAATGATCATTGAATGGGGGAGGGAAAAAAGCATAGTATTCTGTGTATCATGACTTCAAAAGAAAAAAATAATATAATGTATATTTTTAATAGATGTTTATAACTGGCTATGCGGTAACAGCTGGAGCTGCAGAAAGACTTGTATTTGGGTATGACAGCTATGGGAATATATGTGGTAGGAAGAACACTTATATTCAAGGTGCACCTCTTTCTGGACAGGATATGACAAATAAAAAGTAAGTATATCAGATTTTTAAATGAATTGAAGACTTGAGATTTGGTCACTTCAGTGCATATAGGCACTTTACTAAGAGATACAAATAAGAGAGTGCAAGAATACTAAACAGTAGCAATTCCTGATCCTGCCTTTGGATTCACGTACCCCAGGAAACTCCACCAAGACGTAATGGTCTGCCCACGTGGGTTGATTGCATGTTTGGGGCCTGTAATCTTATTTAAGATGAGGCAAAAATATAGTGTAAAATGTAGCATGTGCTAGAATCACTTTTTAACTTTTAGCTTCAAAATCCAGGTGTTCCAATTTTGTGTGGAAGAACACATTACCAATTGTCATGTTTTGCACTGTTTTTAAAGATAGTGAGCAGGTTCAAAATGATATGAAAAATAGAAAGCTTGCCTTAAACAATAATTCTCTCCCTCCTTCCTAGACATGTGTTCTTTTTGAATTCGTGCAGTCTGGAAATTAAAAACCTTAAAATCAATTCAATCGCCTTGTGTGTATCTAGCTGTCCTCAAGAGCAACTTAACTCTCTGGAAGACATCCAACATTTTGCAAAGAACAATGGTATGTAGTAAAGAGTATGAATTCCTTAATCTGTGTCTGGAAGAGTTATGCAGTTTTTAATCCTAGAAAATGTACTCCTGTTTGAAATATGTTGCATTGGATATTTACTTCTTTATCATTAATTTATTTGATTAAGTCAATGGAAAGCATGTTCTAATTCATGCTTATTTAAATGTTTTAGTTATCAGAAATTTTATGGATCTCTTGTGTGTATAAAACTGTTGTATGCATTTCTGCACAGGACTGGATTGTTCAGCAGAAAGGTGGCTATTGAGGACAAACTAGTTCAGATTGGAGAGGGAGTTAGTGAACGGATGCCGTTTGTATGCTTGAGAAATCTGCATTGACTTTGAATTGGATCCTTCAAATTCAATTAAAACTATAGCAAAACACTATTATTCCATTGACGTATCAGATCTGTGAGCCCTTTATATGTAATGAGTTTTGTTTTCAGAGCCAAAGTGGAATCATTTTGATTTTATTCTGATACTCTAAATAAGCATAGACAAGTAGCTATTGTGCAAAAGCAGTTACTTCTTTTGCATTGCTTTCCAACATTTAAATATAGTAAGCTAAAATTGATCCCTACCTCAGCGGTACATTACACAGCTTAGACTCCATACTCAAGATACCAGAGAATTGAGACCAAAAATTACCTAGCTTCTACCCAGTGTTATCCATGTATAGAATACAAAGCTGAATGTGGAAGTCTGATATGCTCCTTGGAGAACCCCAGTAGGCACAATTAGGAAACCATTTATATACTTATCCAGAGCATTTTGTAAAAAAGCCCAGTGTTTGAGTTCTCTGGGCACAAGGCAGGGAAGTTCTGATTCTAAATCTGGTTCTTTTTCTTCTTCAAACAATAAACTACATAAACCTGGCCAACACTGCTTGCTGAATAGAGTGTTTGGCATTTGGCAGGCAATGACTAGCGCTCTGAGAATTGTTCTCTTTGATTTTCTTAGATTGGATGGCAAGAATACCTATTTACAATGACTTTTTTTATGTAATTTTGAGATATTTGATTATTATTTGATGCTTTTTTTATGTACTTAAAGACCTGCATACCCCAGTGATGCTCCTTAAATAATCTCAGCATAACTGAATTACAATACATGAAACTCCATCCACATTTAAAGAATTTGCATATCTGTCTTTAGAGAGCTGGCAATATTGCATTTTAATTGGTTTGAGTACATCCAAGCATTGCTTTTTCACTAGCATTATGGTAATGTAGTGTTTTACCAGCAGAGGGCCTGAAGATACTGGACTAAAGTTCTTAGGTCTGAGGCTGGCCGATATTTTATTCCATTCTAAATCATTAAGGGCCCAATAGTGCTTCAGTGTACATTAATAAGGTCTTTGCCATTATCTTAGTGGGAGCAAACAAGACTCTAAATACCTAAATATGGGGGTATTTGTGTGCCTCCAGTCTGGAGGATTGGTGATAGATGATGACAATGAAATGCAGAAGATAAGGCAGAAATAAAGCTGTGCTCGTTTCTCTTAATAAATTCACATAGCTTTGGAATCTAAATTTTAAAGATTCGGTATTAATGAAAATGAGAATTGGAGCTAAATTCAGAGGTGACTCTAGAGCAGGGGTCTCAAACTCAAATGACCACGAGGGCCGCATGAGGACTAGTGCATTGGCCCGAGGGCCGCATCACTGACACCCACCCCTTGCTGCCCCTGGCCCCGCCCCCACTCCACCCCTTCCATGAGGCCCTGCCCCTGCCCCACCTCTTCCCTGCCCCTATTCCAACCCCTTCCCCGAAGTCCTCACCCCAACTCTGCCCCCTCTCTGCCCCCAGGCGGTGCAGGAGGGGTGCGGGGTGCGATGGGGGCTCAGGGCAAGGAGTTGAGGTGCAGGAGGTGTGTAGGGTATGGCAGGGGCTCAGGGCAGGGAATTGGGGTGTGGGGTGCAGGAGGGGTGAGGGGTGCAGTAGGGAGTTGGGGTGCGGGAGGGTGTGGGATGTGGCAGGGGCTCCAGACGGGGGTTAGGGTGCAGGAGGGGTGTGGGGTGTGATGGGGGCTCAGGGCAGGGAGTTGAGGTGCAGGAGGTGTGCAGCAGGGGGCTCAGGGCAGGGAATTGGGGTGCAGGAGGGGTGTGGGGTGCGGCAGGGGGTCGGGGTGCAGGATGCGGCGGGGGCTCAGGGCAGGGAGTTGGGGTGTGGGAGGGTGTGGGATGTGGCAGGGGGCTCTGGACAGGGGGTTGGGGTGTGGGGTGCGGGCTCCGGCCTTACCTAGAGCGACTCCAGGGTGGCAGCACCTCACTGAAGAGAGAGGCTCAGAACTAGGGCAGAAGGGCAGGGGAAGGGCAGCCTGCCCTGGCCCTAGTGCAGAGGGACACTAGGACCTGCCGGCAGCCTGCAGAGCAGAGCGGATTCAAAGTGTGCTGCAGGCTCCAGCCTCCGGGGCAGTGAGGAGGCAGCAAGTGGGTGCCGGGAGACACTCCGGGGGGGCGCGTGGGGGTGGCAGGTGCCCTGAACATTGGGGAGCAGCGCACGGGGAGCTTAACAGGCACAGAAAATAACTCGGGGGGGCGGGGGTGAGGGGAGTTTGGCGGCGACAGGAAGTAACGGGGGGGGGGGGGGCGTGGGGAGCTCCACGGGCCGCAGGGAAGAGCTCCACGGGCCGTGTGTTTGAGACCCCTGCTCTAGAGGGAGCTGAAGTTGGTGTACTGTAATTCCACCATCTTCCCAATCCTCCAACGTGTATATTGCTCCAACTTAAATTCTCCGTAGGCTCCCTTAGACTTACATGTAATAATGTATAATTTACATTCCCACTTGGGAAAGATTGAAGAGCTTACAGTGTAAAGCTCATAAAGATGCAAATTGAAGAGCCACAAAAGGCTTCCTCTAGCATTGCAACAACAACTACAACAAAGAGACTGGGAGCTAGGACAAATACTTGCTTCACCACATTTGTGATCAGAAATGAGTCTGTTTAGATCACCATCAACGCTAACTAAGGCTATGTTTTAGTCACGGGTATTTTGAGTAAAAATCATGGACAGGTCATGGGCAGTAAACAAAAATTCATGGCCAGTGACCTATCCATGACTTGTACTATATACCCCTGACTAAATGGGGGGGGGCGCAGGGGGTGCCGTGGGGGGGAGGAGGGCAACCCGGGGGGACACCACGGATGCTTGGGGGAGGCAGCCCAGGACCCCCGCTAGTGTTGGGGGGAGGGGTTGGTAGGGCTGGCAGGCTCCCTACCCAACTCCTCACGGGCTCTCCGAAAGTGACGACATGTCCCTCCCTCCCTCTCAGTTCTGCACGCTGCCCCCGCCCCAAGCGCTGGCTCCACAGCTCCCATTGGCCGGGAACCTCACGCGGAGCTGGCCGAACCCTCCTCCCCCTGCGCAGAGCTGGCCGAACCCCCTCTCCCTTACTCCTCCCACCCTGCGTGGAGCTGGCTGAACCCCCTCTCCCTTCCCCCAACCCTCCCCGCACAGAGCTGGCCTGAGCCCTCTTTCCCTTCCTCCCCCACCCCCTGCGTGGAACTGGCCAAACCCCCTTCCCAGGGGAGGGGCGGGGCAGCTGTCCCAACCCTAGCCGCTGCTCCGGTGGGCTGGGAGCCAGTGCTCCAGCAAGTCCAGGCCAGTCAGCTGTTGGGTGGCCCCAGGAGCTGACCGCCAGCTGGCTGTTCCCGGAGCTGCTGTTCTGGGACTGGCTGGTGCTCCAGCAGCCCCAGAGCTTACCGCGGCTGCTGTTCCTTTGTCCCCAGGGCTGGCCACTGGCCAGCTGTTCTGGGGTCTGCTGCTCCGGCCCTGCCCCAGAAGAAGTCATGGAGGTCCTGGAAAGTCATGGAGTTCATGATCTTTATGACCTCCGTGACAGAATTGTATCCTTAGTTGTGATATATTCCCCAAAATTGGCATGTAATATATCATCATTAATATTCCTGTGTAACTTATGTGTGGGGTGTGTACAAAGAGTTATAAATATGCACTAGAAATATGTTCTTAAAATGTGTTTGGCAAGCAATACATAAGCACAGTCTGCCTTAGACAAAAGACTGTGTCATTTCCTTATCTGACCAGCCTGGTCGTCAGGCAGACAGTGAAGGTACATTTACATGCAAGGTAAAAAAAAGGTGTCAAATTAGCAAGTGGGGGAGGTAGCCTCTTAACAATAAAGACAGGGGTTCTGAACCTCAAATGATAAGCAATTGAATCAACTGATTGTGTACAATATTACTATATTCTAAAATTGTATCGAATAAGGTTTTTTTATGAAAGCCAGTGACACTCTGGTGATTAATATCATTGTGAAATGTATGTATTAACACCCTAGGAGGAATCATGGATACTCACTGATATTATGCTTTAAAGTCTGTGATCAAACACAGGGAGAAACAGGTTTTCTTCCAGACGGGAGGAAAGGCAGCTATCTACCTGTCTCCAATGTAAATTAAGCAGTGTGGAGTCAAAACAATGGAAGCCCCATTTAAATACAAATTAACATGAGGATAGAAAATCCAGAAGAAGGGAAGAACAGCAGGAAGCCTTCTAGGCTCTTGAGGCAGACACAGTGAACTTTGTGGTGATATAAGGAGGGCAAAAAGATACGTGAGTTGTCCATCACTTTGGGGACTCAAGGGGCGAGAGCTGGATCCTTCAGCCAAAGGGGTTGAAGTCTCTGGGAACTGAGTTTGGTGAGAAACCTGCTTAGGCAAAGATTGTAACTTGCTTGTAAGACTAAAACAGTTCTCAGCATATTTTTACTTTTGTTTGTTTGTAGCCTTTTATGTCTTTATTCCTTATACTGGATATCACTTATCCTATACCTTTTTTAAAATAAACTTGTTTTATTTTTACTATAAACCAATTGAGGGCTGTGACTGAAATTAGTGTGTTTGTCAAACCCCAATTAAATTAGTGAGCTGCATTTTCTCTTTGAAGGAGCAAAGAACTTATTAAGTTCTGTGAGTGTTCCAGGAGAGGGCTGCATGCTGCAGGGAGACATCTCTGGGGAACTTGGGAGTTGGGGTTCACTGTTTGTTATTTGTAGGGCAAGGTTTGGGCTGGCAGAGCCCTGAAGAGTTTGCTGCCAAGGCACACAAGCTGGTGTGTCAGGGAGTTGTCATACTGCTTAGCAGCAGCAAAATTCTCACTTGCTGAGTCAGAGAGGGTAAATCAGTTCTGGGCCCTCAGCAGATTGGCAGATGATTTTGGGGAAATTCAGGACAGGGAAGGTATTAAGGTTATTCTACAAATAGTAACTGGGCGGTGGAAGCCAGGGTGTGACCTGCATGCTTGTGTGCAGGCTGTTGGTGTCAAGGCTGTGAACCACAGAAGCATAGTTTTGAAAGCACCCAGAGGTGCAGGTGGTGACACAACCCCTTACTGGTCTGAGTTGAACTCCAAAATGTCACACCCTCATCAGAGTTAATCATTGTCAGTGTGTAAGACCTGATCGGTGAAGCGTAACATTCACCTCTTGGGGCAGTCAGAGTTCCCAGTCCGTTGTTCATACTGACGGATAGGTTGCCCAAACAAGAGACACAATTCCTTCTGATTGCAAAGCCAACTCCTGTGTTGTGGGGCTCATTTTGTGGATGTCCCTTCCAGAAGAAAGTATACCTAGCATGCTCCTCAGCCAGTTGACCCTCTTCAGCAAGTCACATCTCTCTCAGAGCTGCAATGTGGATACAATATCTTTCAAGATCTTGAGCAACTGAAGCAGTCCACCGGGCAGGACCATTAGTTTGGTTTGGACAGTTAAGGGGTGTACGAACAGTCCACCTTGCAACATTGAAAGAAAGGAAACTTTTCAAGGCTTGTTTGAATTTTGACTGCGTGATGGGATGCCCTCTGGCTTCAGTGGGCCGTTCACGATGAGCAATTTTCAGGAGAACTTTTCTAGCACCCTCCTTTGATTGAGGTCAGCTGTGCTATTCCTGATTAGAGCAGCTGAGTCAATCAAGATGCTGCTGGACTATAGTATTACCCCAAGTCAACGCAGAGTCTTGACCTGCCCACGTGCAGGTTCACAACTATGACTCCCAGCGATGTCCATCACCTCTCACTTTCACCATTCCCCTATCACTCTGGGACTTATTAAACTGTCAAAGGCTGTGCCAGAAATTGTGCAAAGTGGAGGAGCATTTGCATACCAACTCACATACTCTCTCGATCAACAAGACCATTTCCAGTGGCAAAGTAAATCGAGACAACTGAAGGACTTGCTAGTTGCATGTTTATTTTCAGAGTGTCCTTCTCTTAAATCAGTTGCCCAATTTCCCAGGCTAACAAGCTTGATCTGCCCAGCAAATGGGTATAAGTAAGTCTAATTTACACCAGGTTACACATAATCTCTGAATTTGGCCCTAATGGGAGGCTTCTCGAGGTATGAGAAATCATCTGAGTTTAGAGAAATTTGGATTTTTCCAGTGTTTGTTAGTTGTCCTTGCATCTCCTAAAAGAAGTTACAACAATGTAGTGATAAAAGTAGGAAAAACTGAAAACATTACTCTCTCTAGAGAACGGATAGGGGTTTGATCTTGATTCATGAAAGTGTTATCTGGACTGTTTAAGATTTTAATCTGTCTCCTAAACAGACCAATGTTTAACATCATGGGTTTTTTTTTTTTTAAATTTAAATACAGAATTATTGAGGAAAAACACTAGTTTTGCTAATTAATATTTATTATGCTGCACAAAATCTTCAAAACAACAATTGATTTGAGCAGCCATGCAATTAAGTGCTATTTATAGAGATTTTTAGTATTTTTAAGAAGTGTGTTTTCTGCCCAGAAATGGATGTGAACTAATAACAAGTTACCATTTGTGGGGTTTTTATTCTCTTAGGTTCTTGCCTTTGTATTTATAACTTGAACATTTCCAGTTACACGCTAAATCCAAAGGCGGCTGAGCTGTGTCCCACACTGCCAGTTCCACCAAGGTAAGAATTACTGTGTGCTTTACTGCACTGTTTATTCGAGACAACTTTTCAAAGACTGTCCTTCCCATTTCGTCTTTGACTTGATGCATAACAATCAGAATTATTTTACTTTAATATCTTTGATTTTATATTTTTGAATTCTCATGTTTACACACACACACACACACACACACACACAGTTCATACCCCTGTTCAACAGAGATAGTTAAGCATGTGCTCAAGTGAAGTCCCATTGCCTCCTGAAGGCACAGAGCTGGACTCTTTATGCTTCCCTACTCCGCTGCCCAAAGGAAAGTGAAGAAAAGACCTTTCAGAGGTGAAACATAAAATGAATTGAAAAGAGGGCACCTCACACTTATTTCTTTGACCATCTGTATTTTCTCTCTGCAGCGTGAAATCCTTGAGAACAGTCTCTTTATGTATGTGATATTTCCTCATAAAAGCAAAACTGGTTGAATCAGTTTCCCTAGTAATAGTCACCATTTACTTGTTAATTAGGGAGGCGTACTATGCTGATGGAGTGCCAAGACTAGAAGGATAATACATTTAAGACACTTGGCTAACAATGCCAAATAACATTATTTTTATATGTAAATAGTCGACTGGGCTACCTGTTTTCTCAAGCTGGTCAGTCCTAGCTTAATACACCCTTAAGAATGTTGGAATATCTTAAACACCATGAAAAATTTGTGTGTGTATTAAGAATACCTACAATGAATAATAATATTGATATAGCCTACAGCCGTACTAACTTGTGCTTTGATCCCATCCGTTCTTGCAAATTAAGCAAGTCAAGCCCAGTTCATATTTGAATAGGAGCCCAAAAAGGAGCAGAAACACTGTTGGTGTTCAGTAGATGGCACTCTTCCTGAGTCAATAGTGAACCAATACCTCACATGGAGGCACTATGCTGATAGAAGTGCTGTCTTTCAGATGAAATATAACTGACCTGCTGACTATTTGTGGCCATGAAAGATCTTGTGTCTCTTTTCCTAAGAGTAGGGGTATTAACACAATGTCCTGGGAAAATTCCAATTTGGCTGAATATGTTCTGCCTTCCTAAATCTCTCCTGCTGTTTTAATCAGATAGAGATACACCTCTACCTCGATATAACGCTGTCCTCGGGAGCCAAAAAATCTTACTGCGTTATAGGTGAAACCGCGTTATATTGAACTTGCTTTGATCCACCGGAGTGCACAGCCCCGCCCCCCCCGGAGCACTGCTTTACCGCGTTATATCCGAATTCGTGTTATATCGTGTCACATTATATCGAGGTAGAGGTGTACTCACTTTCTGTTATAAACTGCTGTGCAGTATTGCTGTGCATTGTTGAATTGGCTGTGCTATTTTATCCCAGAAGTGGCTACAGTTTAGTGGGTAGGAAGAAATGATCTCTGTATATTGGCTTAAGTTCTGAAAAGTGTTTTGAGACAATCTGAAATAGTTCAGGGGAACCCTAAAGTTCAGTCTAAATATTCCAAATTCAGCATAAACTGCTTACTTTAATTTGGAACTGTTTCTTTATTTTGGTGGCAGTGTTAATATATTTAATTTTTACTAAAAAGCAAGCAAACATAATAGTACGTATAAACAAAACAAGGGAACTTGATTGGGAGTTGCACTTGTTTTGGAACTGCGGGATTGATCCCTGAATGTATCTGAAACCTTACTCTCCAGTAATCAATCTTTTTCTCCCACCTCTGTTTTTTTTTAACTTTCCAGCAAATCCTTTCCATTGTTTAATCGATGTGTTCCACAAAATCCTGAGTGCTATTCGCAGTTTGCATCCATCTTGATAAATGTGGTTAACGAAGTTGATGTTTTTCATCGTATTCTGAGTGGAATAATGGCAGGAAGAGATACTGTAATAGGACTGAGTGTCCTTGCACTAGGTAAAGTTATGAATAGAAGATGGATTTTAAAAAAAATGTTAAAATAGTCTCATGTTTCAAATCTTTGTAGAGAGAATAATGCAATTTTTAAAAATATTGAATCTTGATATTTGCTGCATAGATAAGTTTGTTCTGTATGTTAAGAGAGAGAACTGCTGTTTGCTTTCACAAGACATTTAATAGACTAAAGAAATTCCGATGTATAGAAACCAGACTGGAAACTTACTCTGTATCACTTGTTTGTTTTTTGTCTGACTCCATTAAAAACTTTAGGTGAAAAAGTTATAAAATCAGAATTTATCCTAGCATGAGGTATGTTTTAATGTTATTAAATGATACTAATGATAATGATACTATTTCCTCTTTTCTTGCCATTGAGGTCTTAGAAACTAGTTTCTTCTTTGAGTGATTGCAGACCTGTATTTCCCTTGAGCGTGCATGTGCCGAGTACATAAAAGCCAGAGAACCTTACCTAGCAGTACCTATAGGGATGGCACTGGTGCCTTCTGGCCATTAGCTCCTTCCCAAGCTGTTTAAGAGCACTCTGACCTTTCTCAGTTCCTTCACCAAACATTAAGAATTGAGACTCAGATGCAGAGGGGATGGAGGGTGGGTCATGGAATACACTTCTGCACCTACATCTTGAAGAACAACACTTATCTGTACTGTAACTAACAGTCTTTTCTTCGAGTGCTAAGTCATCCCATTGAGGAATCACTTCCTGCACTGGTGGGAAGAGACAAGTGATCCTTTCAGAAATCTGACTACCATGGAGTTTGAGAAGACTTTGATTTGCCTTGGATGGAGGATGAAATGCCAGAGGACTGGAGGTGCAACAATTACTCCAGAATGTCCTGAATGCAGGATTGTATTGGTAGAATCCTGCAGCCTAGGGACCAAATTGAAAAACGTTTCCATTTAGCCAGATAGGTGGCCCTTAGGTAGAATCTGTTGAACAGCTTCAGAGCAGCGCTCCTGTTCCTTGTCTAGCCATGCAGCATTCATTCTGTGAGGTGCAGGCTGTTCAGTACTGGGTGCGAAATCTGACTGATACTGAATCAGTAGATTGGGACCATAGGGATGAACAGAGAGACTGAGGAGATAGCCCTTACGCTAGCACCGCCCCATCAGTGTACTGCTAGGCAAAGTTCTCCGGCTTTGGTGCGCTCAGCATGGACCCCTGAGTGGAATATACATGTGCACTCGCACCTTGAAGAGCAATAGCTACAGTACAGGAAGGTAACCATCTTATTCATGTAAACTGAAAATGTTTGATACGCTTATAAATATTAAAGTAATTAAGCTAGTTATTAATAGGTAACAGTAATTTTACATTTTCAGTATTAAAAAATCAGTTTGATAGCTTTGATTTCGTGAGTAAGTTGAAATTAACAAAAACTAGCTTTAGGATGAGAGAATAGGATGGATTTACCCTCTGGAGAGAATGGACTTCAGAAGGCAAGGGTTATACCAGTATTGAATTTACCTTAAGAACCTGACTATTCTACATAATTACTAATTCTGGTCATTTTAGGCTCTGATTTTGGAACATTTCTGGTCAAAACAGAATCTCTTCAGTTTTAAAGCCTATTGGTCTCTGCTTTTGAGATCAGTGTTTACAAATAAAAAATCTGGACTGTAGAAAAACCTAAATTTTCCATGTAAAATAATTAGTTTGATTAAATAGATCATAACAGTCATCTGAAGTTAACTCTTTCTATATATATTTTTTTTTAATTTTCCAGCCTTCTCTTTAATAATGGTTTTAACCTTCAGATTCATCACCACACTTCTGGTCCATATTTTCATTACACTAGTTGTGTTCGGATTGTTATGTAAGTATATTTATTTATAATGGATGTTTAAGTAACCCATTGTTTCACCAAATTGAAGGAAAAACATAAAGGAAAAAACAGCAAACCTGTTTCTCCTTGGCTATCCTTCAGTAAGCTAAATTGGGTCTCAATCCTGCAATCAGATCCATGCTGGACCCTTTCTCTGTGTGGATGAAAAGGTCTGGCTATGCAGGTCTAGCTGTAGGATCAGGGTGTTGAGAGGTTTGTTTTGTTTTAATTATTTATAGATGTCTGCAGATTGAATTTCTTTTGACAAATGATTTGAGTATGAGCAGTGTTAACGTTTCCAACAAAGTTTAAATAGAGAATTGAACAATGCATCCTTTATAAAGAGAGAACTATTAAGAATGATCAAAGCCTGAAATGTGAGCTATCTTATAAGTTATGTTTATCTCTTGCAATGATGCTGTAACTTCAAAGCTGCAAGAAAACCAGACTTAATTTTGGCTTTGACCTCAAAATAGCAAACTAGCCACACAGTTTTATTCTGTGAGCACAGATATGTGCATTTACACCTAATGTTTCTCACTCTTTGCTACACTACTCCATTCTTCAGTTAATCTGTAATTCAAGAGGAGAAGGTAACAGAGCCATAACATCTACAAATTAGCTTGCCAGTCACTTGTGAAGCACTGTCTGCACCTTCATGGATTTGTGTTTTGTTCTAGTTGTCTCCGGTGTTCTGTGGTGGCTCTACTATGACTACACTAATGACCCAAGCATAGAACTGGAAACTGAAAAAGAAAATGTAAAATTTTTACTTGGATTTGCTATTATATCTACCATGATTACGGTGAGAAATTTTACAGAATGATCGTTAGGGAGCTTAATGTTAGAGATGGTAATCTGAAACCTTGAAATAAAACTATATTACAGCAATGTGAGTGCACATGCTCCCTCCTTTATTTACCCTTGACATTGAAAAGGGGAAACTCCATTGTAGAGCGTAACTGAGGCGGTGTGGTGATGTTTCAACCATGACATGATCAGTTTATCTCTTTGTGGATTGCCCTCTAGTGCATTCTGCTTTCCATTTGCAGCCAAATAAGATCTGTTTATAATTATTTAATCCTTTTCTTACATTTTATGGTGACATTCACCTGTATTATGTAGAGTCTGCAAGAGGCTCTCCACAAACTTAAATCCTGTGCTAGGGCTATAGGATGATGCCAGCAGAGCAGCTTGTGTTGGAGGACTTTTGCCCTGGGCACACTGCTGCAGTGTGGGTCTATAGGCCATCCTCAGTTAAGCTAATGGGGTTGAGTGAGCAGAGAGACACTGGATCCATGGAAATGTGAATCCTGTGGACCCAACGTACCTTGTACGTGGCACAAAGGGGCAACAGCCATTGCAGAAGGGGGAGGGATAGCTCAGTGTTTTGAGTATTGGCCTACTAAACCCATGGTTGTGAGTTCAATCCTTGAGGGGGCCACTTAGGGATCTGGGGCAAAATCAGTACTTGGTCCTGCTAGTGAAGGCAGGGGGCTGGACTCATATGACCTTTCAGGGTCCCTTCCAGTTCTATGAGATAGGTATATCTCCATAAAGGTCAGTACTGCAGTTTAGTTTGCTGGCCACAAGCTGTAGTACTGAATTTTTGCCTTCCTGTCATCCACCTCCTGTTCACCACACAACCTTATTACTATGGCTTTATGCTGTTGAAATGAATGTTTCACCTTATTTAGCATCGTACCCCAGTATGAATGTGTGAACAGTTCATGTATTGTTGGGAAATGAGTCAGTTACATTAATATTTTTTTAAAAGAAAATGTGGTTGCACACAATGGACAGTCTGTATTGTGTTAAAGTGACTAATATATAAATGAGATATCCTATCTCATAGAACTGGAAGGGACCTTGAAAGGTCATCAAGTCCAGCCCCTTGCCTTCACTAGCAGATACAAGTACTGATTTTGCCCCAGATCCCTAAGTGGCCCCCTCAAGGATTGAACTCACAACCCTGGGTTTAAGCAGGCTAATGCTCAAACCACTGAGCTATCCTCCCCACAACTATAATTGTGATACACACTAGAGATTGCTTGCATATTCTCTGTACATTATCAGACAGTGGGCTCTGCACCTCTTCTCTTCCTAAATAAAAGAATAAGAAAAGGTTTCTTTGTATGCAGATTTGTTCAGGTGCAATGCCTTTGCCATTTGTAGAATTCCAAATACATCATCTGCTCCCAGTGGCTCTTCTGAGAGCATCTGGCATCTTTGTAAAGCAGGCTAGAAAAGTGGTGAAGCAGCTTCTGTTGTGAATGTTTGTTGTTTTGTAGTTTCCAGTGTGCTATGTCTTTTAGGTGGTGGTTGCAGTTCAGTGTTAAAGATTTAGTGCATAATAGTTTTATGAAAAAACATGTTCTGCTGTGGTTCCTTTGTGAAATCGGTACCACGCTCCCCCTACAAAATTTGACAACTTCTGATAATTTAAGAAAGAAATTCCTAGTTTACTATTTTTCTGATTTGTTTTTCATCTCTTTTAATAGATGGTTCTACTTTCCCTCATATTTGTACTAAGGAAGAGGATTCAGCTGACTGTACAGCTCTTTTGGGTTGCTAATAAAATAATTAGCAGGGTCCCTTCCCTACTGTTCCAGCCACTATGGACCTTTTTGATTCTCATTTTCTTCTGGGTGTTCTGGGTTGCTGTGCTACTTAGCTTAGGAACTGCAGGTAAGTAGTTGTATTTTATCATGGTCATGGGTGTACACTATCTTGTTTTAAACTTTGGTGTTTAAACTCAGAACCTGTTGGTGTTAGTGTACAAGGTGTAATATATGTTGTAATATATCTACGTTATGATCTTATTTTCTGTTTACTTCACCTTTGCATTTCTAGGAGTACTGCAAAAGTAGCTACAGTTTTGTGAGGCAAAGATAGTACAGCATGTACATCTGTGCACTCTCACAGAGACTTTACTTTAGTTCTTTCTTGTTTAGTTCTCATAATATAAAATGTCATTCCAGATCCAAACTATGTAGTTGCTTTTTGTAAATGGGGAGCATAACAGAAAGGGGGAGTGCTTTGATTTAGTACAGCGGTTGTGAAATTAATGTTATTCTACTATGGGAACAACAGGAAAGTGCCTTCCCTCCTGTGAGAGATGTAAAATTATTCTGAATATCTCTTCCCAGCATTTGATGGAAAGCTCCGCAGGTTTGTGGAGAGATTCTCTCTTTCTCCCTTTCTTCCTCTTCCATCCCCAACTGTTAAGGTATTTCAGAAGCACTTGGTTGAAGCATTTGTCTGGCGGGTGACTTGCTGTTTCTCCAAAGTTGTTAGGCACAATGGCACCAAATTTTCAGCCCCCGTAGCCTCTTCATGAATCTTTCCTGCCTAACTGAACATCAGTTCTTGTGGGACAGATTTACTTTGCTTTGAGATGTCATGGATGCTTCTTCAAAACACTTTTCTTAGCCTGTAATTTTTGCCCCTTATTGGTGCTGGTCACATGTGGCCTGGGAATGCCAGGTGCTGCACTATGTGGTTGTTACTGAAAGGGAAGCACACTTTTCAGAATCACGAACCGTCAGTGCAGGGTATAGCTCAGGAGGCCATTGGAGCTTTAGTTAGTGGGTTGCTTTCATCTGGTTAAGGCCTCTTATTAATTTGGATAAAGGTTATGCCTTAAAGCTGTAAGGGTGTAACTGCTCATTTTTAGGTAGTATAGGAGTGCTTTTCATGCAGTTTTTGAACAGCTCTGTTTGGTCAGAGGTTAGATCTAAGTACAAGGTATTAGTCACATAAACTACAGTAACTCCAGTAAAGCTGGTAGCAGTTCGGTAGAATGAATCCGAATGCACTAAATTGGAAATACTAATTGCCAGGAATGCTAGAGGAAACAACACAAACATTCTTCATTTAAGCAGAGCTGACTATGAGAGAATGCACAAAAACCCAAAGGAATCTTCACTGTAATTCTCCAATGCAACAAAACACTGTGTGTGAAGTTTGTCCTTGTTAAATCTAAATTCGGAAAATGCCAAGTGAGTCCAACGTGTTCAAAAAGGTTATTAGTCTCTTAGGGATACAAAAGAGAGTTAGAGGTTATAAATATTCTGGGTAGTGTAACAGAATCAATTTGAGTGCAAGATGATATAGTTGGGTGTTTCCTGAGTATTGCTGTATATTTCATTAAGAGTTTTTCAATCCTGTGCCTGGGTTGTCTTTAGCAGATGTGTCAATAGTTGTAATTTTCAGCCATTTAGCCAGTTAAAGTATTAATATTTATAGTGAGAATGACCATGTTACTTCAAACAGAACAAACTAAAGTGACAATATGAGTGTTAAAGGAGGTGTTAGAATAGATACAGAAATATCAACCCATGTGTTCATTTGTTTTCCTAATTGCAAGTGAGCTTTTATGAGCTTTAATTCTGCCTCTAATCAGGTTAGGGCATTAGCGTACATCAAAGTTAAACAGTGGCTATTGTTAATAATTCAAGTGATACTTGTTTGTTATTACCAGTTGAGTAAAAGAAAACTGTAGTAACACCCATAATCCACTAGATGCCATTAATGTAGTTTGAAAAACTCTGTTGAGTAACTTATTTTCATTCTTCTTCAAGTGCTTGCTCATGTCAATTCTATTCTAGGTGTGTGCGTGCCCATGTGCGCGGTCTTCGGAGATTTTTACCTTAGCAGTATCCGGCAGTGGCGCCCTCTTGAATGCCATGCACATGCGCCGGTATATCAGGTACCGCCGACCCTACGCCCTCTCAGTTCCTTCTTACCGCCCATGGTGGTTAGTTGGAGCGCCTTTCCTTGCATTGCAAGGGCTAGCTGTTTTTTCGTCTACTGACTTCGAGCTTAGGGCCTTGTAAATAGTTTGTTTATTGTAGTTCGTGTTAAGTAGTTAGCAATTAGGGTCCCAGTGGGTACTTTGCCCCAGGCGGTGCATGCCCCTGTCTCCCGGGTTTAAGCCCTGCGCGGACTGCAAGAGGCCTATGCCCGTGAGGGAACCCATAGCAGCTGCTCAAGTGCTTAGGGGAGTCACACGTTAGAGACAAGTGCTGAATTTGTAAGAACTTCTGGCCCCGCACACAAAGGGAGCGAGATATTCAGCTACGGGCTCTCCTCATGGAGTCTGCCCTGCGTCCGGCCTCCGTGCAGCCCTGCCAGGACTCGCCATGTACCTCGGCCTCGATGTGCAGTGCGCCCCTGGCACCGATGCCCAAAAAGCATGACTCCACGGCACCTGGCAAAAAAGGGCCATGGTCATCAGGCAAGGGACCCACTCTGGAGCCGCGCAGTTGTACCTCCTTGGTCAAGACCCTTAGCCCCATGAAAGATCCACCACCGACTCCCGGAAGCAGCATGGAACCAAAAACCCTTGTGGCACTGACATCTTCATAGGTTCCCCTGGTGCCGAGAGAGCACAGGCCTCCACCTGCGCCACCAATGCAGCAGGTGCCTTAGGAACTGGCAAAGGCTCCCCACGAAGGCAAGCCAGCCGCTAAGACCCCTAAGGGGGCAGTGGAGCGCCACTGATCCCCCCAAGACAAAGCAGCCCAGACCCTCTGGGGCTCATCCTTGGTCACTGGCACCACGTTTGCGGTCGCCGCCGTCTTAACGCGGATCGCCTAGAGCAAGATGCCGGTCTCCGTACTAACGACGCTGCTCACCCTCTCGCTGATCATTCTCTCGGCACAGGTACCGGTCACCTGCCTCATGGGAGCATTCCCCGTTGCGTCTCCAGTCCCCCCGGCACCGGTACTCCTGATACCAGCGCGATCACCTCGCTCCGGGCACCGGTCTGCAACAGCGACAGTCAGTAAACAGACTCAAGCTTCGACGGCCCCACTTGCTGGAGGATTTTCTGCACCTTGAAGTCTTTAAACCATGATTTGAGGACTTCAGTAGCTCAGACATAGGTTAGGGGTTTGATACAGGAGTGGGTGGGTGAGATTCTGTGGCCTGCGTTGGGCAGGAGGTCAGACTAGACGATCAGAATGGTCCCTTCTGACCTTAAAGTCTATGATTCTGTGATTCTATTTCCACATCTCCATATTCCAAGGTCACAACGTTTCCTCCATTTTATAGTGGGCGAATGCCATTTCCAATTTATGGCGCTCCCCTTTGGCGCCTCATCGGCTTCAGGGATCTTTACAAAATGTGTGGCGCCAGTGGCTGCTTACCTCCGACGTCTAGGGGTCCAGGTCTTCCCGTATTTCGACGACTGGCTCATCAAGGACAGATCTCAGGATCAACTACAGAGAAGTCTCCATCTGGTGCGTTCCACCTGCTATGACGTGGGCCTGTTGATAAACGAGAAAAAATCCACCTTAAGGCCACTCCAACTCATAGAATTCATAGGGGTGGTTCTCGACCACACGTGAGCCAGAACATTCTTCCCAGTGGCATGTTTTCAGGCCATGTCAGACCTAATGTCGCATTTCAAGAACCACCTGCTCACCACGGCTCACACCTGCCTGCGGTTGCTGGGCTACATGGCTACCTGTACATACGTTGTCAGTCATGCCAGGCTCCACCTTTGGCCTCTGCAAACATAGTTGGTGTTGGTTTACACCCCCAACAGACACGATCTAGATTGGGTGGTCCGGGTGATGGATAACATCCTGTCGTCCCTGGATGGTTGTTGGACACCAGGTCAGTGTTGGAAGGAGTCCCCTTCATGACCCTGTCCCAGTTGCTGACCCTGGTCTCCGATGCTTCGGACCTGGGCTGGGGAGCCCACCTGGGTGAGCTGAGCACGCAGGGCCGATGGTTGCGGGACAATCTGACCCTCCACATGAATGTCAGGGAGCTCAGATCGGTTCGCCTGGCCTGCCAGGCTTTCTTGTCCCACTGAGGGGCAAGGTGGTGCAGGTCCTCACGGAAATTACTGCCGCGATGTATTACATCAACAGACAGGGCGTAGCCAGGTTATCAGCCCTTTGCCAAGAAGCTTTCAGCCTTTGGCACTTCTGTATGTGGCATGCCATTCATCTGGTAGCCACACACCTGCCCGGCACTAAGAATGTGCTAGCAGATTGCCTCAACGGGACCTTCATCATCTGGAGGTGGCCAGTATGATCTTCCGAAAGTGGGAAACTCCCCAGATGGACTTGCTTGTGTCCCGCCAGAACAGGAAATGCCAGGTGTTCTCTTCACTCCAGGGAATGGACAGGGGTTCCTGTCAGATGCTTTCCTGTTTCTGTGGTCGGGAGCCCTGATGTACTCCTTTCTGCTGGTGCCATTGATCCACAGAGTCCTCGTGAAGATCAAACAGGACAGGGCGAGGGTTATCCTGTTAGCCCTCGAGTGGCCTCGCCAGCACTAGTTTGGCATGCTGCTGGAACTTTCGGTAGCCGAGGTGCTGTGCCTCCCTCTCTGGCTGGACCTCCTGTCCCAGAACCACGGCATTCTCCTGCACCCAAACCTGGAGGTGTTGCACTTGACAGCCTGGCTGCTGCATGGCTGAATGAGGACGAGCGGGAATGCTCGACCCGGGTGCAACAAGTCTTGTTGGGTAGCAGAAAGCCCAGAGTAACCTATCAGGCAGAGTGGAAAAGATTAATGTGCTGCACCTCGGATCGGCACGTCCGGGCCAATCAGACCTTGTTGCAGGTGATCCTGGACTATCTTCTGCGCTTCAAACTTCAGGCTTGTCCCTGTCGTCAATTGGGGTCCACCTGGCCAGGGCTTTGGAGCTGTGCTTTGGCTCTGCTCCAGCTCCAGGCAAAAACCAGCAGCACCACTGCTCTGGAGCTGCTCCGCGTTCCAGCTCCGGGCTCCGCTCCAAAGCCCTGCACCTGGCTGCTATTTTGGCTTTCCACCCTCGGTTCCAAGTGTGGTCGGTCTTCACTCACAACATGACGGCCCGGTTTCTGAAAGGTTTGGAGTGTCTCTTTACTGTCATGTCCCTAGGGCCTTCCTTCGAACCTCTGGCTTCCTGCTGTCTTCTCCTTCTCTCCTGGAAGGGTGCATTCCTGGTGGCAGATATGTCTGCCCGCAGAGTGTCTGAGATCAGAGCGCTTATGTCAGAACCATTCTATATGGTCTTCTACAAAGATAAAGTCCAGCTGCGGCCGCACCCAGCATTCCTGCCCAAGGTAGCTTCCCAGTTTCATACCAGCCAGGATGTTTTCTTCCCTGTCTTCTTTCCGAAGCCCCATAAATCCGAAGAGGAGCACAGGTTACACGCCCTGGACGTACGGAGGGCGCTGGCCTTCTATGTCAATAGGACACAGCCATTCCGTAAGCCAACACAGCTGTTCGTGGCGGTGGCAGACAGGATGTCTGTGCCTGTGTCTGCTCAAAGGATTTCGTCCTGGATCACAGCCTGCATCCCTGAGACTGCTACGAGCTGGTGAGTGTGCCTCCACCGGCAATAGTGAAAGCGCACTCGACTAGAGCGCAAGCATCATCTGCTGCTGCCTTAGCCCAGGTGCCAATCCAGGAGATCTGTAGAGTTGCTACCGGGTCGTCTGTCCACACATTTACGTCTTATTATGCGCTGACCCATAGGCCTGGGATGATGCTGGCTTCGATAAGGCAGTGCTGCAAGGTGCAAGACCATGAACTCCGAGCCCATCTCCATTGGCACTACTTGTGAGTCACCTAGAGTGAAATTGACATGAGCAAGCACTAGAAGAAGAAAAAACGGGTTACCTACCTTTTCTAAATGCTGTTCTTCGACATATGTTGCTCGTGTCCATTCCATTACCCGCCCTCCTGCCCCTCTGTTGGAGTTGTCAGCAAGAAGGAACTCAGAGGGCGTAGTGATGGCGGTGCCTGATGTACTGACACATGTGCGTAGCACTCAAGGGGGTGCCACTGCTGACCCTACCGATACCGTAAAGGCAAAAATCTCCGACGACTGTGCACATGGGCGTGCATACACCTAGAATGGAATGGACATGAACAACACATCTCGAAGGACAACAGTTACGAAAGGTAGGTAACTGTTTTTTCATCTTTCATCATTGCTTGAACTGTCACAATTGTTATACTTTATTAAGATTAACATAAGTGCAAAATTAATATACTGTCATCAGAGGAGTTCAAAGTGCTTTACAGAGAACAACTAAGCCTCTCAAAATCCTTTTTACACAGGAGGGTAGTGAGAATAAGGAATATAATAGTCATTCTGGCTCTCAGTCCCATGCTCTAACCATTAGGTAACAGTTCAGGTGTTTATATTTCAAAATCATTAAGTCTTAAATGTCTAAATCCATATGATGCTCTGTAAGAACCAGTTTCTGACACTCTTACTCATACTGGCCCTAATCCAGAAGTGCACTTAGACATGTGCTTAAGTCATTTGCTGGGTCAGGCCATGTAATAGTTCTTCACAGGGTGTATTGCAATTTAAATCATGATTTAAATCACCAAGGGGAAAGCCCTGACTTAAATAATTGATTTTAATCAACTTTTCCATTTGTATTGTAGCTATTTTCTAAGGTGCATTCTCATTGGTTGATGTTACCATTACAATATGTTGATTTACAACTAACTGGAGCCTTTACACTAGATTTGGTAAATTTTTTGCTATCCAGGAGGGTACACTATAACTGTATACATTTCTGTAAGCAATTATATAGGTTAATATTTTCTGATTCTTATTAAGTGTACATTTTTAGTATGTTAGAAAATGGTGAATAATATATTGTTTATTTACTAAATAATTTTTTCTTCATAGTTTGCGTCAGGCTGCGTAAGGGTGATAACTGGAATTTAATTAAACACACAAAATAGGATTTAAAATTTATTTTTATTAGCTAATATTGCACCCAGTAGCACAGCCTGTGGGTCCCCCAAAGGCTCAAGCCATTAGTATGGTACACGACCTGTTGTCAAACTTTGTAAAAATAGCACCTCAATAATTAGATGTTTTTCCCTGCATTCTTTCTTTGTATAGAAAAGTAACCTTTAACTCAAAGTTTTTGATAGAGGCTCATGGATTCAGCATATTTGTTTTTATTTAAATATATTAAGAGATTATAATAAGTTTAGGTCTTAACATGTTTTGTATTAAATTCAGATTTCATTTTAAACAGTTTTATTTTTAAAAATAAAGCTAATTGAAATAAGCAAATCAAAATTTGATTTGATTTTTTCCTTAAATGGAATTAGGGGTTGGCAGAAGTATATCATCATGCTGTCCTCTATTTACCACCCTCTGTAGTTCATGAATTTTAAAGCTTATATTATATTTGATAAATATCTGCATAGTCCATTGAGAACACTGCTGGGGGGATTGACTTGCTTGCTCCATTAATGTTCTCATAATAGGCTAAATGGACAATGTTAATTTAAAAATTACACTTTTGTCTGAATACTTTCTTTACCTTTTACTCTGTTTCAAATTACACCTAAGATTATTATAACTGAAAAAGATTAGAGTAAAATGGGTTTACTTTGTGCAATTGACAGCAAATTTTGTATAAGCTAGTTTCACAATTTTCCCTGTTAATTCTGTATTATTCTTGCATGTGGGGGGGAGAGAAACACTTAAAAAAATAAGAAAATTTTACTGTAAAATGGCAAAAAGTTAGCAGAGGCTTCCGGGGGAGGTATAGAACCTGAAACTACTCCATACAGTAGGGGGAAATCTTCCTACTCTAAAATAAATAGTATTTTATTTGACAGTCTGCAAAAAAAAAATTTTGTTTTTAGTTTTAAATACACTCTTTAACATAAAATCTCATCTAGGTTTTACAAGGTTCATATTCCATAGTATATTATCAGAACAGCTTTTGTATTTTCCACTCTCTCTGGAATCAACTGATTGTGGAAATGGAAGAAAACTTTTTCCTGCCCTCTGATTTTTCTGGGCTTTTTGAGGGAGATCAGAATACTGCTCTGAACCTCCGTGTGCTGGTTATTTGAGAACTCCAGCCTTCTCAGAAGGGGCTCAGTTTGTAAAATCTTTACCTTTCTGTCATAGCAGTTTCTAATTTTTGGCTAAACACCCACTTAATTTTAGTTTGGGCTTATCAGAAAATATTTTGAGAATGATGTTATACATATTTAAATTTTTTCAGCAAATAGCTGTTTTTAGTTATGTGCAGCTTGAGGAGATGGGCTAGTGAAATTGAATTGCTACTGTGCTGCACCTGTTCTTAATGTTTCCCTTATGCTTCTTGTAGTTCCGTAATATTTACAGCCTGTGTGCATCTTGTAACTCTGAGGCACCTGATCCATGTTTCATCTGTGATGCATCTGATCTTTATGCATCCATGCAGATCACCTTGTTTATGTCATTTTTAATATCTATTGTTACATTGAGAAGAAGCTAACTCCTTGGGAGGATCAGATAACTATAGCCCCGGTTGAGCAAGGTACAAGTAGTCTCACTGAAGTGAGGCTGCTCATGTATTCAAAGTTATGCACCTGCTTAACTACCTTGCTAAATCAGGGGCTGTAAGAGCAGCAGAAGCCAAGTGTATTGCAAATCTATATGTCTGGGACAAATGCCAGACATTGGCCAGGAGAGATGCCAAATTGCAAGAGACTGGAGTTGGCACAAAAATCAAGTGGCATGGGTTGTAACTATGTATTCTAATGGGAATGGAGCTCAGTGAGGATTTGGAAAAGCCAATAGGGTTGTTTTATTGTAGAACTAGACATGGCCTTGTGGTATTCCAGTAGTGGTACTGTAATGTGTGTCCTCTCATGTATGAATCTGGCAGAAACAGTGAAATCCACATCAGGAATAGGATACTGAGTGTAAGATGGGAGTGCTAGGCGACATTTTCACATAATGAAAATATATCTCTGAGTATAGTGAGGAGTAAAACTATTACAGTAAAGATGTGCTGCAGATAAACCAGTGGTAAAAGCAAATTTCTTGAAGGGTCCAAGATATTCCAACTAAATCTAGCTAACTTAATTGTAAATTCTCATATGTGAAAAAGGAGCAGCTACAAAGTAAATTCAGTTGGGAGGAAACACAAATTTTATAGAACAATGGTTTATAGAAACCTTTCTGACTCTGCAGCAGAAAGCATTAAAAGTGGCAAATATTTTCATAGTAGTAAGAACTGGGAAATCGGTTCTGAGTTAGTACTTTCTGGCCAATTGTTCTTTGTTGCCCACAGTGGAATTGATAAATTGAGGAAAATATGATTTCCAGTTCCTAGGAGTTCCAACCGCTTAAAACTTCTGGTTGCTCCAGATATGAGTAAAAAACCTTCAATAGTCACTCCCGTAGAATGTATGGCACAAGTCTGCAAGTCACAAAATATACTGTATGATATTGATATTGTGCATCTCTTTGGCTGTGACTGATACAAGGCTGTAGTATTGGGCTAGTGAATCTGATGGAGAAACTTTTCAAAGTCTTACTAAAAATGCTATGGCAGGATCTTGGTATCTGACCAACATTTTTTTTGAAGTATTTGCATCACAGTAACAAATCTAAGAAAAGTATATATACAGTAGGCAGCTTTCTGCAATGTCATGGCTCAACAATGGGGATTTTAGTCACTTATTAACAACTTGGAATTGGCAAATGGCTGCACTGGCAGGATTGATTTTCGGTGAATGACTTCTCTGCTGTGATTATACTGCTGGAAGAAAAATGTACTGCAGACAAAGTAGAACCATATTCTGAGGTTTTGTTCTTTTTTTGTGTGCCTCCGTGACCAGATCACACCGGAATGACAAGGAAAGGAAATGCATTTTTTAATAGGATGTCAGAGAGATCCTTGCTGTTTGATCCATGCTACCAATATACTCTCATCTTTAAATGTGAAACATAATGTAATGCATTATTCTGTCATCAGATTTGTATGTGCCTGGTAACCATAGACACAAAGGATATCAGGCAGGCACAGATATACACCATGAGGGAATACAGCACATGATCTTTGGCTCCTCTTACTCAGAAAATAAGGTGATCACTGCCACATGATGACATCCAGCAGAGGGCAGTGATACACATGCACACAATACCAGCCCATGACAATTTCTGTTTAGCCAAGGCTGTTACTGTTAATCATTATTTTAAATGGCAGTGGTTTGTTAAGAGCAATGGAATGAGAGTTTGTGCTGCAGACATTCATTAATCATTTTAACCAGTCTATCGGTGCAGAAGTAAAATATCTTAACAATTTGTATAATAGGAATGTTCATAAGTAAAGGTTGCACACCAGGAAAAAGTCCTCAGTTCTGCTACTGAAGGAAATGACTTCTTTTCAAATGAAATTGAAGGCTGAAGAGACCTCCATTTATCTTATCCATTGTATTGTTTGCACAGTTGCCGCTGGTAATGATTACAATTGATGTATGAGCATGTTTGGCTAGTTGTACATGCTGTAAGAACATAGGAGCCTAAAACTGCTGGAAGAGTTGAGAAATGCTCAGAATACAAAATGAGACACAAATGTACAGTGCAGCTGATGAAATTTACTTTGATGGTATGTGGAAATGTGCTCCACTTCAGAATTCTCTGAGAAAGAAAAATAACTCTGGGGTCTGCATTTAAAAAAAAAAAGGGTGGGGTGGGGGAAAGAGAGAGATGGTACCAAAGGTTTTTCCACTTGTAAAGTAACTTGAATTTTCACAGGTCTAAAAAGCATTAGAACCAAATTTCAGTAGCAGTGCACTTACAGCAGTACACAGTCCTAACCTCTCTAAAATGCCTGCAGCTCATGACAGTGCTTTCCTGTTCAGACATCTTTCTGAATATGAAGTAACCAGTGCATGCATCAATGTCTTCACTTCACTTCAAAGAGGATTGCCTCACAGTAACAATAAACTAGTCTGTGTTACAACCTATGAACTTTTTTTAGTAGTCTAGTCCAGCTGCATCATGTTGCAGGGTATGACTCTTGATCCAGGGAACAATGAGAACAAGGTTTACCTGAATTTGGAAGAACCCATTTGTTTTGACTTGCAGTTCTCAGCTCTACCCACTAGACCAGTGGTGGGCAACCTGCGGCCTGTCAGGGTAATCCGCTGGTGGGCCATGAGTCTATTTACATTTGCACGGCCACCCGCAGCTCCCAGTGGCTGTGGTTCACCGTTCCCGGCCAATGGGAGCTGCGGGAAGCAGCATGGGCCGCAGGGACATCAGTGGACCGTTCCTTATCCTGCCCCTACTCACATAGTTGACATTGACAGCACCAATGCTGTACTGGAAGTTAGTACCAAGGAATATCCACAGCTCGCCCTTAGAGAATTCCTCTCTTGGGTGAACAGATGCATCCTTAAGGTCAGCAAATTTGAGCCCTGGCAAATTGACAAAGAGAGTAAGTTCCAGATCCAATGACCTGCCACAAAAAGTATCCTGTCTCTGTCCGCCCACCCCCAAACAAAAGTTCAAATTCAGGAATTATAAATAGGAGTGTCTAACTTGAACTCAGCAATTGGGACTGTGCATCACTAATTTTGTGTAGCTACTTTTAGGATTAATAGGAAAATACGTTCATGTCTTGTCAACATAAGTGGAAATACAATTTGCTAGCATAATTAGATGTAAATGTGTGTTTATATTCAAGAATACACATCTGATGCAAACAGCCTTAGAGTTCTTGTTACCTTAAAGATGTCTACATTCTGTTTAAAAAACAACAACATTGAATTTGGATTGAATTTTGTTAATTTTGTCTGTTTAATGTTCTAAAACCTAGTTTTGTTACAGCTATAACATATACTTTATTCTGTTTTGTTTCAATGGTACATATATATCCTTAATCTTTTCCAGCAATCTTTCTCTCTCTGCTCTTTTAGTAGAATCATAGAAGATTAGGGTTGGAAGAGACCGCAGGAGGTCATCTAGTCCAACCCCCTGCTCAAAGCAGGACCAACCCCAACTAAATCATCCCAGCCAGGGCTTTGTCAAGCCGGGCCTTAAAAACCTCTAAGGATGGAGAGTCCATCACTTCCCTAGGTAACTCATTCCAGTGCTTCACCACCCTCCTAGTGGAATAGTTTTTCCTAATATCCAACTTACACCTCCCCCACTGCAACTTGAGACCATTGCTCCTTGTTCTGTCATCTGCCACCACTGAGAACAGCCTAGCTCCCTCCTCTTTGGAATCCCCTTCAGGTAGTTGAAGGCTGCTATTAAATCCCTCCCCACACACACTCTTCTCTTCTGCAGACTAAATAAGCCAAGTTCCCTCAGCCTCTCCTCATAAGTCATGTGCCCCATCCCACTAATCATTTTCTTTGCCCTCCGCTGGACTCTCTCCAATTTGTCCACATCCTTTCTGTGGTGGGGGGCCCAAAACTGGATGCAATACTGCAGATATGGCCTCACCAGTGCCAAATAGAGGGGAATAATCACTTCCCTCAATCTGCTGGCAATGCTCCTACTAATGCAGCCCAATATGCCGTTATCCTTCTTGGCAACTAGGGCACACTGTTGACTCATATCCAGCATCTTGTCCACTGTAATCCCCAGGTCCTTTTCTGCAGAACCACCGCTTAGCCAGTCAGTCCCCAGCTGTAGCAGTGCATGGGATTCTTTCGTCCTAAATTCAGGACTCTGTACTTGTCCTTGCTGAACCTCATCAGATTTCTTTTAGTCCAATCCTCCAATTTGTCTAGGTCACTCTGAACCCTATCCCTACCCTCCAGCATATCTACCTCTCCCTCCAGCTTAGTGTTATCCACAAACTTGCTAAGGGTGCAATCCATCCCATCATCCAGATAATTAATGAAGATGTTGAACAAAACCGGCCCCAGGACAGACACCTGGGGCACTCCATTTGATACTGGCTGCCAACTAGACATTGAGCCTTTGATCACTACCCGTTGAGCCCGACGATCTAGCCAGCTTTCTATCCATCTTATAGTCCATTCATCCAATCCATACTTTTTTTAACTTGCTGGCAAGAATACTGTGGGAGACCATATCAAAAGGTTTGCTAAAGTCAAGATATATCACGTCCACTGCTTTCCCCATATCCACAGGGCCAGTTAGCTCATCATAGAAGGCAATTAGGTTGGTCAGGCATGACTTGTCCTTGGTGAATCCATGTTGACTGTTCCTGATCATCTTTCTCTCTTCCAAGTGCTTCAAAATGGATTCCTTGAGGACCTGCTCCATGATTTTTCCAGGGATGGAGGTGAGGCTGACCGGTCTGTAGTTCCCCGGATTCTCCTCCTTCCCTTTTTTAAAGATGGGCACTATATTTGCATGTTTCCAGTTGTCCGGGACCTCCCCCAATCACCACGAGTTTTCAAAGATAATAGCCAATGGCTTTGCAATCACATCAGCCAACTCCCTCAGTCCCCTCGGATACATTAGATCCGGCCCCATGAACTTGCGCATATCCAGCTTTTCTAAATAGTCCTTAACCTGTTCTTTCACCACTGAGGGCTGCTCACCTCCTCCCCATACTGTGCTGCCCAGTGCAGCAGTCTGGGAGGTCACCTTGTCTGTGAAAACCGAGGCAAAAAAAGCATTGAGTACTTCAGCTTTTTCCACAACATCTGTCACTAGGTTGCCTCCCCCATTCAGTAAGGGTCCCACACTTTCCCTGTCCACCTTCTTGTTCCTAACGTAACTGTAGAAACCCTTCTTGTTACCCTTCACATCCCTTGCTAGCTGCAACTCCAGTTGTGCTTTGTCTGCATAATAATGCTGTTGTCCTCATAAGTGAAAACTTAATTTTTAGACATTTCTGTAACTGACCTTAATCTTATTTCAGATTTTGATAATGAAGATTTTTCATTTATTTCTCAAACATTCATTTTAGAGCAAATCCTGAAGTTTTAACCTGGTTTCTCCTAAATCTTTGCTCAAACACAGCTCTTATTGACTTCACTGGCAGCTGTAAAAATGACCAGATTTAAAACTGAGGCATTAGGCCCTATAAGAATATTTTGCTCAAAATTAGTTGTGTGCTTTAGTAAATATTGCTAGAATTAAACAACAGCTGGATTCTATTTTATAACTTTACTGGAAAAAAGTGAATACATGGGATATATGAGACATGTTTAAGTTCTGTTTTGTTTGCTGAGTTGTGATTAATATTCTGATATCTTTGACTTCTCAGGTAGTGCACAAGTCATTTCAGGAGGACAAGTAGAATATAAAATTCTGTCTGGCATTCGCTACATGTGGTGGTACCATTTAGTTGGCCTTATCTGGACTAGTGAATTCATCCTGGCTTGTCAGCAAATGACTATCGCTGGAGCAGTGGTTACTAGCTATTTCAACCGGTATGTGTAAAATTTACCTCCTTGTATGGTTGGTGTTTTCTTAGCATTGACTTTGACTATTTTTAGGAAAACCACTATAAAATGCCTTGGATTTATATTTAGAGTAGTATCTTGGGAGCTAAATTATTCCAAGAATGTGAGACTAGAAAGTCAAGCAGCTCATTGCAAGGCTGCGAACACGATCTCATGTGACATTAATATGTAGCACCTCTCTTTAAATCCTAGAAAATTTTGAGCCAAATTAAGCCCTGGTGCAAGCAAAACCCAGAATAAATTTTAACCTTTTCTCAGTAAATGTCGGTAGTTCTAAGTAAAGGTGTAACACATAGCCCCAGAGTAATTCTAAAGTAGTGTGACTTGATCTCCTTTCCGTCCCTCCCACCAGGCTTTAATCTGGTATGGCTGAATAAGCCTCTAAAGTTTACTGTAGAAAACAATTGAAAATCATGTCATGCCGTGCAAATATTTTTACTTGAAGTATTTTACTTTGTGTTACCAAGACACCACCTTAGCTGGATGTGCAGGAATTGTAAAAATCTCATTTACTACTTATTATTTATCCTGTTTTACATTTTGCACTTCCTTCGTATTGGATAGTGAAACAAGATGGGTTTCATGCAGTAAATCAGTGCTGTTTTTGTTTCAATTTCCAACACTGCAGGGGAATGTTTTGATCTTCTAGCCACATTGATGTGTTTCCTCTGCTCCATTCCACGCAAATGTGGTAACACATTTTCTGTTCTGTGAAAGTCTGAGACTTTGAAAAAATTCTTGTTCCACAGTAGAACAAACAAAACAAAAAAATGGATTTTTTTTCCCCCCCCAGAAAAGCTGTATGGCCAGTGTGGGGCGGGTATCCATGTGAGCTACAGGTTTGTAGCAGTTTGCCATGTGAAGAGCCTGGGAGCACAACAGCCCACCTGGCAGGCAGCCCCAGAGCTGGGGATCCGGGTTGTGTGGGAGCTGGGGCTCCCAGGGCATCCAGGCTCTTAGGCTGACAGGGAGCTATCAGGCAAGCTGTCAGGAAACCAGCCTGGATCCTGTTGGAATTTCATCCAAATTGAAACAATCCCACAGAACATTTTGATTTTGACAAGTCAGCACTTTTGGATAGAAAGTGTTCTGTTGGAAAACTCCCGATGAACTCTCCTCTCCTCTCTTCCTGCAGGAAAACCAGGTTAGACCTTGTCAATAATTGGGATTTTTTTTCCAAAAATTTTCCGCTGTTGGAACACTGGTTCCACTCCATTGGTGTTAGCAATGTTGGGAGCCCTAGAATAGACAGATTGCCGGCTGCCACCACCATTTTAAATACTGTGTTTTCTGTCCCTGCTCAGAGTAAGTCTAATCAACACAGCATTTAAAACACTGTCAGAAGCGCATCTACTCTCGGGCTCTCAATAGAGCTCAGGCTGAACTGGTGTTAGCCAGTGGACTTTTTTTTTTTAAATATTCCTAGTGTAGACAGAATCTAAAATGCCCATTTTAAAGGGTTTGGAGAGAGGATCAGTATACTGACATAATCTTTTACCATTTCACCCACTATGTCAGGACTAGAAGTTCACACTTCATCTCCTTTCTCTGACTGAAGGATCAACACAGGTAACTAGTGCCCTACAGAGCTGTATGTAGTTAACTGGCCCTTTACTTCTGAGGCTACAGCATGGCATCCAATCAGTGCTCCGTTATTGAAATCTGAATTTCTCAATCTTAAACAATGAAGAGTTATACTAGAGCAGTGGTTCTCAACCAGTGGTATGCGTGCCCTGGGGGTACACAGATGTCTTTCAGGGGGTACATCAACTTATCTAGATATTTGTCTAGTTTTACCACAGGCTACGTAAAAAGTACTAGCGAAGTCAGTGCAAACTAAAATTTCATGCAGACAATGACTTGTTTATACTGCTCTATAGTCTATACACTGAAATGTAAGTAGAATATTTATATTCCAATTAATTTATTTTATAATTATATGGTAAAAATGAGAAAGTAAGCAATTTTTCAGTAATAGTGTGCTGTGACACTTTTGTATTATGTCTGATTTCGTAAGCAAGTAGCTAATAAGTGAGGTGTAACTTGAGGTATGCAAGACAAATAAGACTCTTGAAAGGGGTGCAGTAATCTGAAAAGGATGAGAGCCACTGTACTAGAGGGACAAATCCTGAGATTTTTTTACTCCATTAATTTTGGGTATCAATAGTAATTGGGAGTTTGCCTGAATAAAGCGCTAAAGATTTGGTCCAAACCACATTGCTTAAGGAACTGGGGAGTTGCGGGGGGAAATCTTTCCACATTTTACAGGGATGTCTGCTCCAGTGCTTTCTCTGATTTGGCACCTATACTGAAGCTCACAGTCATTAAATTGCCATTATTTGTTGCAGTTTGCGCAGTGCTGCATAAAGCACTGACTCAGATACTACGATGCTCCAAGGTGTACATGGAGTAGTTCGGGGGTGAGGCAGGTAAAGGTGATGTTAAGCTACTCTCTCATACTGCACACACACATCTGATCTTTAGAGCCCAGCAAATCCGCAGATATTCGCTTTAGATCTGCAGATATCTACATCGGTGATTTTTGTGGCTCGGATGCGGATACAAATTTTGTATCCACACAGGGCTCTACTGATCTTAGGGCTGTTAAGCCAGTCCCCGGTGTAAAATATAGTGCAGCCTCTGAGCTCTTGTACTTTGCACTGGCTGCCAGCAACCCGAAGGACTATTCTGGAAGCTAGGGATCCCCCGGACAGGGAGACAACCTGGCCATGCCTCCTACAATCAGGGCTAGAAAGGCGGCATTGAAGCTGCTGTGCTGGCTCTCTATCCCCAGAGGATTAGGTAATTCTCAAGAGACCAGACCCATGAGCTTTCCAGCTACTTTCCACCACCATTCTGAGGTCCAGGATTGGGTTCTTGGAGTAGACAAGTTCTGTGCTCCAAATTCCATTAAAATCTCTCTCCTTAAATGTACTTCATTTGCTTGGCAGCTGACACCTATTGTGTTGAGAGAGTTGTGCATGGGAAAGGAAATGTTATATATATTTATTTAATGGTGGTGATCCCTCTTCCTCTCCATCGATCTGTCAGTACAGATAAGTAGATAAATCAAAGCAGTGAAGTAAGGGGGATAGAAAGGTGAAATAGCAATATTATTGATCTCATAGAGGGCAGTAAACTATATTAGTTCTTATTGACAACAATGAATTTGTCACCAGGAATCTGCAATTTAATGTGTTCTGTGATGCAGCTTCATAAATGCTTGTCACAAGTGCTTTGTTTATGATACCCCATGGAGAGGTTTTCCTTCTAGCTAGTGAATGGCCACAGGAAATGGAACAGCCTTTCCCTGAGGAAACCTGCTTCCTCAGTACACACAACAATCCATTAGGCACTTCTCAGCCACTGTCCATAAGTGGAATTAAAAATGGGGAGGGCAGAGAGTTGTTTCAGCTGGATTAGCTTTACAGGTGACATCTGTTTGACCTGAAATAATAATACTGAAACTACACTTTGCTTTCTTTTATTTCAGATAAAAGATAAATTCCTAAGAGGCCTTATTAATTTAATAAAAGAAATAGTGGTTCGTGTAACGGCTACTCTTTTATAACTTGCAAAAAGAGACTGCACTCTTGATGCGCCCCCCCCCTTTTTTTTTTTTTTGGAGAAAGCTCTTTGTGGAAATCTTGTTAGCTTGGTTTGTTTTGTATAAGGATTTATTTCCATCATGTGTTGAGGGGTTAAGTGCATAGCTGCTGCCTCCTCACTGTGATCAGACGTTCCCCCATCACTGATTTAAAGAAAAAGGTTTTGTGGATTTGACTAGTTACCCAAAATTATTTACTGAAGGCCCAATTCTACAAATGCTTAAGCGTGTTGAATAGCTGTTCTCATGAAAGTAGTCCCATAGTACTCTTGTGAGTAACTTTACTCACATGCTTTAGTGTTTGTAGGATCAGAGCCCTGAGCCTGCAAACACTTACAGGTATTACTTCTGGGGGAATTCTGTGCCGATGCGCAATGCAGAATTTTGCAGACATTAACGTTGTGCTTGCAGAATTTCCTTTCCCACACAGAAATGGGCTGCAGTGCTGCTAGCTGCCACTAGGGGCCAATGGACTTGGCAGAGCCCAGCTTGCACATAGAAGACACTGCCGGGCGGAGGGAGAGGGAGCTAGAGGGTTCCTGGCAGCTGCAGTTCCCAGCACGCCCTGAGGGAAGGAGCGGGCGGCACGCAGGAAACTGTGCAAGCCTGGAACCAAGCATCAGGCTGTTTCTCCCTCTGGATCCCTGGGCTCTGGGGCCGGAAGGGGATGGGTGTCTGGGCTCGGGGGGGCCCCGCGGTTGAGCTCTGGGGAGAAGGGGATTTAGGTGTATTGGCTGGGGGGGACCCAGAGGTGGGCTCTGGGGGTAAGGGGGTTTGGGTGTCTGGCCCCCCGGCTGGGCTCTGGGGGGCGGGAGGAAGAGGGAAGAGAAACGGGAACTGGGTTATCATAGGGGTTGGATCACAGAAACTCCCTTGGGAACTGCCAAGACTACTGCCCCTGCTTTCCCTGCCAGCTCAGGACTCCAGCCCCCTGTCTTGTTGAGCCAGACACGCCCGTCTGCTCCAACACAGACCCAGGAAGGCATCCAGGTTGTGAAAGAAACTTATTGAAACATCTCTGAGGATGAGATTTTAGTGCCCCAAAGCTTCAGACTTAACTGAAAGCAGCTTACAGAAATGTTCCTGTCTTTAACACCCAGATGCCCAACTCCCAATGGGGTCCAAACCCCAAATAAATCTCATGATGGCTGCCCCTTTTGTTCTGTTCCACCCACTTATATATCTTTTGCATAAGGCGGGAATCCTTTGTCCCTCTCTGGGTTCCCACTCCTTCTCAATGGAAAAGCACCAGGTTAAAGATGGATTCCAGTTCAGGTGACATGATCACGTCACTGTAAGACTTCATTACCCACTTACCAGCACACACCCGTATACAAGAAAACTTACAAGTAAAACAGAGCCATCTGCAGTCAATTGTCCTGGTTGATGGGAGCCATCAAGATTCCAAACCACCATTAATTGCCCACACTTTGCATAATTACAATAGGCCCTCAGAGTTATATTTCATATTTCTAGTTTCAGATACAAGAGTGATACATTTATACATATAGGATGACCACACTCAGTAGATTATAAGCTTTGTAATGATACCTTACAAGAGACCTTTTTCATGAAGCATATTTCAGTTACATTATATTCAAACTCATTAGCATATTTTCATAAAATCATATAAAGTGCAACGCCACAGGGGTTTCTTTAACTCTCTATTCCTGGGAGAATTTTTGTGTGTGTCCATATTGTTACAGACATATTTGTTGACAGTGTTTTGAAATAAATTACCAAAGTAACTGAAACTGGCGTGATTATGTAGTGTTATTTTGACAAATAAAATTTGCAGAATTTTAAATTTTTTGGCATTGGGTGCCCCCAGGAGTAATGTATGCTTAAAATTAAGTGTGTGTGTAAATGTTTGTAGGAGTGGGGCTTTAGGACCTGATTCTAAGGGTATGTGTACACAGCAGCTAGACACCCATGGTTGACCTGTGCCAGCCAACTTGGGCTGCAGGGCTGTTTCATTGCTGTGTAGACTTCTGGGCTCGGGCTGGAGCCTGGGCTCTAGGACCCTCCCACCTTGCAGGGTCCTAGAGCCCAGGCTCGAGCCCAGAAGCACAGCAATGAAACAGCCCTGCAGCACAACCCCGTGATGAACCTGAGTTGGCTGGCGCAGGCCTACTTTGGGTGTCTAGTTGCTGTGTAGACATACCCTAAAAAGTGCTGCTGAGCACCACAACTCCCATTGACTTCAGTAGCAGGTGAGTGTACTCCGCATCTCTCAGGATCAGGCACTTGGGGCTTGTGTACATGGAGAGTTAGTGCATGGCAAGCTAGGGTGTGAATCTGCAGCGCACTAGCTTGCTGTGCACTAAGTGGCTGCGTGGCTCGCGCTACAGAACTTTCAGTGCTTGGCAACGGGGTTCACATGGCTAGTTAGTGCACAGTAAGCTAGTGCGCTGTAGGTTCAGACCCTGGTTAGCCACACACTAACTCTCTGTGTAGACAAGCCCTTAGTTACTAAGGAGGTTATACATAGGGATCAACGAGGACTAAACTTTCAGCAGCCTATTGAAAATCCATGCCTATAATATCTGTGAGCATGTTTGTTCCCATGGTTATAAACTTGCATTTATACGTGTAAAAGGACAATTCAGTGTACAGTTACTCAAACTAGTGTATTTGAGCAGGCAAGCAAACGCTCCTGTAAATATTGATAGTAGATTTTTTAATAGCTGAACATTTGCTTTTCAGTATAGTGTTATGTATAACATGAAAAATATGTATTCTGGGAACTTTTAGGCATTGAGGAGAAACCATATGTGTTAGTCCTCAGACAGACAGATCTGAGTATACTATCTGCCCTACTGTTTTATTGCACTGGTCTTTTCACTAAATTATTAGTAATTCCTTAATAGCTTTTAAAAATTATGTTTACATTCCATCTCTTGAACTCTCTTCTGTAAAATGCTTCATGAGCTGAACGCAACATAGAGGTGTATTGCAACTGGGAGCTTTCAAAAATCATGAGTCAGGCTCAAAAAAAATCATGATTGGCTTAAAAATCATGTATTGTTTTTGTTTAAAAAAAACATTTTGGGTCTTATTTTCTTTTTGTTTCTGAGCCATTTTCAAGCTTTCTTCCACAACCAAAGGAGAGAGGTTTTTTTTGTTTTTTGTTTTTTTTAATGAAAGCTACAACTATCCTACAATCATTTGACTCCAGGAGCTGTGGCTTTAAGAAAAATACCAAATATCAAAAGACTGACAATAAAATAAAGAGAATTGGCAAAATTAGAAATAAAATGCATAAATACAGCTATCTGGTGTGGTAGTAAATACAACTTCACAGGGATTTGGTGCAGTATTGTTCTGTATAAATCAAGAAATGCATAGGCAATGAAACAAAAATATCAAAGGAAAATTCAAACTAAGGCCTCAGTCCCAAAGTGAGTTCTGTTCAGGCTGACTCCTGTGTCCATTTGGAGTCCTACTGACTTCAGTGGGCTCCATGTGAATACAAGGCCACCTGCACAGAGCTCATTTCAGGATCTGGAGCTATGGGGGCGTGTGAATCCATAAAGATAAAATAAGTGATTCAAGGCAAAGTAAATTTTGAGACACAAATACCGCTAGTGGATTGAGTTTTCTTAATTGGGTCATTTTCTTAGGGCTGGTCTACACTGGGGGTGATCGATCCAAGATACCAACTTCAGCTACGCGAATAGCGTAGCTGAAGTCGAAGTATCTTGGATCAAATTACCTGGGGTCCACACGGTGCGGGATCGACGGCCGCGGCTCCCCTGTCGACTGCGCTACCGCCTGTCGCTCTGGTGGAGTTCCGGAGTCGACGGTGAGTGCGTTTGGGGATCGATATATCGCGTCTTAACGATCCCGGATAAATTGATTGCTACCCGCCGATACGGCGGGTAGTGAAGACATACCCTTAAGGTTGGTACTTCCTGCTTTGATCCATGATTAGAAGGAAAATCAATTTCCAACATGCCTGGAACCATAATGAAATCTCGTTAGAACATGACAATTCTCAGCTAGACCAAGGCGGTTTGCAACAGCCTCCAAATTTGTAAAGGTTTATGCAAACCAAACTTAACTTATTAATCAGTACTGTTAAAGTAGAGAAGGAAAGTTATATTTTATCTCTTCAGCAGCAAGTGAATTATTAACAGAGTTGTAAACCTTGCCCTTCCTATATTTTCTAAACTTGGTTAATATTTTAACTTGCTGTTCTTTAATCTTTAATTTTCCCAGGTCTGACAGTAAGCTATCATGAATAGAAAAGAGCAGTAGTACGGGGTGAAATTGTTAAAGTTTATCAATACATATGTATTTCTGACATCTAAAAATGATGTTTTTAAGAGAGTCTATCAAAGTACACGCTCTACATAAAAAATCACCATCCCTCAAGCTGTTCCCCTGGCCATAAGATCAAAACTGCTGCATACTAGCAACTGCTTTGCTGGTATTTCCTATTTAAAATAATGTGGTACATAGGCATATATAAATATGACTTTATAGCTGCAAAGTAGTTATTGCTCTGAAAGGACTGCAGTGATATACTCAGGATTATTGCAGCACTATGATACCTATCTTGACTTAGTTGTGTAAATCCCTGCTGTGGTGAAGATTTAATAAAAATGTGTTTGCAGACCTACCTTTTCAAATCCCACCCAGCTGCTCTGTCTCTCACACATATACACACAAACCCTTTTTATGCTCTTAGTTTTTTCTGTAAACTATTCATTTTAAAGGTGATAAATGAATCCTTCAGAAGTTCCCTATGAAGAGTGAATATTTTAGTTATGATTTAGGGTTTGATTCTTACTTAATTCCATATTCAATGTATTTTTGATTGAGTAAATATTTCAGCACTGAGTCTATTATTTAGGGTTTTCTAATAAAAGGGTCTCCTTGCCTTTTTATGCTAGTGTAACTACAGTGAATAGTAATCAGTGTATTTGAAGTCCCCAAAATGTTTTTGGGGGGATTTATTGTGCTGAGAAGACTGATTTCAGTCATTTATTTTATTTATTTTTTTAGTTAACTTCCTGGTTTTGGAGAATTAATTAGTATAAATTCTTGAGAGCTGTGTTATGCCATTTCTTGTATCTGATTCATATTAAAATGATCTTTAAAATGCAAACAAAAAAAACCCCTTCATGTGGGATTCTGACATTACTTATAAGACAAAACATGAAGTTAATTTTCATGTGTATATTTAGATTTTAGAACTTTTATGTTATTGCCTCAAAACATCACAGCTAAAATGCAGTAGAATAATGTATTTTCAGTTATGAGTAGGCCAGATAATATTTTAAACACATTAGACCAAATTCTGCTCTCACCTGAAATAAACCTGAATATAAACCTGAAATAAACCTGTTGAAATAAACCTCTGGAGCTAAATCAGCAAAATTGAAAGCAAAATTTGCCCCAATCATTACATTGACATCAGAGAGTAAATCTTAGTTTTGCATGTAAGATCTTGCCAGGCTGTTTGTTTGTTTTAGTTTGACCACTGATTCAGAGCAAGTGGACCCAGAGTGCAGTGGGGCTAGAAAGATGACAGAAGCAGGATAGAGGCATTCAAAGGAAGTATAATTCTCATGCACTGTTTATGTTTACTTGGAACATTTCCCCTCCCGCCCCCGCCAGTTTTCCTGTTGTGATGTCTGTTACTAAATGCACGAAAATAGTCATTGCCTATGTACTTAATCCAGTAAAAGATTTAAACTTGTTTTCCTTCATCTGGACTTAGGGCTTGATCCAACTCCCAACTGAAGTCAATAAAAGTCTGGATTGATCATAGAATCATAGATATATAGGGCTGGAACGGACATTGAGAGGTCATCAAGTCAAGTCCAGTCTCCTACGCTGAATCAGGACCAAGTAAACCTAAACCGTCCCTGACAGGTGTTTGTCCAACCCGTTCTTAAAAACCTACAATGATGGGGATTCCACAACCTCCTTTGGAAGCCTATTTCAGATCTTGACTATCCTTATAATTAGAAAATTTTCCCTAATATCTAACCTAAATCTCCCTTGATGCAGATTAAGCCCATTACTTCTTGTGTTACCTTCAGTGGACATGGAGAACAATTCATGCCCATCCTCTTTATAACAGCCCTTAACATATTTGAAGACTCTTGTCTTCTTTTCTCAAGACTGGACATGCCCAGATTTTTAACGATTTCCTCATAGGTCACATTTTCTAAACCTTTTGTAATTTTTCTTACTCTCCTCTGGACTCTCTTGAATTTGTTCACATCTTTCCTGAAGCATGGCACTCAGAATTGAACACAGTTCTCCAGCTCAGGCCTCACCAGTGCTGAGGAGAGCAAGACAATTATCTCACGTGACTTATATACGACACTTCTGTTAATACACCCCAGAATGATATTCGCTTCCTCCGCATCACATCGTTGACTCATATTCAACTGGTGATCCATGATAACTCCCAGATCCTTTTCAGCACTACTACAATGTAGCCAGTTATTCCCCATTTTGTATTTGTACATTTGATTTTTCCTTCCTAAGGGGTAGTACTTTCCACTTATCTTTATTGAATTTCATCTTGTTGATTTCAGAGCAATTCTCCAATTTGCCAAGGTTGTTTTTGATTTCTGATCCTGTCCTCCAACATGCTTTCAATCCCATCCACCTTGGGTCATCTGCAAACTTTATAAGCATACCCTCTACTCCATTATCCAAGTCATGTAATGAAAATATTCAATAGCACTGGATTCAGGACTCACCTCCATGGGATTCCACTAGATATGCACTCCCAGTAATACTTCAGTTACAAGAAACTGAAACAATAAAAGATATTAATTGTTTAAACAGCAGTAGAAATTAGCTGTATTTTCTGATTCTATAACATTTTAAAATGCTGTTTGTTTTCCCCCCCTAGAAATAAGAGTAGCTCGCCACGACACCTGATCCTGTCTTCCATATCAGTTCTTTTTTGCTATCATCAAGGAACAGTTGTAAAAGGGTCGTTTTTAATCACAATAGCGAGAATTCCAAGAATTATTCTTATGTACCTTTATGATGCCCTAAAAGAAAAGGTGGGTACATACTTGTGTAACACAATAGTACAGTGGTTAAGGGGTGAAGTTCGGGAAAGAAATGTATTGGAAAAACTAACCTCTGTGTAAGACTCTGTAGTGTGTTTTATTTTGATTTCTTCATGAAATAGTTTCTTGTCTGTATCTACTCCTTTCTGCCTCAGATCAGATTTTTTTTTAATTTCAAATAAAAAAATCAAAGGTGATTTATTTTTACTTTTTTAATGTAAAATCTTATATGTGGAGTAAGGAACAATTTAGAGTTGGCAGAAGGATTTTTTTAAAACTCTCACATCATAATCATTTTTAAAAAAATCCAGCTTTCCAAGAATGGCTTATTTTCAGCATGAAAACTCTCCTTTCTTGGTGATTTCACCTGCCTTGTGATGGGAGGCTCAAGAGTATATAAAAAGAATAGGTAAAATAAGAACTAGCCCACATTCTTGTCCAGAATTTCAGCATATCTTTTAAAGCATAAAGAAGTGTGGTTAAGTGTTTTTGTTGTTTATCTTTTTAATTTTCATGCACCTCTGCATGTCTGGGCTTCTGCTGGAAACAGAAGTACCATAGTAACACTGGAATGCAAATTGTGGTTATTTCTGGAAACCTCACGGGAGGGGCTGGTTCTCATGAGATGTCGAGCTCTATTTCTTAATCAGCAGTTTGTAATAAATTAGGAGCAGTAGTGGGTCTGTGTGGCACTCCACTGACATCACTGGGGCGCCGTATGAGTGCAGGAATCCATTTGCAGGGACTCTATAAGTGCCTAAATAAGAGGGACTTGATGTTCAGATGTGCTGAGCACTCAGAACATTCTCTGAAGTCAATAGAAGCTGTGGGTGATCAGCACCACTGAAAATCAAGTTATTCTTTTTAGGTGCTTAAACTTGGATGTAGTTGCTTAACTTTAGGCACCCATTTGTGGAAAATTTTGCGCTTAAACCTTGGGTGTTTGGTTCAGTTAAACACCTTGAGGCTTGCTTTTTGCCAATAGATATGACATGGTGGATAAGAAGGGTTTTGTTACTAGGAAGAATATACGTTTTATTTTCCACCTGTGAAGGAGTTCATAAAACCACAAGCATACAAGACCATTCACTGGAGTCTGTGTAAAAGTCACAAATAATGCATAAGAACAAATGGGATATTACAGATTAATGACAAGATTAAACTACCCAGAAACTTTATGGTCTGCTGCTTTTGTTGTACATCTGAAGCAGATGTGCTAGTTGCTGGAAATTCTGAATAAATTTTGAATGAGCCAATATTGTCTAGCAAAGAGGGTTTATTTGTATCCCGAGGTGTATCCTCCATGTCCTCTTCTTCTTTTCTACCTTCCATGACCAGCATACAGTCTTCCAACTGAGGAGGACTTGACAGGACTTCCTCTGAAATTAGGCAATGCAGCTCCTAAACAGGCTGCAGGGCACCTGCTAACAATGGGCCAGACTGCTCCCCGAAATCCATGGAGGAAGACCCTCCACACAGTGATACCACTCTGTTCTGGCACGCCAGAGTACAATCCACCATACCCCTGGACCCTGCAGACTCCCTTCCACAAAGTACAGGGACCAACAAGGTGGCAGTGGTTGGGGAGTGGGCAGACTGGATGGGATGCAAATCATCCCTCCTGTGGTCTCACAGGACTTACCTAGACTGTATTACCTTTTCCATAGATGTTCCTGTTCCCTCTGGAGACAGGGGATCCTTTGCTCCACTGCAGCCATGCTGTCTGGGAGAGGGGAGGGTACTGCTTGAGGCCAGAGCATCTGCACAGGTGTCCCTGGAGTTTCGTGAGTTTGTAGAAGGACATCCGGGCCTTTTCCACCAGGCAGCCCCCTCCCTTCCTCCTGACAGAATTACCAAGAGGAATCGCAACGTGCAGAGTCTCCTCCTCTGGGTTTTAATGTGGGGAAGGGGATGAATATTGTCCATTGTGAGGAAATTAGCATGCTGCTTTTATAATAAACACAGCTCTCCAGCGAGACATGGCAAAGTATTGCCATTCAGCTTGGCTCAGGGTATTATTCTTTGGTGACATTTTAAAAAAGTATTGAATGCTGGAAAATTTGCAAGGATATTAAACTCCAGACTAAAAAATTCTCACCTTCACTGCTTCCATACAACTCCACAGCTATGCATGTGACCTGAAGATTTCACACAGCCATTCTAAGAGCTTTACTTAAAAACCTTTTTGAGCCCTGAAGATAGAGGATAAAAAAGACTCTTGAACAAATATCACCAAATGGAATTTGCTTTTAAATATCATCTGGGGAAAATGGCCATGCCACAATGGCCCTCAAGATGTAGGATTTCATGATTATATTTTAAAATACTCTGTAGGATTAACAACTTTGGTTTTTGAGGTAATGTTAGATGTTCTTCCCTGTTTTGTTTTATGTTTAATATAAAGTTAATATTCATCAAAGTCTTTGTAAGAACTTCAGACTGTTTCCTGAAAGGAGTGATCTCCTTGAGAATTTAAGCCTGCTGTTTTTACCTTTCCTAATAAAATTAAAGTACTTCGTGGGTGTGTCAACATAGCAGCAGCCGGGAGTGTGCTTCCCAGCACAGATAGACAAGACATGCGCTAGCTCCACTTGAGATAGCATAGTAAAAATAGCACTGTGGCTGTGGTGGCATTGGGCAGTGGCTCAGGCTAGCCATTTGAGTACGTACCCAGGGGTTTAGGCAGGTTTGTACTTTTGTGGGTAGCCTGAGCCACTGCCAGTGCTGCCATAGCCACGCTGCTATTTTTAGCACACAAACTTAAGCAGAGCTAGCATGTCCGTCTATCCATGCTAGAAAGCGTGCTCCCAGCTGCTGTGTAGACATTTCCTGTGTGTGCGTGCACACATTTGTATAAATCTCTCTAGTCTTTTTATTTCTGTCAGACAGGGTTCCAGTTATTTCAAAAACTTGAAAAACAGCCCAAAAATAAAACTAACATTTGTATAAATTACAAAGAAAATAAATACTTTATATACAGTAAAAAAAAGTTTAATTTGTAAATAGACTCTCTGTTGGTCATCGATCAGTACACTGACAGTTACTGATTTGCCTGCATGCTTTGTGCTACATGCAGCTGTTAGCAAACCAAAGCTGCTTACGTCAGTTATTTTCCTTCCAGAGTAGAATCTTCCATCCAAAGGGAAAAAATGTTCAGCTCATCAATCATTAATACTGTACGATCTGAATTAAAAACAATTCCCATAAGCAGGAAGGAAATCTCTGCTGTTTAAATGAATACTTTGTGAGAAGAACTGCAGTGTCCTGTTAAGCAAGTTGGTGTAAAATGTCAGTTTTATATAAAATCTGTCTGCACTAACTAGTTATTTCATTTCCTTGCAGGAGAGTGCATGTGCAAGATGCATGTTCAAATGCTGTTTCTGCTGCTTTTGGTGTCTAGAAAGGTGCCTAAGATACTTTAACCAGGTACAATACATTATATCAAGTGCATATCTAAAGTAATCTACAAGTAAAGTTATTCAATATAGTGAAGGCTGTATATAAATGAATTGTACTCTGTGTCCTAGAGTTCATTTCAGACTGAGTCTTTGTCCGCATTGTGTCTAGCTATATTAGTTTAAATGTTATAAAATATTGTCTACAGTGTGGGAGAATCCTGTCATACACAGGCACAATCTTGGTGTGTAAAATCAGGAAGATTAATGTAGACATGCCAGATGAGTGATAAGACTGTTTTAATTCAAATTAATTGATTGCTGATTAACTTGCGTTAGCTAGCACATTTGTCCATGTGAGTCTGGATGCACCACAAACATTTGTGAGGTGTCCAGACTAGTATGTATACGTGTGCCAGCTAACCCCAGTCAACTGGCAATCAATTAACTTGAGTTTTAAAAACAACGTTGTGTAGACAAACTGAAGATGGGTGTTGGCAACATTTCTCCACAGCAACAGAGAGATTACAAACAGCTACAAGTAGCTGGGTGTAAAGGATGGTGTAGCAGATCTGATCATTTAGAACAGTGGTTCTCAAACTTTTGTACTGGTGACCCTTTTCACATAGCAAGCCTCTGAGTGTGATGATCCCCCCCCCCCAATAAATTAAAAACACTTTTTTATATATTTAACACCATTATAAAATGCTGGAGGCAAAGTTGCATTTGGAGTGGAGGCTGACAGCTCGCGACCCCCCATGTAATAACCTTGCCACCCCCTGGGGGGTACCGACCCCAAGTTTGAGAATCCCGATTTAGAAAGATCTTATTAGAAAAACTACAGTGGGCCTTCCCCTTCTTCTTCAAGGGTTAGAAAGCCAGAGGGTTCTGTGAGTCAGGTGACAGGCTATTGAGATGCAGGGGGCCCAAATGGAGGAACTAGAGGATGCAAGAAGCCTAACTGAAGATGATGTCCAGCTTCCTGCTGGCTCGTGGACACTGTGTGGCTTATTATTTATTATTGTGTTTGTAGAACAAACAGTACCTAGAGGCCTTATTCATTCAGTATAGGGAACTAATTGTGCTAGGCATTATACAAACAGTAAAATACATGGTGCCTGCCCTGAAGAGTTTATAATACAATCTAGATGGATAAATAACTGTCCACCCTGGGAGCATCCACTAAAAGAAAAAACTCTCTTACTGGTCTTTTCTGATTTTCAGTATTACTATATCTGGAATATAAACCAAAATGGGGCATCCACAAAATACAGTATTCCCTTTCTTAGAAAGACAACTTTTTTAACTGTTATTTTCCAAGGTGTTTTTATTGGAAATGATTGATCTACATACTGCCAGTTTTCAAATACTTGACTTCTGCTCTTTTCTTCCTGGTCCTTTCTTCCACATTTTCCCCAACTCCATCTCCATTCTTGTCTATACTTATTTCTTGTGTTTTTACAATACCCCTTCATCATCTGTGGTGGCTCTAACATCCTTTGCCGTTATAGTGGAAACAATAAGAAGATCTACTTCACCCTAAAGATTATGTATGGTGTTCTTCAGGGTTCTAGTTTCACTCCAGTTCCCTTTAATACTTTGTATGCTACAATTCTGAAGATGCCATTGGGCAGTACAAGTTGAGCTTTGATAACTCTTAAATCAGATTCTGCTAGAGCTGCACTTTGCTGTTTTAAAGTGGCTGCATAAATGAAAATGAATGCTGAATGGCTTGAAAGAAATAGGATATGTTTTAGTCCAGACCACACTAAATTCTTGTTCAACAAAATCATTAGTTCCGTGGGATGAACTTTCTCGGCTTACATTCTGGGTTAGATCTCATGGTCACTGACTTGGTTAAGAGCCTTGTAGTTAGTTTGGACTCCAAGCATGTTGTTGTCACCCTTCACCTTGGCTTCCTGCCCTTCAAAGATGATAGACAATATAAAAGCATTTGCTTTCTCCAGCTGCTGTTGTATGTTATTTATGTGTTTGTTACAAGAATACCTAATTATTGTACTGCTGTCTGCTTGGGTCAAAGGCTTGTGCTTCAGTTCTTACTTTGTTAAAAGATTTCCTGTTATTTTCCTTGGCCATTGTAGTAAAAAATAGGTCTTAAAAAAAAAAATAAACTGAGGGTTTGTTTTTGTTTTAAAATTCAAGATCATATTACTGTGCCTGTTGTTAAATAATTGTTTGTTTGTGTATGTTTTTGGCAAAGACAACCATGGCTCCAGCTTTGTAAACCAGAGCAACGTAGCATATGGGAGAAGGTTAGAAAAGAAGATAACCATAAACCTTTTGTAAGGTAACCTATAGAAGTTATAGCTGTATGAAAAAAGTAAGAGCGAGCACAGATGAGTGTATTATGCAGGATAATCAATTTGTCTAATCCTTCCCCCCTCTCCTCCCACAAAATAAGGTGTATGCAGGTTTTTGGGGGGTGATTAGGTAAATAAATCTGAACCAGGATTCAAGTTTGCAAAATTGTGACCAAGATTTTCAAAAATACAAGCCTGATTTTAGGCATCTAAATAAGTGGCTTGATTTTTCAAGAGTGCTGAACATTCAGCTACTCTCATTGAAAGCAGTAGAAGTTGCTGAGTGCTCAGCACTTTTGAAAATGAGGCCACCTATCTAGTTTCTGAATTTGGACTTAGGTTTGAACCTAACTTTAGGCACTCATTTTTAAAAATTTGGTCTGTCTGTGTATTTCTGATATTTGTAAAGCTTTTAGTACTTTTCAGATTATTTTTTTTAGAGAGGTTTAAATTACTCAAATGTAGAACAGTTGTCATTGAAGTTGATCCTAGAGTTACTGTGTGTACTGACATTTTCCATTCTGTGTTTGTCCTTTGTCCCAGTCTTGTTCATCAGTGATAATATTACCTTAGCAAATGCATCATTACCTGGGAATTCTAAAAAGAAATCCATTGAGAACTCTGATAGGTGGGAAGAAATCACATTTTTAAAAAATGATTACAAATCTCTCCCCATCATTCCAACACTGATATTTTCTTCTTCTTCTGCCTGTTTCTGAGGAGGAATTAAGTAATCTGAATGACACAAATTCTCATCTCGCAAGCTAAGCAGAGCTGAATGGGTCAGTACTTGGATGGGAAACTTGCAGAGGACTAACAAGTGCCCCAGGAAGTAATGTTGGTGATTCAGAAGATAACACTCTTACCTGTGAGATAGTATCAACCCAGTGGAACATTATGTTGTCAGCAGGCACTGTGCAGCTGGATATGCCATCTTTCAGATGAGATTTTAAATTTTGGCCCTGATTGTCATGTGCATCTCCTACAGGTGGAGAATTAGCCCATTGCCAACAATGGGGTATTTTACTATGTTGTTTTAACTGTCCAGTGCTGTGTGGATTTGGTGATCTCCCTTAATCATCTGTTACAAGATAATATTGTTCAAGTGTGGATCCATTTAGGCTTCTTATTCTGCTTTTCTTTCCTTTTATCTATATGGTACAGTCCAAAAGATATATTTGTTCACATGCAATATGTAAAAACCTGCAAACACTGCATGTGGAATAGAAACAGTAGCTTGGATGTGCAGAACAACATGATATTAATATTAAATATACCAAAACATGAACAGGATGCTAGATCTCTAAATAATGGAAAGAGATATAACTGCCCTTTCACTCATCCACAGATTTCAAAAGTGGCTCAGGCAATAAGAACCTCCTACTGATTACCTTCTCCCTAGACCTTCCATTAAGGCCTGTTCACTTAATAAATGTCCCTTGTCTGTGGATTTTCAGGATTATCTGCACTGATGTATCTCCCCTCTTCTGCCTTTAGTTCACTAACTCAAAGCATCAGGTCCTAGGCTAGAAAACAGCTGGTATATAGTAATGTCTTATGTTCTTCTCCCCCCAGCTCAGTTCAAACACAGCTTCCTTGAAGTGAATCATAATCCCAAAGCACTCATCTGAGTCTCATTCAGATCTCCAAGGACCTTGCTCAAGAGATGCCTAAGGGGATATCTACACTGCAATAAGAAACCCACTGGTGGCCTGTGCTAGGTGACGGGGGTTCGCAGGCCTCAACCTAAGGGCTGTTTAATTGCGATGTAGATGTTTAGGCTCAGGCTGGAGCCCAGGCTCTAATATCCTGCGAAGTGGGAGGATCCCAGAGCTCAGGCTGCAGCTTGAGCCCAAACATCTGCACTACAGTTAAACAGCCCCTTGAACCAGCAGTGGGTTTTTAATTGCAGTGTAGACATACCTTCAAAGACATCCTGCCATTACCTGGGCTGTTCCTTAGTCACTAATAGTTATAACATGTGCTGACTATAGAGTTCTGTTGCAGTGGCTGCTTATAATCATTAAAGATTCAGTGACACTTTCTGCATGAGCAGCAGTGTTAACCCAATGTCCTGTTTGGACTACAATTTGGGTAATTATATTCTGCCTGCCTAAATTCCCTCTGTACTTGCAACTGGGTCCTGTCCTGTGGCGTAAAGTTACTATGTTAAGCGGTTCACCCCAAAGCTGCTGTATTTCTGATTTGTATGTGTATAATACATTAGTAAAACTCTCTGGGATCTATCTGGATGAAAGGTGCATTATGAATACAAAATCATTATCCTTCTGTTTGCCAACATTTGTTAGAATTACCATAGATTTTTCATCATCTTGCATTCATGGTTTCAGTAAGGCCTAGATAAACCTATCCAAATGATCTCAAGTAAAATCTGGTGGATTGGAATTTCTCTTCCATAAAAACAATCCCCTTTTTTTGGTTTGGTAGTCACAATTTCTGTCTCCTCTCTTAAATAGTTGTGGCAGTGCCTTAACTTTGGGTATTTCAAAGACATCTCTCCTTCCTTAGTCTTGTTTCAATAAATGTATTTTATAGTACATCACCAGAAGTATAATTTTGCTTTTCTGTGTCCGGTTTGGGTTGATCTGCAGCCAGCTGGCAAGCACCCCTTTCATAGTGCAGCACTTAGGTTTCTGAAGGAATTGCTGAGAAGCGTGTGGTTTCTTTATTCTAATCAGCACCATGATGTTGAGGCTGCAATGGCATGTACAACCTTGTGGCGGCCATTAGTGATAATAGCCAGTGTTATGGCTCACCATCTTTTGGTTCTGAAATTCAGCAAAATTATGAAATTATTTTAACTGCCTTAGTATATAAATATAAAAGTAATAGTAACTCTTTCTACTGGTGCACTTTCTTCTGTAATTTAAACCTTTGGGTGGCAGTCTCGCAAGAGCTTTGTGGTCATGGGATTAAAATACCTTGTGCAAAAGTGATGTGGATGCAGACAAAATCGAGAAACGCTAATGTAAATACACTTTCTTCTGCAGACTGCCAAACATTCTTACTATCTTACCCCATCAAATATCTCTTCCCGTCCCCATCCTCCCCAAAATACTGTATTTTAATGTTACTGGCAGATTTGCTACTAGATGGTAGGCTAGAGTTTTCAGGCATCTCGAATACACAGTCAACTAAAAGAATGGTTTCAGTTAAATCATATTTTTTTAAAAAAGCTTGTTTGCTTTCCCTAAGGGCCTTCATAAATGCCTCAACAGGAAATAAAAACTCCTTCAGTTTTATATATTCTATTGTATGGTTTGCCATGTGGGGATTAGAGAACAATTATACTGTACTGGCCTATGATTCCATTGATGCAGGTTGAACTGAACTTTTGACCCCATAATAAGCTCTCAGTTAATAGCAAGTGTAGTTCATACACCTGACTGTGATCTGTGAATGTCCATTAGTGTCTGCCAAATGGAACTTCTTTTTAAAACAAGGAAGCAGGTGCCAAGGAATTCAGAAACAGCGCTTTTGAGACGGGTAACTCCTGAGCTAAGATGGGGCTCAGTGCAGGTTTATCTGAGAACATCCAAATGAAAATCAGTGTAGCGCTAACTACAGAGAACATTGTTAGTAATTAATATAGAAATATATTATGGCTACGGGGTCGATAGAGGCAGGATCCTTATGGTTAGGTCCCATGGTTGAGAGGAAACCCAGATGCAGCAGTGAGTTGCTGAAGGAGAGGAATGGGGCTGAGACAGAGAATGTGCTGCTAGTACCAGTCTGTCTTTGATAGCCAGGGAGGGACTAGATTACATGCATGGGAAAGAACAAGAAGACAGTGGAGGGGCATGAGTAGTCCCTTGAGCGGGACAAGGATTCAAGGATGGAAAGGGTTGAAGATCAAGGAGTTGAGAAAGGTGGACCTGTGAGTCTGTGTGGGGCACGTCAGGAAAGTTGTTGGAGGGCCGCAATATTGGTTGCCTGGTGTTTTAATGCAGCCCTTTGGATGAGTAGCACTTTTTAATTTCCTGAAATTTCAAGAGATGGCATTTTCCAAGGCACTGAGGGAGTCCTGCATTTCCTCCCTGTTGCAGTTCTCACAGGCCCCATGTTACTCTGTTTCTTCCCTCTATTCAAAGGTGGCATGACATGGCTTCCTCCAGAGTCTGCTCTGATACTGCTTTGTATGCTAGCCAGAGTGACATCATAGTCTCTTATTTATCTAGCTTTCATTCTCTGAGCATGTCTGTATGGCACTCAGGATTCAAACTCAGATCCACCACATTGCAGGCCAGCCCTCTAGAGTCTGCGGCTCTATTGCAGCAAGGAGAAAATCAGGCCAGGCTGGGCAGAAGAAGCTGAAGTGGGATATCTGAGCAGCTTGGTTTTGGCTTCTTTTTTAAGATGACTCTGTTGCTATGGCAATTCTTTTTCACTGAGCTCATTTTGTTATAGCCAGTCCTTCAATGGAGGACTGCATTCAGCTGTTATACAAAGTAGCAATTATTCTCAGCAAACAGAGAATTTAGGGCCTGGATCTCTGCCACAGTGCTTTTCTCATGAAGCTAGCAGGTCAGTTTTTCCAAGACCCTTGACATTCTGTGTTGTGAAATATAGAAGGATGTTTTTTCTAAATAGTTTTCTTGCATACTGTGGTATTAGAAAATATGTAAACATTCACATTCCTTATTTATCTGTCCTGATACTGAGAAATATGTCTGGTTCCCAGGCTTCAAAGCAAAGAGGGCTGTGTTCTTCACAAAGGTAGTTTTGAAATATTAACTGTTTTTTAGTGAAGGAGTGAGGTTGTGTCTTATCTACTGCATCCCAGACCCTTTGATTTATAGTGCAGCTCTGATGTCATAACTGCTTGTCTGTAGTCCTTGCCTATAGTCCTTTGGGAAGGACTGCACTAATGGAAAATCACTAGTGTATTAAACAGAATCTAGTGACTAAGGGAAACGTTTAAAATCTATTGAAAAACATATTTATATTGCCTGTTTCCAAATGAAATCAAGTTCTAAATTGACTTTGATTTACCTTCTCTTACTCAGCAAATATATCTTTCCCTGAAAGGAAATGAGTTGGTGAATACTCCCACTAACTAGAAAACAGTGGAACATTTAAGATTTCATAACATGTTGGAAATGCTCCTTGTGATTTAGGATTTGGGTCGCTCTTTCCAAATAGGTGTTAAGCTGAGCATAATGTGAATGTCCAAAAAGGGGGAGAGCTCTTCTGGTGTGTAACTATTGTGACTACTCAGTTTGGGGACACTGATTTAGCTATTGTCTGTCTGTCTGTCTGTCTGTGTTGGTTGCGAGTGATTGTTGCAGATCCTAGCAAGTACCCCTTTTCAGCCACTCACTAGTACTATTGTGAGGGAAATCCAAGCCTCTTTCGCTCTAGATTCCTGTGTGTTTTAAACTCCTGGTGTATGAATGGAGTCCAGCCATTTCTGGGTCCCTAGGCACATTTTCAGGGCTCAGACCTTCCATCTGGCACCCCCTTGCGATCTGGAACTTGTGGTCCAGCTGCCTAATCCCTCTGGGTGCAGTGGTGACCCCTCAAGCTACCTTGTAGTTAAACACACCCTCTCCAAGAACTCCACCCCAAGGGTTAAGTTTCTGGTTTATAGTTTAACTCTCTAAGGTGAATGCAGCGCTTGTGAAGCAGTTAACATGCCCACAGAATCTGCACGTCTAACACGTTTATTCTCTTTTATACGTGATCATGTAAAACACTATTGTGTAGCTCATACAAAATAATAAACACTAAATTCACATCTCTGTCTCAGTTTCCTCATCACTCCAGGGCATTCTTTTGGGCTGGGGTCAGAGTCCCAGGGGTTTTCAGAGGCCTTGGGGCCATCTGGGCTTAGGAAAGTGGTCAGGGCACCTTGCCCCATGAGGCTGCTACATCCTGGGTGAACTTGCTCTCTCCTCCCTCTTGCTTCTTCCTCCTGTCTGGCTCTCATATTCCTGTGTGGCTTGCTTTTTAAACCCTGCTGGCTTCCTTTGTTCTACCTTTTAGGTAACTTTCTACTGCTCCTTCCTTCCTTAGTTCTTCCATTCTTCAGGGGATTGAGCCAAAACTGGTTTTGTAAAGATGCAGCTCACTCATTGTACCTGACTAGGGTCACTGAGTCCTAAGCACCCCCAATGTATCAGTCTGGTGTGTACCTCCCAGCAGTGGTGGATCCACATACATATAGACCAGGGGTCTCCAAACTACGGCCCCTAGGCCGGATCCGGCCCAGGGCTTCTATTTGTCCGGCCCTCCAACCAACAGGGGAGAAGCAAACAGCTGAGTAGGCATGAGCAGGCAGGGGGAGGGGCCGCCGGCAGCAGCTCACATGGGGCAGCAGCTGAGCTGAGCTGTGCAGAGGGGTGAGTGCCCCCGGGAGCCAGTGTCCCCCCCAAAAGGGGAGCCAACTTAGGGGAGAGTCATTGCTGCAGCCGAGCAGGCACGGACCCCTGCCTTCGGAGTAAAAATACAAGCCAGATGCTTAATTACATCTCCAATAAATGGAGTAAAGAAGATGGAAATTAACAATTTAATAATGGTTAAATTTTAACTACATCACTAATAGAACCAAACAGTATTTGTATGATACAAATGTGTGAGTTTTTAGAAATAAAATAAAAAAAAATGTGAAATGATTTTTAATGTATTGACAAATATTTTGTGTGATTTCACAGTACCTGCAACGATTAACTTTTATACCTGATTTAGAATTTAATGCAACACTGACACAGTAGAATAGTGTTGTTTTTTTAACGATTTCGCATATATTTAATTTCTTTCACAGTCGCTTCGGCCTGCGAAGCCCCTTCAAAAATCTAATATGGCCCTCGTCTCATAAAGTTTGGAGACCCCTGATGTAGGCACTTGTGATACAGCAGTTTTTCCTAAATGAACTTTACAATACCAACCAGAACTCTTAAATTGTACAGGCATAATAGCCCCAGTTCTTCACAGTGGCTAACCATCCAACAAAACCCTCCAGTAATGTGCTTAATGTCAAGCATGCAGGTAGTCCTGTTTATTTCAGCAGGCCTGTTCATATGCTTAAAATTAGGCAGGTACATAAGTGGTTTAATGGATTAGGACCATAGAGACCTGAACTGTGAGACTGAGGTTTTATATGTGTGGGGCCAGTGTGTTATTTCATTGTTTGTCTAATAAACTAGTAAAATGTAATTAAAGTGTATGGAATTGCTCTCTAAACCATACATTTTATCTTGTACCTGTAAATTTGTTCAAAGCATGGAGATGGCTTGGTTTAGGAGATTTAGCTTGCACTGTGAAAGCCAGGAACTCCTGAGTTCTAATCCTGCCTCAGTCACTGACTGCTTTTGTGACCTTGGTCAACTCACTCAATCACTTTGTGCCTCTTTTTACTCCTGTAATATTGCATTATTACTTACCTGTCTGCCTTGCTGGTTGTTGTGGTGATTTAGTTAAAGTTTATATGGTTTGAAATTTCAAAGCGTTGACTAAATGCTGCTGCTGCTGCTTCTGTTTCTGCTTTGTTTGCTTGTAGTACCACAAATCATCATGCAGGTGGTATTCACATCCCAACATAGCTGACAAGTGCTTTTTTGTCTTTTGAAGGATGGAAATAGTGTTTGTACAAAAGTGCATGGTATTCTTTTAATATTCAAGAGAAGAGACTATGCCAATTATATAAATAGGGTCCAGTCCTGTTTTCATTGAAGTTAATGGCAAAACTCACATCCACTTCAATGGAGCAGGATTAGGTACATAGCCTTTACGCTTAGGATACTGAAGGCAAATAGTGTCACAGAGTGTTAAATAAATCCATCAAAGTTTGTAAAGTGCATTGAGATCTTCAGATGGAAGACATGCTATGCCCATAGTATTACTAATGATTATTATTAACAGATACTTTAGCTAATATTTTTATACCCTGCACAGACATTGTTACGGTACTGGCAAGGAAAAGGAGCAGCTTGAGTAGAAATGAAACTGTCTAGTACAGGAGTCTGTTTTTCTAACCTGCTTATTTTAAATAATATGAACAAGCAGATATTCATGCAAACATTCTACATTCTGTGTCCATTCCGCTGTCTTATGTATGTATTGCATAGTGCTGTAGAAATCAGTCTTGACATTAATTATTTTGAGCTCTGTGGAAGCACTTGGAACACATTTGATGCTATATAATAATTTCCCAATGAAAGAGCATCATTGCTTACATGTCCCCACTGTGTAGTTTCACTGATTTAGGAACTGAAATTATTTCCCTTGTCTCATCAGATAAAATGAATATTCTGCTACTACATTTATACCAAAAGTCTTAATTTGCTTTTATGAATTCCCTTTTTAAAATACTGTAAGGTACAGTCATATCAGTTTATATTATACCAGGACTTGGTGCCTAGATGTTAGTTATCAAGTTATGGAACATAACTGGGCATCGTAGGAATAGGTAAAGTAGATAGAAGCTATGCTGGGCAGTTCTGTATTATGATTTATAATAAGAAAAAGTGGAAAGTTGGACCAGAAATCCAGAAAGAAATATTTCCTTCTGCAGATGCTGAGAATGTTTTTCACTCCCAAACAAAGCAGAAGGTATTCTAATCCCTAAATAAACGGTGGGGCCATCAAATTCCTTTTGCACAAAAACTCTTGCATGCTATTAGTCTTAGTGAGCATGCCAAACTTAACTAATGTTTTAATACTTTATAATCTGGCTTCTTTTCTCAAAAACAAGTATAGCATAACTATGTTTTATATATCAAGTGACATTTTTCCTGCTTCTTATTCAGATACTAATTCAACTCCTCATTGATGATTTCTATCCATTATGTTGATATAAGCTATTTTGAAAAGATGCTAGAAGAATCCTATAGAAATAGATAAGGCTATCCTCCAGTCTGCCTTTGCAAAACTCCACCTGAAGACAAATAATACTAAAATCTTGCAAAATTCTTGGTACTACTTGAAAATCCTGAGTGCCCGCAATTTCCACTGAAATCAACATATGTTTTCCCCACATAAGACCAACTGATCTAGTCCCGACACTCCCTGCCACTCTTTTATTATTCTTTTGTCTTTCTGTGAAGCAGTTTTTTTATGGTTATGTGTCCATGAAAATTCAAAGGCTCAATAGTAAGTGAAAGGATCACATATAAAACTTGTTTAATCATTGATTTTTAAATGTGAAAAGTTAATAACAAGTGTTACTTTTTGTTTCATTTGTACAATTTACCAAACACAACACTCTAGCTGGCATATACATAGAAAAGGTGGCCAGCATGGCATATGTACAGATACGAGTTTCATTGTAGTTTACATGTCATATTAGTTATTCATTACCAAAGGTGTGGCTCTGCAACGTTCCAAAATTGGAAAGAGGTAGTTTCAGAAATACAAATTTTACTTTTGTCCTTTTTTACCCAGCGCAGAAGTTATGTGAAAAGTCAGTTTGAAGTTACAGGCATAGTTATTATACTTGCTTGAAATTAAACTGCAAGACTATGCAAAATAACTCCTGTATGTGCAAGCACAACATCAGTATTTCCAAAGATATTTTAGGGCTTTCCTTTTCCCATAGTAAATTCCAGATTAAAATATTTCTACCTTTTTTTGCAGTCACATCACCTTTTTATTCTCTCATTTCAGCATGTATACACCACAACGGCCATCAATGGGACAAATTTTTGTACCTCAGCAAAGGATGCTCTCTTTATTTTAGCAAAGAATTCTGCTAATATAGCGTTCATTAATTGCTTTGGAAACTTCATCATTTTTCTAGGAAAGGTAAGAGACTGTAATTTACAAAGTCCATGCATAAACTCCTAATTATAGACTAACTATAGGCCCAATCCTGTAGTAATGAAGACAAAGATTAGGGACTGATTCTCTTTTCACATACACTAAGTAAATCAGGAGGATGACTCTGTTGAAGTCATGGAGTTACACTGATGTAAAATGGGCTTGGTGAGAGGAGAATCAGGTTCTTGCATTTTTGTTGGAGGAACTTAGTTCACTGCTTATTATATTTACTTCATTAGTATTACAGAAGCACCCAGAGGCCTCACTGCACTAAATGCTGTACAAACGCATAGTAAGAGAGAGTTAATGCCCCTAGAACTTAGTCTAATTTAAGACAAGGCATGACAAGTGGGTATAACAAACATATGGATGGGAGGACAAGAATAACAATGATAATAAATCTGTGTATCCACATGTGTCCTGTGTGAACAGCTAGATGGTTTCAAATTGATTGATCTCAAGCCTTCTCTCCCCTTTATGAAATAAATTGTCTTTAAATGATTAGCCAATACAATATTTGCCATAGCTTTGGTGCATATTGTAATATAACTGCTTCCTTTTTCCCCCTTTATACAGGTGTTTGTTGTCTGTTTCACAGTCTTTGGAGGGTTAATGGCATTTAACTACCATCGTGAGTTCCACGTATGGGTAGTTCCTCTGTTGCTAGTTGCACTTTTTGCCTGCTTGGTAGCCCACAGCTTTTTGTCGGTTTTCGAAGTGGTCATGGATGCCCTGTTCTTTTGTTTTGCTATTGATATGGAAACAAATGATGGATCTCCAGAGAGGCCATACTTCATGGATCAAGAATTACTGGTAAACTCTTGTGGCAGTAATGTAGACACATTAGCAGGCAGATAAATTCAGTAATACGTTTTAATAGTGTATTGATGAAGTGGTGTTCTAGTGCCTAGGATTCGCTCTCCCCTCCTCCCCCACACCCATAAAAACTAACCCACAATAAATGCCTTCTTCAGCTCCTTAGAAGATGTGGACTAAAGGATACAAATTATATAATAAAGTTAACACCTCCCATTGCGTCTCCCAGTGCATCTGCTTTAGTCTTTTAGACCCAGCCTCTCTGGATAAAGACCATCTTCGTTTGTGTTTTTCATAGGTTAAATACATTATTGGTGCTTAACAAATTAATAGGTGACCCAGTATGTAGAGTCCCCATCTACATCATGAAGACCTAAAACTAGAAATGTAGATGTAATGTATCTTAACTTGCATCCAGAAATGTTCCCTCTAGTTTTCAGCAGTTGTTCAGGTAGCTATGGTAAGCCCTGAAGACTACAATTTTGAACAAGCCTCATCCTTGTCTGGCAAACTTAATCAGTCTCTTTCCACTGGGTTGTTTGTTATCTGTACCATGGGAATTCCTGTGCCAGACTGTTGATGTTACATGATGGAGAATCATTCGAAGAATTAGGAAGACAGTTTTAGTTTAAATAAATGTTCAGTAGTTAGTGATGGTAAAAGGTACTTTAGTTACAAAGGCATGTGGAATGTTTAAATGTACGTACACCTTTTCTTTCATATGGAGAGGAAGGTTAAAGAGACAGATGTTCTTTCCTTTCATGCTGCTTTCTGGCCAGGTCTGCATTTTTCCTCACATGCCATGTGACAAAGACAGTGTTACTGGTCCATGAAAAATAAATTTTGCATCCAGAATAACCCATACAGGATGGATGCTCTTGATGGATTTCGTCAGAAAAAATGCCATAATATCTGATTTGAAATAGTAGTTGTTACTTTCCTTGTAATATTCACAGAATTCTTTTTTTTTTTTAAACACCCAAACTTCCTATAAATGAATTTAACCCTTTGGCCAAAAGAAGACAGTTATTTGGTTTTTCACTCCGATTCAGGACAGCATTTAACCACATGCTTAAGGCTATGCATGTGTTTACGTTCTGTCATGAGTAGCGATTTATTCCTGAGTGTGGAACCTTTTGGAGTCTTGCCCTCCAAACTTTTCCTTCTTCAAATGAGAGACTTCTCCTTCTGTCAACCACAAACTATTTGCCAAATGCCAGAATGTGTCTAACTTTAATTTTTGCCTCAAGAAGGCAATTTATAGCCACTCCCTGTCTGCACTGCACTGCTGTCTACGTTCTTTCCTAATCCCTACTGCCAGACTCTCCAACTCTTGCCTTAACTCCCTGTGCAACTTGCCATGCCCTTGGGGCCAGAGGGAAATGAAGCTTTCCAGTAAGGGAGGTTGTAGAGAGACTGCCCTCTCCTCAACAGCTGTAAACATCCCACTAGACATAGCCAGTTTCCAGTGTCATCCACTTGGGAACTAGTTAATTTAAGGGTTTAACACTCCATGCTAATTGTCCTCCTTTTCAGTGTTTCACCAGGTTGTTGATTTATATAACAGTTTAAATTTCTGGATGACCTTGTCCTTTATTTCTGCTTTGTAGACTTTTGTGAATCACAGCGCCAAGCTAACAGAGTGGGAGAAAAACAGAAAGCAAAACAATGAAGATGGTACAGAACTACAGCCTATGGTGAGACGGGAACAAAGACGATGTGATGAGGACATCAAATAACATGTTGTCTCCCAGGTGTACTACAAGAATGGGGATAGACTGTAAATATTTATTTTCTACTTTATGATTTCTTGCAGCAGCCAAATTGTTGAGCCCCAGGGCTTTCATCCCTTCATACTAATCATTGTTACTGACACTGGAAGCTCAGGGCCAGATTGTGGCCATGAATGGCCAGCAGTGAACTCTGCTGGTATAAAGCAGGCAGAGCTGGCTTTTGTGCCAACCACCCTTCCCATCCCCAGCATAGAGAGGAATGAAGAGGCGCAGAAAGAGCATGTGGCAGGATTCCTCACAGCCACATTGATCCTCCATTGGCATAAAGGCTCAAAAGGCCTTAAGTATAAATTACTGTAGTGCTAGGTTGTTCTAATTCACACTGGGATTGGTATAGATTTCCTGCTCCCATGCACTGAGCAGTGCTCAGATGTGGTGGAGAATCTGGCACATGTTTTAAGCTGATATTTTTGTTTGATTGTGCTTTACACTGTTTAAAAATTATGAGGTGAAAGAAGGGAGATGCCCCCTCAAGATGCAGTTTCAGACTTAAAGACTAAGGGTGTGTCTTCAAGCACAATTAACTCAAGTTATAATTTCAGTGTTACCCCTAGACTCTCATCCACACTCACAAATCTCTAGCTTGAGTTAGGCCATGTCTACACTACATAGTTTTGTCAACATAAAGCAGCTTATGTCGACCTAACTAGAGGTGTACACACTGCAATGCTCCTCTGGCCGCTTTAACTCGCCTGCTACGCTGACATAATAAAACCACCTTGATGAGAGGAATAGAGCTTAGGGCAACGTAGTTAGAGTGACGCAGTGTCAGTGTAAACACTGCGTTGCTTACATCGCCCTAAGTGGCCTCCAGGAGGTATCCCACAATGCCCACCGTGACAGTTCTGGTTACCATTTTGAACTCCCCTGCCCTGCAGCCTGGTATACAAGTGAACACCCCTCACCTGTTAAAGCCCGGGGAAGTTTTGAACTTGCTCTTCCTGTTTGCTCAGGGTGGAGATCTCACGTAGCAAGTGCCCAGCTGAGCATGCTGGCTCCACGCAGTACCCTGCCTTGAGTACCCGGGAGGTGGTGGATCTCCTGGATCTGTGGGGATAGGAGGCTGTGCAGGTGCAGCTCCGCTCCAGCCTCAGAATGCTTGAGGCCTGGAGGAGAAGGGCTACGATAGGGACGTACAGCAGTTCAGAGAGTTGCGGCAGGCATAGCAGAAGGCAAGGGAGGCAAATAGTCACCTCTGATGTGGAGCCGCAGACATGCCGCTTCTGCAAGGAGGAGGCTGGGGTCAGAGTGTTGGTGAATAGCTCCCCCCCGCTTGAGCTCCTCTTATAGCCTTGTGTTTATAATGCCAGTACAATACTGAAGAGCAGTAGAGGATCCATGCTTTCTGCCACACATGGCTGGCTCACAGGTGACCAGGGCAGTTGAAAAGCAGCTGGAAACCTAGTAGGATGCCCATGGAATGATGGGATTGAGAAACTTGCATCATGTGACATTGAACCTGCCCCCATGAGGCATTGCAAACCCTTTCCAAAACACCCTGCGGCCAGATGCACAGTGGGATAGCTACCCACAGTGCACTGCTCTCTGTGTCAATGCAAGAGCTGCTACTGTGGATATACGCCGCCCACACAAGGAGCATAGTGTGGACATGCAACAGCTGTTTAATTACAGCGACTTAACTTTGTGGTGTAGACATTAGCCTTAAATGGTGTTTTATGCTCAAGCCTGTTTGGGCCGGGGAGGGATGGGATAATTTGAAACTCAAGTGATGCTGAAGCTCAAGCTCCTAATGCTGTGGGGATGTAACAGCTTGAGTTACAAGTCTTTAGCAGCTAATCCAATCACTCTGTTAACCCAATTACTCTGTACTGCTAATCCAATCACTCTGTGTAACTCCATAGTTTTTTTGGTAGTGTGGTTGCTCTCACTTGAGGTAGGCTAGCTCAGATGCAGTTTTTTGAGTGTACAAACTCGAGTTGTGTTGCTGTGAAGACGACAAGCTCTCAGAGAAAAAGGTTGCCAGTTGACTTTAATGGAGCTATGACAATTTACATCAGCTGAGAATCTGACTCAGTGTGTTTAGAACTCAGCATGATTGTCACCCAGGCTCAAAATATCATTCTCAGTAAAGCCCAGGGTTGGCTGATAAATGGTCTGCAGCAGCAGCCATTCCATGTCCTGCTAAATTGTGTCATGCACAAAAATGAAGTCGGTATTGTTGCCCCTTTTTGACCCAAGTGGCTAGTCAAAGTTTGGGAGCTGGTGAGTGTTCAGGTGGGAGTACAAATTGGTGAAAGTCAAGTGTTTCTTTGATGCAATTTTGGTTATTTACAACAAATGTACAAAGTTCTGTCTTTCTGAACACGTAGGCAATCAAATAGCAGGAAACAGCTTCTTTTGCTAACAGCAGTCTTTTCAGTCTGCACCCCAGTGGCAGATTAATAATTTTGCTGCCCCTAGGCCGGGAAATAATTGCCGCCCTGGCCCTGCCCCGACTCCGCCCTTTTCCCACCCCCATTCCAACCCCCTCCCCAAAGTCCCTGCCCCAACTCCGCCCCCTCCCTTCCCCTATTGGATCCCTTCCCCAAATCCCCGCCCCCGCCTCTTCCCCCAGCGCGCTGTGTTTCCCCCTCCCTCCCTGCCCCGCGAAACAGCTGTTTCGCGGCGCAAGCGTTGGGAGGGGAGAGAAACAGGACGCGGCGGCGTGCTTGCAGAGGAGGCGGAGGTGAGCTGGAGCAGGGGGGCAGGGCGCGGAGGGGAGCTTCCGCCCCTGCAAATTTGCCGCCCTGCAATAATACGGCACTGCTGCACCCAACCCAAAAACCTCTCCCCACGTGTCTTCCAGGGTGAGCCACTCGCTTTCATCTGCTTCTTCAGCCTGTCTGTGTCACTCACTCAGGCTGTAGCTACCCTAGAGAGCTTACAGCGGCACAGCTGTACCGATGCAGCTGCGCTGTTGTAAGATCTCTAGTGGAGCCACTCTAAGCCAACAGGAGAGAGCTCTCCCGCCGACTTAATTAATCCACCCCCAACAAGTGTCGGCAGGAGAAGCTCTCCCGCTGACATAGTGCTGTCCACACCAGGCTTAGGTTGGTGTAACTTATGGCGCTCAGTGGGTGGCTTATTCACACCCCTGGTCAACATAAGTGATAGCATAGACATAGCCTCAGTCTGTTCTCAGTTTCTGTGTGTGCTGTCTGCCTTTCACTTACCCATGATCACAATACCGAGGCAAACCTTCCGTCCACCTGGGGCCAGTGTCTGGGCAGACTTTATTAGACTTTGTTTTAGGTGTGGCCTTTTAACTGTTTCTTACAGCTGGCTTAAATGAGGGACTCATTCAGACACCAGTTTAAAGAAGTGTTAACTCATCCCATAACAAGGTTTTATCCAGCTCATAACAGTATATTTTGGTGACTTTATTTCTTGATTTATTTTCAAGAGGTTGCAGACTCAGGGTGTGTCTATGCTACAAGTGCTGCAGTGGTACAACTGCAGTAGGATTGTAGTGTAACACTACAGCGATGGAAAGGGGTTTTCTGTCACTGTAGTAAATCCACCCTCTCAAGAGATGGTACCTAGATTGATGGAAGAATTCATCCTTTGACCTGTCTACGTCTACAGTGGGGGTTAGGTCAACCTAACTACACACAGCGTGTGAAATTTTTCACAGCTCTGAGCAATGTAGCTAGGTTAATAATAATAAAATAAGTATATCTCCATATATTATTATCTCATAGAGCTGGAAGGGATCCTGAAAGGTCATTGAGTCCAGCCCCCTGCCTTCACTAGCAGGACCAAGTACTGATTTTGCCCCAGATCCCTAAGTGGCCCCCTCAAGGATTGAACTCGCAACCCTGGGTTTAGCAGGCCAGTGCTCAAACCACTGAGCTATCCCTCCCCCTTCAGGCACTTACACTTTTTTCATAGCATTATTGTATAGAGAAATAACCTAAGTTCTTGGGTTAGAATTCATGGTTTTAAGTTTATTATTCTGATTATAAATGGCTGTGCTTGGTGTCTTCATTACTTGTACTTTTGGTGAATTTAGTCAAAAATTATTGAAAAGCACAAAAGGAATACAAAATAGTTCTTTGTACCCTTACTTTCCCCCACCAAAGAAAATCTTGGATACACAGATACAAGAGTGCACAATCCCCCTTTATTTTCTTGAAAGATCACATTTTACAAATATTTTATAAAGATGTCAGGGCCAGTGCTATGTATTTGACTTTTTTTTTTTTCCTGATTGTAGACTTGAACTTGAGATTGACCTTGAAAGCATGCAGGCTAAACAGTAATAGCAGAAATTCAGACAAAACAAAGTGAAGGTTACAGATATGTTGCGACAAAGTAATTTTTAGATGTGTAAACCCTGGTTTGTACCTCTTGCACTGAAGAAAAAATTAGAGATTTAATTATTGTTTAATTTTTTATGTACAATAATGGATTTTTCCAGCATATCTGATTTTATTAAAAAAATGTAAAAGTATTTATGAGGTTTTATAAAAGTTGAATTAATAAACAAATCTCCTGTAAGATTTGTGGTGCTGCTTGAAAACAGTAAGTTGACAAAGTCCAAGAACTATCCTTTTGGTATCGGACCCGCTTGATAAGTCAGCTGATGGGACCCAGCAGTAATTCTGTATGCATCTATATGGAAAATATTGGCCAATAGTCCCTGGGTCAGTTGATGCACAGAACTGTAAAGAAGGTTCTTTTAGATCACTCCCATTTGGACTATTTAATATCCCTTAATAACCACTACACCCAATTAAGGAGCAACATTGAAGCCACTGGAAGGAAATTATCTCCAGTTTCCCTCAGCCAAGACAATGGCTACGAGGTACGTGGGGTTTGTGGGAGGTCGGTCGGTTGTTTTTTGGTTTGGGGAGGGTTTTTTTGTGCAGGTGGATGGGTGGTCTTGGTGAGAAGGAAAATTATAAACAGTCCTTTGGTTCCTCTCTGCAGGGCAGATGAGGGATAAATCCTCTAGATGTACTAACGTTTGTAAATTAAAATGAACAGACATTTAGTATGCGACAAAGCGGGGAAAATAAGCTGGGCTCTTGATGTTGATCTGAGATCATAGGATGAAATGTCGTAGAGAGGCAGACGACAGAGGTTGAGACATTGGGGTGAAGAAGTTGTTTCTGGCATAGAAGTGGTAGTTTGGGGAGTGAAGGAAATTACCTCATGGGGAGAGAGTGAAGAGATGACAAAGGATGGAGTCCTAAGAAGACTCGGGGGGAGAGGAGGAGCCTCCAGAAGAGATGCTGAAGGAGAAGACAAAAAGTTTAAATAATAATAAAACCCTCGAAGAGCATCAGGGAATGTCTTTTTATGCACAATTGAAGTTTCGTTGAGCTCTGGGGTGGGTTTGGATCCTGGATGTCATAAATTTTCATGAGGTCAAAATTTTCTCATTTCGTGAGATACATGGGTCCATTTCTCTATCTTTTGGGAGGAAATTGGAAAAGATTTCAAAAGATCAGGATATTATAGTGAGGTTTTGTTTTTAATTCATCTAGATCTGATGGCCGATTTTTACTCAGTGCTACACAATCCTTCCCCCCCCCCCCCCCCCCCCCCCCCCCCTCCCTGTTTGAAGGCAAGATTGAGTGGGAGACCAGATGTCTCTAGCAGAGATATACAGGTAGTACAGATGGTTTCAGTCTATGAGCTGGAACATTTCTGCAGGTAAGAGAAAGTTCCTGTCTTTGCTGCCCTAAAGAACAAACTCAAAGATGGAGGAGGACAGAGTTTGTTTAATAACCAAGGAAATATCAAAGGCAGCAAAGGCAATTCGTGGCAATTCTCTTGTCTTTTAATAAAAATTGGTCAGACCATTCCATTGAGATCTATGGATTCCCTCCCTCCTCCCCCTGCCATGTGAAAAGGTTTAAACATTTGTCAGCATTTCCATATCCGTATCCCCCACGTTTTCAGCCAGATATTAACACTCTATAGTCCTTGACTGAAAATTTAGTAGCCATGATAGATGCAAGCAACCCCTAGTGTGACTATAACTTAAAAGTTGATGGATTTTTTTTTCTGTCATGTAAGTTTGTTTTGTGCATTTGATAGCACTTTATATATAATCAGTTTCTCTGGTGCTGAAAAGACTTCTAAACACCAATAGGGAAGTAGGAAATCATTTATAAAACTTTATTTTACAAGAAATTTAAAAATAGAAATAAACTTAGGACCTCCCACTTAAAAGATGCTATGTCAGAAACTGGAGTACAGTTTAGAATGATAAATTTAAAGCAGTACAGGGCCCCTAAAGCCAAAGAAAAGGAGACATGATATTTAAGTACAGTATCTTCCATAGTTGTTTGCAGTGGTGTTGAAGCCATATTGGTCACAGGATGTATGAGAGACAAGGTAGGTGAGATGGTAATTTACTAGACCAACTTCTGTTGGTAGAAGGTACAAGCTTTCGAGAAATGCAGAGGTGGTCTTCAGGTCATCTTCAGAATCCTTGTGCACATTCCTATTTTAAAAATTTGACTTCTTAAGGCTTCAGAAACCTGATGGGTAGGATACTGAATGGCCATGGATACTTAACAGCATATCTTTTCTTCTCAAAAGAAAGTCCTGGATTTTCAGTTCTTGTCTTACAATAATGTGTATAGTCCCTTAAACTTGTACAGTGTTATTACAGAGGAAAGTTTTTTCCTTGCCCTGAAAAACATGGGTATGTTAAGAAAATTTGTGGATTACTGACTAGCTACCTTCTCTCACTCCAGTGTGTTGGAGGACAGTTAAACTATATTGCATTTAATTCCCAGACCAAGTTAACAGTAGTCTTTCATCATTGTTTCATCTCCATGTTCTCCCACATACATCTTTTAATGGTTTCCTATTGTTTGAGTTTTGGGTTTATTTTATGCAGTATGTGTCATCTTTCCATATTTACTAATACATTGCTACATCTGCTAGAAGTGGGAAAGGAAGGACAGTTCTTGCAATTAAGCATTTAAATAGGAACATGAGCTTGTGTGTGAAATAGACACTTCCCAAATATGTTTAACTACATCTCTTTCAAAGAATGTCTAATTGATCATTTTAAAAGGTACTTTAGAGCACTTGAATATCAAATGTTGTCAGGTGCAACTGCCAACTTAATGCGTTTAGTCTTTTGATGGCCTATATTCAGTTGCCTTTACTTATTTTTCACCATTTATGCTGTTTACATGTTGCTGTAAAACTAGGTTGGTCAGTTTCACTTTTTGCAGGCTGTTAAAAGTAAAATCTGATTCTGATATGTCTTAACTCTCCATTCCTCTGATCTGCAACTTTAAGAGGCAGGACCAAACCTGTTGCACATTGCTAGAGTGGGGTTGGGCTTCCCTTCTAAAGAACTCCTCAGAGAGACTACTTCTAAAATGACTATCTTAAGAATTGTGATAAACAAGTTACAGTAACTAATAAACATCCCCTTAATTTTATCAGTCTACAAAGCATAATGGACTCAGATTAAGAATTAAATCACAAAGTTAGGAGGGTATCAGTTACTGCTGAAGAGTAGCTTTTTCCTCAGTGCAAAGCCCATGAGTCTAAATGGAATTTCCATGAGTCTGGATAAGTAAGGGCCTTGACTCAATATGTCTTTCTAGAAGGGTAGAGGGAAGGAAGGTCTATTTTGAAAAACATACCTTCTCATCTAAGACCAGCTTTAACACATTGTGGTGAAGGCTGCAATGCCACTGCCCTTAGAGCACCTTTTCTGTGGATAAAGGTCTTTATAAAATTTGGCAGTTGACAGGCACTCTCACTTCTTAGTGAGGAACTTTAAAATCAGAAGGGATGTTGCAGGTACTGGAGTATGTTTCAGATGTACAGCACTAGTCTGGCCTGTACAGGTCTGCCCTGTGGAAATCATGAGCATGACAGTACAGCATTAAGTGACTGACATCAGGATTAGTGTATTAATCAATTTTATAGTATATTTCAAAGTACATGAATTTGAAAAACAATTGTACACAAAGCATGGGCTTTTAAGAAAACAGGTAATGACATTTGTGACTATGTACCAACTAGTTAGTTGGTATGAAATTTAGAGAAGTGTATTTAAGCATTATGTGGGTATTTCCTCATGCCTCAGTGTAGACTGTCCACTGAATTCAGAGTCATGATGCCTTAAACCACTGAAAAATGAAAACTTGTGTTTGAGGAAAGTGATTTGCACATTTCATGCTAATTAACTTGGTCCCTGTTGCATAATGGGGGAAAATAATTATATGTATTTGAGTCTGATCCTGCACTATTGACAGTTGGACCAGGATTGTGGTCCTAATGAGCACAATTAGTTTAAACTACTTTCCTGGAGCTTGCATTTAAAAAAAAATAAACTTATCAATATGGCATAACTGACATAGTAATCATAATATTGCTTTTAAGCATTTTGTTTAACATGATAGGTGGGCACTGAGACTAATTACCTTAATAGGGATTTAACTCCTATACAGGACTAACTGCAGTAAAAATAATAGTTCACAGGTTTGATGGACAGTTCCTTTCCCCCCCTTAATATGTGAAATGGTTATTTTAATTCTGTTGACTCAGGCAGCTACTTCAGGATGATTTGTTAGACATAAATAGCTAAGCTACAGTCAACAGGCCAGCTGAAAATGTCTGATATCAAACCATATCAAAAGCAAACAGCAGGAACTCGGTAACAAACAGGCAGTTTGTTTATCTTCCTGACGGAAGGGCCCTTCACAAGCTCAGGATGCCTTGCTATTAGCATGACTCCTTAAGTACTCACAGCAAGGACCCCATCTACAGTTGTTTTTTAACCTGTCCCCCTTCCACTGCTAATGTTGGGACAGCTTTGTTAGCATCTCTGGGAGCCCTATTTTTAACCATAGCCTAAAGTGGTTAGAGAAGGCAAATAATATAGGCCTGGTCTACAGCTATCTTGCTCCGGGAGTTGAAAAAGCCACAGGCCTGAGCAACAGTTGTGGCCAACCTAACCCCCAGTGTAGACAGTGCTAGGTTGATGGAAGAGGTGGATTACCTACACCAACAGGCGAAGCCTTCCTGTCAGCATAGGTATGTCTACACTTAAATGCTACAGCGATGCCACTATAGTGTTTCAAGTGTAGACAGACCCTTAGTGTTGCTTCTCAGTAGTCCACACAGAGGGAGACAGCCTTCTAGTCCATTCACAAAGAACGCCCTTATTTTTTGTTGTTTGCTGGCAGCTGCCTAAAACATGTATGCTTGTAGCTTTTGAATGCTACACTTAATGCTCTGTTAAGTGTTAGTTGAAGCACCACCTCTGAGTAGCAGATATACGATGAATGTACATACTGGCCATGTCAAGGGTATAGGCCAAAGCAGAGGCTCTGTAGTAATTCTGCAACTCCTCCTATTCCCAAATTGTATGATTCTGGATTTTGTAATTGCATTTTAGTCATAAACCGCTATTCTCCCCTCCACAGATTATTCTCACAGGGGTCAGTACAAACTCCATGTTTCAAGTTGAGGTCTACTTCTTACCTACAGGTGTCTGGGGGAATGAGAGAGGGTAAGCAGAGCAGGTCCCTGCAGAATGTGTAGACAGACAATATTGCTCTCAACCTTAGGGAGGACCACCTAGTGAAACCCTACAGATGCTCCACCCATGGCCCAGGTAGCTCATGGGATTGTAGAGAGTATTCTCTTCTGTATGCTGCTCCCAGTTACGATCTGCAGGGGATTCCCTCCCTTTCTAGGACTCTGATGTTGAAAAGAACATTTCATACTGTGGCCTGACACAGGTACACTAGAAATTTTTTTCAGAACCATTCGCACATTTCCTGAGCTGTGGGGGTTCTAGATTACCTTGACACAGCCAAGAATAAGATTTGGGAATAATTTCTGTGGTAACTAATGGTAATGTAACAAATGAATGAGACATCAAAGTCATGTACCTTCAAGAAAAAAATATTTATAAAAATACAATGGGATCAGTTTATGATGAGAAATGTGGCAATAAATACAGTTCAAGGAAGAAAAAGCATTTCTACATGGATATATTATGGCACAAACAAAAATAAATGCACCATCAAAACATGGGACTTCTGTGGGCTCAAGGACTTTGTACAAGTTCCCTTTTTAGTACGACAACTATTTCTAGGAGTTTGGTCAGTTTAGATAATGGAATGAATACACAATTAATCACAAATGCACATTTATCCTGTCTACTGTCTGACTTTAAACATAAGCAAACCATACTGCAGAAATAAAGTACTTATTTACTAATATACTGCAGCTTAACTTTAGCATTTAACGTAAGCATGGAAGTCTTTTCAGTATTCCATGCAGAAATTAGGTAAGTACTAAATAAGTAAAATGAGGGGTGGATGTTGTGTGTAAATACCTATTTAAGTTGGGGATTGTGAAGATGCATAGATCTTTATTAAAAGAATTGGCTGTACAAGAGTACTCCCCTTTCACAGTATTCCTTTTTACTTCATATGCAGTTATTGGTTATGCTGTAGACTACAACTGTTACAGCACTAAAGGCAACTAGAAGGGGGAAAGGGCAGAGAAAGGAAAAAGGAATGTATGTAAGGCAATCTTTCTTTAGGAACATTAAGCATAGTGTGTAGGAAGACGGGTAACAATTCCACAAGGCTAGTTTTGTTTTTACTGAATAAAATAATGGACTAATATACTGAGCTTTTGATACAAATCTAATAATCAATGCCCTGGTCACTGTACTGACCATGGTAATCTCTTTGATAGTCATCTTGGTACTCGCTAGGATAGTCATCTGGATATTCTGCCTGATAATCACTATCGCTGATTTCTGACCCATTAGTTCCTGTTCCTTGGCTTCCATTATGAATTACAGGTTCTGTTGGAGCAGCACAATATTTGGGGTCATACACTTGTCGTCCAAGCCCGTACACGCTCATTCCCTTCTGGGAAGCCACTTTGTTGGTACCCATTTGTAGTGAAATAGTAGAGTTGTCCACTGGCTGTAATGTGAGCTTCTGGTCATAAATATCTCTTCTGGTGCCTGGTGCCAGCATCCCAGCCTAGTGAAACAGGATAATAATGAAGTAAATTTATGGTAAGGTTACCCTTAAATTCAGTTAATCTTGACAATGAATTTCACTGAGTTCTGTACGTACAGCATCCACTTGTACAAGCTGAACAGTAAAAGTGATTTAAAATACAATATTACAGGACCAACAGTGAACATCTACTAAACACACCAGTGAAAAAGTTAAGCTATAGCTCTACAACTCCTAGGGGGAAGGCCCTCGTAAGAAGCCCAGCATGCCCCCCTTTTGGATGTTGCAAAAGGGATGGTGGACATTCAACCAGGATACTGCCCAGGGAGCTGTCTTTCGTTTTGGTTTTGGCTAGTATGTGAAATGATGCTTCCCCTTACTTTTCTGACAATACAGCCAGAGAAAGGGGCTTGCTGTAGGCACTGTTTTTTGTTCCCTCTAGTTCTTCTCAGCAGGAAGCAGATCATGTGCCCACAAGAGACTCAAGGAAGTACTGCTGGTACAGTGCCCTCCCCAGGTCTCAATTGAAGACTCCCTTAGCAAGATGCAGATCCACCCCTTCAGCCTGTCACCTACCTGCTTGCTCACTGGAGTGTTGCAGTGTCATGACAATAGCTAATTTTGAAATACGGTATCACATGTAACCTTGCTTACCTGACTGGCCCCTTTGTTAGTACCCATCTGTAGGCTAATTGTTGTCTGGTCAAATGGTTTATCAGTTTGCATTTTTGGATCATAGAGATGTCTTCTGGTCCCATAAGCAGTCATACCTGCCTGGCTGGCACACTTGTTGGTTCCCATCTTTATAAAAACACAAAAAAGGGTGAGGGGGGAAGTGATATAGCAACTCAAGGAGACCTAGTCCAGGAACAGAGATACAAACAATAATTGCATTGGTTGGACCTTAACATAGAGAAAGCAGTTACAGCTTAGCCACTGACCTTAATGTTCACTTCTAAACAGATACTGAGCTTCTCTTGAGCAAAGAATGACAAGTAATCCAATGCCATATTTCAATGGCTATGCAGGGGGGTATGTGTGTCCAACAGTGTGTTGATTAGAGAGAAACCTAATTTCATTTTGTGCACCAATGCATATTTTAGCCATATGGTCTACAATGGAAAGGCTAATTCACATCATATTACAGTAGAACCTCAGAGTTATGAACACCTGAGTTAAGAACTGACCAGCCAACTACACACCTCATTTGGAACCGGAAGTATGCAATCAGGCAGTGTCAGAGAAAAAAGCAAATACAGTACTGTGTTAAAGGTAAACTATTAAAAAAGAGAAAGTTTAAAAAAAACTGGACAAGGCAAGGAAATTGCTTGTTTCATTTAAATTAAGATAGTTAAAAGCAGCATTTTTCTTCTGCATAGTAAAGTTTCAAAGCAGTATTAAGTCAGTTGTAAACTTTTGACGGAACAACCTCCAATCCTGAGGTGTTCGTAACTGAGGTTCTACTGTACTTGCAGTTGTGTGGTACAACAAATTAATGTTTGAGGCTATTGTCTTATTCTGATTGATTAGCACAGAAAACAGAGAGAACAGACCCCTCAAAATTCAAAGTAGCACTGTATCCAGCAAGCTTCCAACTTGCTTCTAAACCACTATTTCTTGGGATAGAGAAATGATGTTTTACAAGAAACATTAAGCCCACTTCTCTATCCCTATCTCTATTATATTTAGGGTTGGCAGAATTCTATTTTTTATAGTTTTGACAGATGAATGTTTATTTTTAAGCATTGATATCAGTTTTAAATATTCAGTTGTTTAAAATAATAGGTTATGCATTTTTTTTTTCCAATTTTACCAATTTAAATTTTCACAGTTGCAACATAGGGGGAGATGAAAGGGGTCAGTGAATAATTATTTAATGCTGAGATTCAAAAAGTTTAAAAAGGTACCTAAACAGCACCCCTGGTCCAGCTCTCCTAATGCTGGCAATACAACATTTTTTATAAACAGGAAGGTGAGACTCAATCTCAAGCAGCATTTTTCTTTCTTTGCTCATTTGTACATATTCATGAGGAGGAATGGAAATATTTTTCATCTACTTGTGTGTGTGTGTTCAGTGAAATCATCGTTTATCGATAAATACCTAATTCTGCCAAGCCTAATTTAGAGATTACAGTAGAGGAAGAAACTCCTTTCACCGACTATCACTCAATTTTAGAAATCCTATCAATTGTTTACAAGGACAGAAAACAAACTGCACACTAACAGCAGAAAGAGAACTTGTTCTAGGTGAGAAACCAGCAACCCATTTTAGGGCTTGTCTACATAAACAGCACGCAACAAGCTGCAGTATAAATCTACCTCACACGAGTCTGCTGCTGGGTACTACAAAGTGCACTAGGGAACTTGTAGTTTGCAACGGCAATGTCCGCATGGACAGTTCGTACATAGCAGGCTAGTGTGTGGTAGATTTACATTTGCCGTGCACTAAATGTTCGTATAGGCAAGCCCTTAAGTGAATAGCACTTCAATCAACTGCTTTTTCAAACAGCAAATTATCTATTACATTTGAGGATGGTTTCTCAGTTTGGTTTACCATACACACAAAAAACTTTAATCTCATGCTTACCTGCAGGCCAATTACACTTTGGCCAGCTTTTAGTTTTCCTGCATCAAAACTCCTTGCTTGTTTTTCTGCATATCTGACACCAAGATCAATTGTGGTATGGAATCCTTTGGTTTTTGCCTAAGTAAAAACAAGTCATTCAAAAAGTGAACACTCACTTTTCAAATCATACTTCTTGCCATTAGAACTTCTTGAAGGAATTACACCCCATCCACAGACAGCAGGCTAAGCTTTTCATAAGTGACTAATAATTGAGTGCCTCAACTTTTGGGTCCCAAACTTAAGATGCCTTATGTGGGCCTGATTTTCAGAAAGTGCTGCAAATCTGTACTCTGAAAATCAGTCCCTTTAAGGTGTCACTATGGGAACTAAAAAAACCACCACCCAAAATCATTAGTCACTTCTTAAAAATATTGGCCAGCAAGTTTTAGATTTGCTTGACAAGAGAAAGTATTACTTGACTAAGTCTTACATTTAGTATGTACATCTTTTACTGCTAGAAACATTTTCTAATATTAAACTATAATCATCCTGTACAATTAGGTAAGTGGCAGGATTTTTTCTACTGGTCATGTAGCCAACCACACTAGTAATTATTCATATAGCCTTCTGAAATTCAAAAGGATTAATACATGTGATTCATTGGTCGTCTTCACCCTGAAAAATCCATGAGCGGGGGGGGGGGGGGGGGGGGGTGTCTAAAGATATTAAGGATTCTGAGGTTAACTCCACATTCTCAGACTTCATCTCCTCTAGTGAATGGGGTTTGGTTGCTGTGTGTGTTCTGAGTACAAGGCCTTCCTACCTCACATACCTAGGACATCCCCAGTCCACAGAGAAAACGTAGTCCTGTACTGACAGCTAACCCTCTTGGCTTCTGCTCCCTGCAAGCATAGCTTTAATATATTTCAGGCTACCATTAGCAAAGTCACTCTGTGGCTGCTCAACAGCTGTTGTGGAGAAGATTTAGCATCAGTTAATACTGTGTCAAACTCCTTCCTGGGTTGTCACATGTAAGCGGGGGGGGGGGGGGGGGGCACGGGGGTATGCTGTTAAAGACAGCACTTTCATAACCCCAACCCTCTCTTACCCACAATCCTTTTACCCTCTACCTTGACAAGGGAGGCACCAAGGCACCCAAAATGTGGCTTCTGCAGGACCCCTGGGGGAAGAGAGGAGCATACTAGAAGGACCTGCCTGCCGAGTTTTCCACGCTTATGAGTGGAAGAGATGATTCTGGCTAGTGCATGGATTTCTACCAGTTCCGTGTGGTACAGTATATTCTGTGTAGATAAATACTTACCAGACCTGCTAGTGCCACAAGTGAAGTCTGAACTTGGGTCATGTTCCCATTCTCATAAAGATCATTTGCTTCAAAAATATCATGTGGCTTCATACCATAGATTTGGATGGCTTTGATAAAATTCCCAATGTTCTCCAACTGAAAAATAAAACACATCAAGGCAAATGTTTCATTTTGGAAAATATTTATAGCTTCAAAATTACAGTAGGAACAAGCTCCCTGTCTTGAAGAGTTTAGCCAAGATGTAATACAGATGGGACACAACATAGAGCAAAGTAAATGAGTGGTAAAGCTTAGCATAACACTCATTCATTCTGCATTTGGATTTTTTGTTTTGCACATAGAACTGCTATTCCCGATCAGACTGATGGTCTATCTAGTCTGGCCGCTGTCTCCAACAGTGGCTAGTGCCTGACATCCCTAGCAGATGTCTTTAACAAGGCACTACACAGCATCTATCTGCTTTCCCCAGAGATGTTCTTGTTTAAATCAGTGGTTCTCAACCAGGGATATGCACATCTCTTGGGGTACGCCGAGGTCTTCCAGGGAGTACATCAACTCATTTAGATTTTTGCCTAGTTTTACAACAAGCTACATACAAAGTAATAGCAAAGTCATTACAAACTTCCATACAATGATTTGTTTATACTGCTCTATATACTATACACCGAATTGTAAGTACAATATTTATATTCCAGTTGATTTATTTTATAATTGTATGGTAAAAATGAGAAAGCAAGCAATTTTTTCAGCAATAGGTTTTCTATGACACTTGTATTTCTATGTATGATTTTGTAAGCAAGGTGAAACTTGTGGTACGCAAGACAATTCAGACTCATGAGAGGGGTACAGCAGTCTGGAAAAGTTGAGAGCCACTGGTTTAAATACGCCCCCCCCCCCAAAAAAAGGTCAAATTTCTGTGCTAGTAATCTAGTTCCATTGAGTTATGTTATAAAATACCTTTTTGAAGGAAGAACTACAATGTGTAGAAATTATGGAATATGGGATTTGTTTCAGACGGCACTTAATGTCCAACCTAACTTAAACTGGTCCATTAATAACCTGTCAAATGTGAAAATCCTGTTTTTACTGTGCACCTTACTGTTGACTCACTGAGACATATTCAACCCAACTTCAGGTATTATTTATTAGTAGTTTTTGGGTAGTGCCTATAGGTCCCAGTCAGGACTAAATTTGGCCTTTTCTTTCAGAGGCATGACAGAAGAACTATTCTTAAGGCTGTTTAGTTTAGACTAGTCCTAGACCATTTACAAGGGACTACCAAGCATAACATGTCTTGTGTACTAGACAGACCAATCCCTATGTACAAAAACAAATTTGTAGCCTAATTTTAATCTGGATATCAGAGATACAATTACTGCTTGTGCATTTTGCCTTTTTAATCTTTTTTTGAGTTATATACCAATATTTCATTCCAACATTGCTAAAAAAAAAAAAGTGTAATGAAAGGATTTCAGTGGTATTTATTCCTATTTTGCAGAACGACATTTCATGCAATAACCTTGAACAGTATGGCATACAGGGCTATTAACTTCATATGGCATAGACTGTGGTATCTAGCAGCTTTGGCTGGTGGAAAATTCCAGTTAAAGTTTAACTAAGACAGACATTTAAAAAAAGTCTTTCCTCCTAAGGAAATAGTCTTACTATATGTCCCATTTGTCTACCACCTGAAATTTCTGCTAGTAATTAAAGCTGCTATTGAACATTTGTACTGAAGTAGCATTTAGAGGACAACCCAGTCTACCCATTTGCTTAAGACTTCATACACATAGTTAATCAACCACTGGAAAGTTTTAAGTAAAGAGGCAGTAATATCACATTCACATCAGTTCTGGAAACAAAGGAGGTAGGATTTTTTTTTACCTGATGCCAATTTAGTTCGGATTGATTGATTTTCTTCACTGATCCTGGCTGCAGTTTGTTTATAAGTCTGGGGAAAAATTAATTAAATGTGTAAATAGTGAATCTCATTTTCACACTATTTGTACAGGCATTATGTAAAAGTCTTTATTGTCATGCTACCGTAGACATAGTGACTTGATGCAAAACATGACTCGTCATGGTTAAATGATTTAGATTTATGTAAAGGGCCTATCTTAGGCTTGAGGACATCTGACAAGTCTCTTAATTCATACACAAATCCATACAAATGTGCCAGTTTCATACTGTAGTATCATATGTCGGTGATCTGGGTTCAATTTTTAGTCTTTCTTGAGCCCAGGGAAGAGAAAGTAGACGTGGAAGCAGTCTCTTCCTTGGTAGCAACTGTATTCTGATTATTGAGAACTGTGATATATTCAAAAGGGAGTCCTTAGCTAGTGCTCTCTAGAACCTGGAAAGAGCAAAACTACCTAAAATAAAAAGAAAATTTGCTTCTTACTCGCATAGGATTATGCCATCCTTTAAGCCCAACTGAAAGTTTACACCAACGCTCATCCCTGTAACCTCTTCTATCCAGTTGCGTAGATCTTCTTCTGCCTGTGGATCATATTTCAGGGCAATCTGTAATACAAATTAGTTACTTAAAGAGAGAGGTCATTGTGCTCTCTCCTGAAATATTTTAGTCCAAATGTAAAGCTAATTTGTGTAATAGGATATTCTATAACATTTCTCAGACATACCAGTGTTCTGATAATTTCCCAATGCAGTAGAAATTGGTTAGTCAAGCTCTACAATAGCAGCAAGTGAAATAGCAACATATGAATAAATGTTCTCATCTTATGAGAACAAGGGTTTTTGAATCCTGCACCATGATTGTGGTATTAAGAAGAACTGGAACTAAGAGTGTGGGCGGGCGGTGCAGCACTCCCTGACTTGAAGTGGTTTCCATTATATACAGGATTTACAGTTTAGTTCAATGGCTCATAGCACCCCCACTATAAAAATTGTTCCAGCACCCTTGAAGATATTGTTCAGATAATGAATTAGACACCTCTGGCCATTATACAAAGTGTCTTATAGGTAACCAAGAAAGGATTAAGTTGGGTTTATGCCCTTTCCTGACTCTATGATTTGTGAAGACTGTAGAATTGCTGCCTCCTCCCCACCACATCAAAAAAGTTCTCTTGCTTGTCTTTTACCTTAAATATCAGGAACAAGAAGCCTGGCTTGCTTGAGGATTGTCTAGATGCCTAAGAAGGTATGAATTGTAAGACCTCATAATTCAACTAAAGGGTCAGCATGCTGATTCATACTTCAAAGAATAACACAAGCTTCCTCCCTCTGAAGTTAAGGAGGTCTTAACAAAAACAAGGTTTTAAATGGTCCAACTAAATATCCTCCTGACTCTTTCAAATACAGTACTCATATTTCACTCTGACATATGAGGTCATCATTTTATTTGTTCTCTAGTAACCAGGGGCCTTCAGTACAGGCAGAACCCGAATTTCTATTACTAAAAACAATTAGTTAAAACTATCACATGAAAGGCAAAAATCCAATTGTTTTCCTTTGCAGGTCACACTGAAGATCAGTTAAACATTCCTTCTATCTACACCAACAACTCCTTCATTACTACTAAGGTTCTGCTACACTAGAAAGGGTTTAACCCTCCTACTGGGGACACTGCTTATACAGGCAAAAGAGTTCTTTTGTCAGTATAGTTTATACCGGTTCCCCAAACAAAGCAAAGCAATCTATACTGTCAAGAGAACTTTTTTGCCATGCTCTAGTGCAAATGTACTACTTATCACAGTTACATCATTTAGGGGATTTTTTTTTTTTTAAATTTCTAACCAAGATAGCTATGCCAGCTAAACTGTCAGTATAGATCACGCTTAAGTGTGACAGCTTCCATGAACATACATAATAAATTACAGTAACCAAGGATTTGGAGCAATCAAATTTTTGAATTGCTCCGCTCCAGCTCCGGGCTCTGCTCCAAAGCCCTGACAGTAATTCCTCACTTAAAGTCGTCCCGGTTAACGTTGTTTCGTTGCTGATCAATTAGGGAACATGCTCGTTTAAAGTTGTGCAATGCTCCCTTCTAATGTCGTTTGTCAGCCACCTGCTTTGTCCACTGCTTGCAGGAAGAGCAGACCATTGCAGCTAGCTGGTGGGGGCTTGGAACCAGGGTGGACCCGCAGCCCCCTGCTCCCCTAAGTTCCCTATGCTGCAGCCACCCAGCAGGCTATCAATTGCCGGGCAGGTCAGCTGTCCCTCCCCCCACTGCCATGTGCTGCTCCTGCCCTCTGCCTTGGAGCTGCTCCCAGAGACTCCTGCTTGCTGTGCAGGGGGGGAAGGGGAGGGCTAATGTCAGGGTGTCCCCCTGCACCCCGCTTACCCCTTCTCCATATAGAGCACGGAGGGGACACAAACAGAGAGAGCTTGGGGCAGCAGCTGCTGTCTCAACTTCCTGGTCCACTTAAAAAGACAATGACTAAAGAGTGGGTCAGCTGATTTAAAGGGGCAGTGTGCATCTCTCTCTCTCCCCCACACACAAGGTGTGTATCTGTCTCTGGCTGTTATGCTGTCTCCCCTCCTTCCTGTTCGTGCTGCCTTGATGAGAGGCTACATTAACAACATGTTAACCCTGGAGGGCTCAGCCAAATGCTAGTTCATCATTTAGCAGCAAAGCATTCCCTGGGAAATATCCCTCCCTCTTCCACCCTCTAACTTCACCACCTCAACTAAGCTTCACAATCATCATAGCTGGGAACTGTATTAAATTGTTTGTTTAAAATGTATACTGTGTATATATATATAATATATAGTTTTTGGTCTGGTGAAAAAAATTTCCCTGGACCTAACCCCCCGTTTACATTAATTCTTATTGGGAAATGATTCGCTTAACATCATTTCGCTTAAAGTCACATTTTTCAGGAACATAACTACAGTCCGGGCCGGCTCTAGGCACCAGCAAAACAAGCTTGTGCTTGGGGCGGCACATTTTTAGGGGCGGCATGGCCGGCGCCAGAATGCCGCCCTAGCTCACCTCCGCTGCCGCTCGTGCGCCGCTACTCGCCCTCCCTCCCAGGCTCTCAAGCCTGGGAGGGAGGGGGAGCAGCGGCGCGCGAATCAGCTGTTTCGCACACCGCGGCGGCTCGGGGTCTCCCCCTCCCTCCCAGGCTCTCAAACCTGGGAGGGAGGGGGACATCCTGAGCGGCCGCGGCACGCAAAACAGCCGTTTCGCGCGCCGCTGCTCTCCCTCCCAGGCTTGAGAGCCTGGAAGGGAGGGGGAGAAGCAGCGCCCGCGCCGCGGCCACTCGG
>NW_020664562.1:21468122-21471006 GCF_002925995.2 Terrapene triunguis | reverse complement strand
GCCCTGACTACAGTAACTTCTCGCTTAAAGTTGTAGTTATGTTCCTGAAAAATGTGACTTTAAGCGAAACGCAGGACTCTCTGGGAGCAGCTCCAAGGCAGAGGGCAGGAGCAGCACATGGCAATGGGGGGAGGGACAGCTGAACTGCCTTGATAGCCTGCTGGGCAGCTGCAGCACAGGGAGCTGATACGGGGACTGCCGGTCCACCCTGGTTCCAAGCCCCCACCAGCTAGCTGCAACGGTCTGCTCTTCCTGCAAGCAGTGGACAAAGCAGGCGGCTGCCAAACGACATTAAAAGGGAGCATTGCACAACTTTAAACGAGCATGTTTACTAATTGATCAGCAACATAACAACGAAACAACGTTAACCGGGACGACTTTAAGTGAGGAGTTACTGTACCATGACAAACCCAACAGTCAAGTGTAGAAAATAAACCCACAATATTTCTGTTTAATGGAAAGACAATTCAGCTAAAGAATACAACCAAACCCCTACTTAACAAGGAAGGCATGCCTAGCAGGTAACACGTGTTTATACTTAAGACTTGTCACATTCACTCCCAGACTGCAGCCCAAAAAAACCTGAGGTCAGAGAGACCAGTGACCATTTTGAGAAGGCATGGCACTGATCAGAGTGATAGACTACTAGGACTAGAAATGAATGACCGTATTTGTTTCTAGCCTTAGCAATCCATAAACATGAACTGGCTAAAACCAAACCAAGCAAACACATCATTTTGATGTCTAAGGGGAATGGAAAATGACTATACCCTTGGCTTTGCTTCAGGAATTTGAGTTTTGTTTATATATTTCTGAAAGTATTCTTTTTTTAATTTTATTGCAATAGTGCTTGGGAGCCCCAGTGCATGCAGAATTCATGTCCTGCACCAATTTATTTGCTTCCCTGCAGAAAAATAACTTCTGACAAGGAAGCCACAAAGCAGTTACATGCCCCTCCCCAGCAGCACAGACATGTTTCTGGCACCCAGAGCAGCTGGTGGAGAGATAAATCACCATGGGGGCAGACCAGGCTCAGCTGCTAGTCCCAGCTTGGATGAGAACAGGACTTCCTCTTCCCCTGCAAGGAGCAGCCAGGGCCAGGTTTGGGTCAGACCCACCCTAGAACCTCTGTACCTGCGCCCCCCCCCCCGCAACTTCCTGCCCCCATTGCTCCTCGGCAGTGGTCACTACGCTAGGAGCTGCTCCTCTGTCTGCCCAACTACCATGCACCTGGACCCCTCCCCCATACCCAAATCCCCCGTTGAATCTCTCCCCCCCCCCCGAACTCCCAGACCCCTCGCTGCACCCAGACCCCCCCACCAAGCTGCCCGCACCCAGATTGCCCCACACAGAACCCTCTCACTCCACACCTGGATCCCCTCACAGTAAGCCCCTTTACACTTGGATCCTGCCTGCTCCTCACCTGGATCAGGGCTGGGCATGCATGCGAGTTTCTGTCCCTCTCGCTTGCTATCTTGGTGCACCTGGCACGGAGGGGCAGGGCCCTGGGGTGTTTCTGGGGCAGGCCCAGCCCTTGCGCTGGGTTGCGTGCAGCCTCATTGCTGAGTCCATATCCCGGGGAGGGGGCTGCAGGATGATCTCCTACCTCCATGCAGCCAGTGACCTGTGCTCCCCACTGCCATGCTGGAGCCTCCGCATTTTTTTGACATAAAATATGCAGAATTTTAAAATATTGTGTGCACAATTTTAATTTTTTGGCACAATTTCCTCACGAGTAAGTCCTCTTCACTTTTCTCTCATCTATATTTAGTATAAACTGTCATTTATTTACTCATCTCATTTTCAGCACAAAATGAAAAGTATACCAGTACAACGAACAACTGTGCAGAATAACTGCTGCTCTTGCAAAAATCTTTGTGTTCCACCTTCTCTCTCATTTAAGAGAAACCAAGAGGAGAGAAATTGACTGGAAATATTTTTTTTTACTGGGCAGCGTCAAGTCTGGCTACTTTGTTAGTGTACCGTATTCACTGGATATTAGATAGAGATAAGTCAGAAGATGGTTAAGATTGTAAGTTTATCCCAAGCAAAACGGTTACACCCCAACACAAACCATTGGTGGTAATGGTTGCAACTGGCAAATGGACACACGTTGAGTTATTCTCCAGTGAGTCATGCATTAGATGTGGTGACTGCACAGAGAAGTTTAGGAGACCACTGCAAAATCTGAGCCAACAGGTACACAAATTAGAACAACAGACGAGGAGTGGAGTTTTTTCAAAAATGTATTGATTTGAGAAGCTGAGATCCTAGGTAGATGCACTGGGTAACTTCAGGGTGGTTAACAGCAAATGGAGAAATCAAAGAAATGCAAGCGTCTGCTAAATGCAGGGGAAGTCTGTTGCAACATGAGTAGAGTGATTTATGACACTTTTATGACCAGATTACTTAAGTGATAACTCCACAAAATCAGAGTGATGCCACATCTGTCTGGATCAGACACAGACGAACAAAGAGAGGCACTTAAGACTAGATGCCATTGAAATGAGATGTTGACAGCACGGAGGGGTGGCACTGCCGGACCACATGCCGAACAATGTCATCAAGAGTGAGGCCAAGGACTGCAATACCAGAGAAGCTATAAGACAGGAGGCTGAGATGGTATGTGTAGCATTGCCTGTTCCCAGCCCCTCCACAAACTCAGTCTGAGACCGCTCTAAAGTACATGCACCAGTGCTCTTTTATTGTTCTTACCTATCCCCACCACCTACTATTTACATATCTTACAGACCAACACCCTTACAGACTACTAGCTTCTCCTGCCAGCAGGGATCTAGAGCTCCTTGCTCCTCCCTTTCCCGTCTCCCCCTTGCTTCCTCCCAGCCAGCTTTATATAGCAGGCTGGCCACTCAGCAGGGCCGGC
>NW_020664562.1:21366330-21468022 GCF_002925995.2 Terrapene triunguis | reverse complement strand
GCCGTGGCCCCCCGCTCTCCCCCCGGCGGCCGGGGGGGGAGGGCGGCCAGAGCGCCGGGGGGAGGGCGGCGAGCCTGGCCGTGGCCCCGCTCTCCCCGGCGGACGGAGCACCGTGCCGCCCCCCTCCAGGTGCCGCCCCAAGCACAAGCTTGGTGGGCTGGTGCCTGGAGCCGGCCCTGCCACTCAGGCCGTAAGGTGCACCCCTCAGGTGATTAGGGCGTGGTCTCCCTGGCCAGTCCTAACTAATCCCCCTTTTAAGCGGAGTTGGGCTAACGGGTCTGGCTTGGATCTCCTAGCCAGCACCCTGTTACAGTATGGGTATGTAAGAAGCATTTGAGACAAGAGTTTGCAGGCGGAGAAGCTGACAGCCAGGAAAATGGTGGGTAGACTGTTTAAGGGAGGATGGAATGGCTGCGGAGTGAGTACTGGACTGGCAAGCCTGTAAAAGACTGATCCAGCAACCCAGACTCAGCTAGTTGAGAAAATGAGGGGAAGCAGAAATGAATAGAGTGGGGGACTAAAGGATGCAAACTAGTCTGACATCCTGCAGTAGTCTTTACAAAGCTATTGGGGACACTGCCAGAGTAAGTGATCACAGGCAAAACACAATACCCTTCAACTCCAATGCAAAAAAAGTGGATTCAAAACTTATTCTTCAATAAAAACTAAACACACACTTGAAATCGCTCTTGGGGCTTAAAATCTCAGCAAATGTTGAAATGTAGTCCAAAAATGCTTCTGTGTATCACTGTGAAACAACAACATTCTATATATTTTCATCTGTTTACAGGTAATGTAGCCCCCACCATATTTTCCTGTTCACCATGATCATACAGCTCTGCAGAAGATCAGCCTGGCTTTTGGGGGAGGTTGGGGGGTTTGCTGTTTTCACACACATACACTCTGTGGGGAAGGATACATGCTGTTTTCACCCCCCCCCCCCCCACCACAGTTGGGAAGGGGACAAGCTTGCCCAGGCCAGGGAAAGAAGCTGCCTAGCTGTCTCTGGAACCTGGCCCGAAGTGTGAACTGCTGGAGCCGGAGCTGCATTTTGTTCGAAGTTATAAACATTTCAGAGTTATAGACAACCTCCATTCCCGAGGTATCCGTAACTCTCAAGGTTGGATCTACAGTAGAACGTCAATGTATTATGTATCGTCAGATTGTAGACAGGTATTTTGGAAAGGTGCAAACAAATGTTAAAAATAAATATTGGTCTGGGGACTTAGCCTTCAGAACACATTGCAGTCTAAAATATTCATCCCAATAGAGGATGCAGGACGAGCAGAAAGGCCAGCATACATGCGGGATTCCCCTTCAATCCCCTTGTAGCGAGGGGGTGTGGCCTCCCTCTGAGATTGATGGGGAGGAACCCCCACCCACCCCGGGTGGGCAGAGCCAGGACCCCACCGGAAACAGAGAGGTGGGACAAGAAGTATAAAAGGTGGGCCTTGCAGCTCAATGAGGTTGGAACCTCTGGAGGAGACAGATGCCTCCCACCTGCTGCTGGGGCCTGGATTCCAAAGAGGATCCCTTGCCAGAGCTGCCAGCCAAACCAGACGCTGAGGAGCTGCGAAGACTGCCGCTGGCTATCTACCCCGGGGAGAAGGGAGAACACCAAGGTACCAAATGAAGGTAGGAAGTAGCCCAGGGACACTAGACTATAGTCTGGCTGGACTGTTGCCTCAATCCAAGTCACCATGTTTCAGGCAGATCCCCACTGACCCAGTGGCAGAACACTCCGCCACTGTTAAAGCCCTGGGCTGGGACCCGGTGGAGTAGGGTGGGCCTGGGTGCCCCTACCCCCTACTGCCAACCCCACCCCTGGGGTGGCAGCCTCCCCACCTTAGGTCAAAAGGCCTGTGTGTGTCTGCCAGAGCTAGGGAATCAAACTGTTTGGAGCTCTGCCCTGCCTACGGTCAGGGCCCCGGACTACCTGCCGCTTGGCCTCATTTAGAGGGGCTGGGCCTTAGATACTGCTAATCCTGCACCAATCTTTGCCTAAAGAGGGACCCGAGAGCAAGATTGACGGGGAGGGACGGCCATGCACTCCTATACCTACTTAGATTTGGACTGACTCACGGCACTTTGGTAAATACCTGCTTTTTTTTAATACTCCAAAAACTTCTAAAAAAAAATTTAAGTCTCGCTGATTTTTCAACCATTTTTTCACACTTATTGGCAAACACATTCCTCACTGTATATTAAGTACATTCCAAGTTTGAGGTTTTAAAATGAAGTGGTAAGCTGAGCACAAAAGATCATGACATACCTCTCCCTCTACCCCCATGCTCGCATAACTCAAATATCCAGATGGAATTTTACTAAACTCTACTGAAAAAAATATGTACTTTGGGTTGAATGCATAGATGAAGAGTACAGGCCCAATCTGCAATTTTTTTTTTTTTTACAGGTCTTAAAATATTTTAAGAGGATAAAATGAAAGTGCCTTCCTAACTGTAACTGCTGTGCTTAAAGATGCAAATGAATAATGGATCATACATGTTGTGGAAAGTCTTATTTTATCAGCACTAAAATCTGTTTCATTGTCAGCTTCAGTGATTACATGATAATGCAAGATTACTGTGATTTTTACTGCTCTGGGATTAGATGACTCACTCATGGCATATAACAGAAACATCTTTAGACTAGTGAAATATTTGACTGTCAAGAGTCCAAGAAAAGAATTGGTGGCAGTTTCTTCAAGAATTTGTAACTTATAGAATCCAACAATATCTCGGCACAGCAAGGAACTGACTCCCTATCCTGGAGTGTTTACAATCTAACTTCAAACATGTGACAAGTGTTAAGCAAAAGAGAAAATAGGGCGAGGAGATACAGGGGTCAAAGATATAAAAGTGTAGAATACTGGATAATATTTCTTGGTCTTAATGACAGGATCAAAAAAGTTAGATAACATACTAAACGAGGGAATATTTCAAAATTTTCCATAAGTAATCTGCCAGACATGTTCAAATTTTCTTTTGATGGCTATCTGAGGGAAAATTGGAAGCTTTAACATACTGAAGTACTAAAACAGATTCCTTTTTCCATTATTACTACCTTATGTGCCAAGTGACAATTTGAATGGCAAGATCTGATCCTTTAAGTGCTGTAGTTTCATCAGGTTTTTTTTAAAACCTTTACAATTACATCTGTGGCAAAAGAAAGCACGTTCCAGTGAAGACAGAAAAACTACTTAAACAGCTTCATTTACAGTACTTGTCTCAAATGTTGCTATAAATTATTGTTTCCGGGAACCTTTTCAGATAAGTGACCCTTTTATAGCAAGTTCATAATTAAATTAAAATAATTAAATTAACATCGTACAATTAAGTACTTGGGTCCCTTGAGCATCTGCATTATGATACAGTCCTTAATTGAACATGCTATTTCTTAAATACTGCAAACAAACACTTTCTACAATGTTAGATACACATGTAGAATTTTGTAATTTTTCATTCTTGCACATTAACACTTTCATTTTCATAACACTGGGTACGAAAGACACACAGCAACAGTCGGCAGATTCGGAATGAAATCACTGTCCACCTTTGTTTCATACCTGAAATGCTAATTATTTTGTTGAAAGATGAAAAGTTTGTCTTGCCCTTCTCCAACTCACTTTCCATGGAAACTTCCCTACTAGTCAACAAGTTACTCCTGGGGGAATTCTGCACCACTGCGTGTGTGCATAATTAATGAGCTGTGCATATTTAAATTTTTGCACAGAAAAAGGCTTTGGCTGGAAAGTTGCTGAGTTCCGCCTTTTGCCCACCAGAGAGCGGTATGGCAATAGAACAGAGCAGCAGCTCCTAGCCAGCTAGGGAAGAGAAAGAGCCTGCCTTCTTTACAGTGCCTGTCAGACCAGGTCAGGAGACGGGCTATGGGGAGACAGACAGGATAGGGCTGCTGGGAGGGGGGGGGTGTCGGACGGGCTCATAAGGACTAGTGGGGGAGGACAGACTGAGGCAGGGGTTGAATGGGAGTGGAGGCACAGGGCCACAGGGGGGAGGGAGATGCAGGGCCATGTGGTGACGAGGGAAGGAGGACAGGGGGTGGCTAAATGGGGCACAAAGACACATGGGGACAGGGGAAGGGGTGCTGGGCCACATGGGGATGGTGGGGAGTAGGTGTGGTGGTGACTCATGGGGACAGGGGCAGATGTGCTTCACTGAATGGGAGAGGACAGGGGTCAGCCAGGGTCTGCATGGAGGAAGTCCCTAACAATCCCTCCCCCCCACCCCAAAAAAACCCTGTTCTATACTTTTCCCACCCATACCCAACAACCCTCCAAGTTCCCAGCAATTACTTCCCTCTCCCTCAGCTCCTCCGTTACCCCTGACTCTCCCAAGCCTTTGCACTGCTTCCGAGGGGAGTGGGAAATATGGTTCTGTATTGTAGTTTAAATGAACTACTCAGAGTTCTGTATTAATATGCCCACGAAGGAATCTATTTGTCAAAAAACATTTCCTGAATCTTTTTTGTTGTCTGTATTGTTAGATATACTTGCTGACTGGTATTTTGAAATAAATGACCAAAAATAATTGAAACTGGCATGATTATAATGTTTTGACAAATAAAATATGCAGAATTTTAAAATATTGTGTGCAGAATTTTTAATTTTTTTGGCACAGAATTCCCCCAGGAGTAACAAGTGGATTTTTAAGCCAAGCTGAATATGTATCCAAGGGTGCAGAAACACAGTAAAATAGCATAATAGAATGTATTACAGGGGTCGGCAACCTATGCCAAAGACAGCACGCAAGCCGATTTTTAATGGCACGCTGCTGCCTGCTGGAGTCCCGGCAGGCAGCAGTGTGCCATTAAAAATCCTGCCCAGCCAGGCCCGCTCTTCCCCGCCCCCCCACCCCCTCCCATGGGGGAAGGAGCATAGGCATGCACATGGGGTGTGCCCAGGCACACCCTAGTGCAGGGGTGGGCAAATGGTCTCACTCTCCCGGAGCGGCAAGCCGCGGGGTCTGTGCTCCCGTGCCAGAGCACCCGGCCGAGCACAGCAAGCCACCGGCCCCTCCCCTGCCTTCCTCCCTCCCCTGGAGCCATGCTGCCACGCGCGCAACATTCTGAGGGCCGGGGCTGCGCACTCCCGCGGAAGGCAGACACGCTCCCCGCTTATCTGGAGATATGCCGCCGCGCGCAGCATTCTGAGGGGCGGGGCTTCCCGCGGGGCGGCATGTCTGGAGGCAGGGGTGTGGAGAGGGGTTGGGGCAGGCAGGGAGCGGGGGGGGGGGGGGGGGGGGGGGGGGGGGGGCTGGGGGTCGTGTCAGGGGGCGGGGAGCAGTTGGATAGGCATGAGAGTCCCAGGGGTCTGTCTGGGGGCAGGGGTGTGGATAAGGGTCGGGGCAGTCAGGGGACAGGTAGGGGGTAGAGTCCTAGGGGGGCAGTCAGGGGACAAGGAGCAGGGAGGCTTAGATGGGGGTGGGGTCCTGGCAGGCAGTTAGGGGCAGGGGTCCCAGGAGGGGGTCCCAGGACGGGGTAGTCAGGGGACAAGGAGCAGGGGGGTTGAGGGTTCTGAGGGGGACAGTCAGGGGGTGGGAAGTAGGAGGAGTGGGCGGGGGCAGGGCTAGGGCATGGCAGGGGCGGGGCTCCCTGCGTGCACACCCTAATGAAATTTGATGCGCACGCCTATGGGCAGAAGCTTGGTCCTGCCGGCTCCCCTGCCTCTTCCCGTAGTGTGCTGGGTTCCTGTCCCTCCTCAGCCTCTCTGTCCCTCTCTCCCTGCCAGCCGATCAGCTGATGGCCCTTGCAAGGGAGGGGGTCGGGAAGGAGCAGAGTCAGCATGCTCACTACTCCCGGCGGAGGCAGAGAAGCGGCGGGGGCAGGGCCTTGGGGAAGGGGGGGTGGAATAGGGGCATATCCACTCCAGCCCCCTGCCCTGACCCCCCCCACACACACACACCCCAGCCCTCTGCCCTGACCCCCCCCCACACACACACCCAGCCCTCTGCCCTGAGCCCTGCAGCCCGGCACACCCCCAGGCCCCTGTCCTGAGCCCTGTACCCCCTTCATACACACCCAGCCCTCTGCTTGACTCCTTCACACACACCCCCACGACCCCAGCCCAGACTCCGGCACCCCCACACATACCCAGCCCCCCCCCCGCCCTGACACCTGCACCCCCTCACATGCCCCCAGCCCTCTGCCCTGACTCTTGCACCCCCCACATACCCAGCCCCCCCACTCCCTATGCACCTCCCACATCCTGACTCTTGCACCCCCCACATCCCCACCCCCACCCCTCGCACCAAACGGGAGCTCCTGCATAGACCACCCCCCCACATTCCCACCTGCACCCCTCGCACCAAATGGGAGCTGCCCAGGTAAGTGTCCCACACCCAAACCTCCTGCCCCAACCCTGAGCCCCCTCCCTCATTCTACCTCCTGGCCAGACCCTTCACCCCCAGCCCTGTGCTCAGTGCACTCCCACCCTCAGCTCAGTGTAGAGAGAGGAGAGAATGGGCCAGAACCAGGGAGAAGGTAGGTACCCACTGTATGTGGGCAGAGCCGGGACCCCAGACCGGCAGCGGTCTGAGCGGGGCTGGCAGCCGGGATCCCGGCTGGCAGGAGCCAGCGGATGGAACCCCTGAGCGGCAGTGGGCTGAGTGGCTCAGCCCATTGCCGGTTTGGGGTCCTGGCCGCCGGCCCCGTACAGCCCGCTGCCAGTTTGGGGTTCTGGCTGCCGAACCCTTGCCAGCCGGGGTCCCGGCTGCAGGCCCCGCTCAGCCTGCTGCCGGCCTAGGTGAACCGAACCCCAGACCAGCAGTGGGCTGAGCGGGCCGGCGGCGTAAGATCAACATTTTAATTTAATTTTACATGAAGCTTCTTAAACATTTTGAAAACCTTGTTTATTTTACAATACAACACTAGTTTAGTTATATAATATATACACTTATAAAGACAGACCTTCTAAAAAACATTAAAATGTATTACCGGCACGCGAAACCTTAAATTAAAGTGAATAAATGAAGACTCGGCACACCACTTCTGAAAGGTTGCCGACCCCTGCTGTATTATTTGAGAAAAGGTGTGGTCATGATGAGAATGCTTCATAATACATAAGGAAGTAGTGTTCAGGTTGCATATGCAGACTTGACTTTGGGTTTTCCTGACTTTTGTGCATACTCATGCAATTTCAGTTTTGCTTTAAAGAAACACCAACTTGAAAAAAGAGCTAAAAGTTTAAGGCTTTTTTCCCCACTATCCCTGATGCTGTATAGAAGACCCACACAATCAAAAGGAAAAACTGTCTAACAATACAAAGGAAGCAGTGACACTACCTTTGTTCAGTGCTGTCAAGTTCACAAATGAAACAAAAAAACCCCCTCCAATTTCACTATAGTATTCTCATGTAAAACATTTTTACTCGAAGTTATGTGAAGTTGGTGTCCCTTTATCTTCATTTTGTTTATTAAAAAAAAAAAAAAAAAAAAAAGGAAGGGTAGGAGGAGCAAGGGAAATGAACACCAGGACTTTAATGCTCTGCTGGCTGGCAAAAAATTGCAAGTAGTTCCGTACTACAAACATCACCTGACCACTGCTATCCTGAAGCAGGCTTCCTGGGTACGAAGGAAACACACCTTTTATTGTGCTTGGCAACAAATGTTTTCCATTCTAAATCTTAACACAGAATTTCATACTTGGTTAATGACCATTAGACCACTTGGCACTAGCTGAATTTATCCCAATAAGTTTAGTGCAATAAAACTAAAATGATAGGCTAAAATTGCTTTATTTGGAGAAATACCAATATACTGTGTCCAATGAAATATGTAAATTACTCTAGAATACGTTAATTATTACATAGCACCTTTCACCAAAGAGTTCTTGATATCTCACACAGCAAATTTTCAAATGACTAACCCAACAATCTATAGAAATGGCATGATGAGAATTCAAAATCCTTCAACTTCCAGCCTGATAGTGTGGTACTATTATATTCAGGTAGGTATTTGGTTTTTGTTTTGTTTTTTTAATTATACAAAATCTGTGATCACCACCATCGTTTGAGCAACCAGGAAATTTTAGTGACAAAGGCAGCATGCAATGGCATGACTATTCCTTTTTTAAGTACATGGAGTCCTAGAAACATCTGTAAAATTATCCTGGCTAATTTCAGGCTATCCAAGGGACCAGGGCAGATAACTACAAAATTAACAAAAAGATACCTAGCACACTCAAGGCTGCCATCTCAACAAATATAGCTGCATTTCATACTGTGCTGATCTCATGTGGACTTTCAACTCCCTTTTACACTAACCTTTTCCAATATTACAGTGCACATTAAGAACTACGTGTATGCCAAATTGTAAGGTTTAAGAGTTTAGGACTTTACCTGCTATTCCTCTGAAAAAATACTTCAGCTATTTTTAAAGAACCAGATTTTTAAAAAACCCCAAACAGCAGTTTTGCTCAAGCTTTCAAGAAAAATTCACTTTAGGATATACAAGCATGGAAATTTAAGATCCAAAGGTGAGTTTCAGAGTTGTTAGTGAATGGAAGCAGGATTATAATGGAGATTGTTTTGATGCTCTTTGCTGCGATGCCATAATACTTAACATTTACATAATATTAAGTGCTTTTAGACAAAATATACTAACTGCTTAGGCCTCAAGACTCCCCTATAAGGTAGGCATTAAGGAACAATTAGATTAAAACAATTTGCTCAAAGTTCATACATTAAGCCTCAAAGTCAGGATCTGAACTTGTAACTCCCAGTTCTCAGCTCCGTACTCTTAACCACTTGATCATGCTATTATTCTTACATGGAGAGCAGGTTACCAAAGCACAAGCAGTGTCTGCAACTGATTTTCAGTCTAGTGTGCTTTGATTTCCCTTTCAAAAAGGAATTTAATGTGTATCAATAAACTGTTATTTTCACCTGAAGAATGTGTTCTGTGAGCCAGATGTTTTATCAGCTAGAATAGATGTCAGACTGAACTCAAACATCCTGATCTATGGATCTAGCACAGTTACTATTTGTATTCACAAATCTTATATTAAATATTTAAGTATTCTACTTCAAATGTAAACGGTGCTGGAGCTGGGGGTGCTGCCACACTGCCGGCTTGGAGGGTTTTTTTTAGTTTCATTTGTGAACGAGGGGTGCTCAAACCCCAGCTCTGCCCCAGGCCCCCCCCCACTCCACCTCTTCCCCCAAGGCCCTGCTCCCGATTCGTCCCGGCCCAGACCTACCCCAGGCGCGTCCCCCCTCACTCCTCCCGCCCCCAACGCCTCCTGCACGCCACAGAACAGTTGATTGTGGTGGGCAGGAGGCGCTGGGGAGGTGAGATACTGATCAGGGGGGCTGCTGATGGGAGCTTAGCCATTTTTCCCCCCATGGGTGCTCCAGCCCCAGAGCCTATGCCCACTATACAAATTGTTCCAGCACCCCTGAAAGGAGTTCTCATTTCACTTTTTTCTTAAAAGGCAACTAACTGCATGCCACCTCAGAACTGGAGAAATGGCCAGAACTTTTCTTTGGGTAAAAGGATAAAGTCTGAGGTTATGCACACACCTCAGTATGTACTTTTGGTGAAAAACAAGAATTTATTTAATAAGGACTTCAGTTTCAGATGTGTATATTCCTGATAGGAAAATTTGGCAGGGTTCATAGCCTTGTTTAAAATGACACAGAAGTTACATTTTTTCTTCCAAAAGAGAAGCAGAGGTACAAGATTGGTGGGAGAAGTTTGGGAACATATTAACCTCATACCGAATTTCATCCAAATCCAGCTAAGATTTTTTTTAATACCCATATTCTACTCTCACATTTAGTGTCAAACTATTACAAAACAAATATAAAGCAGGGATTTGGAGCAATCAAATTTTTGAATTGCTCTGCTCCGGCTCCGCTCCAGCTCCGGGCAAAAACCTACTGGTCCGTGCTCCAGCTCCGGGCTCTGCTCAAGATAAAAAAAAAAAAAACAAACAAAAAAAAAACCACTGTATAGTTTCGGGGTTGAGGTTAAGTTTTAAACAACATGTTTGTTAGCAGAGCAGCTTTTCACTTGGACAGTGGAAATGCATTCTCTCAATCTGACTTATGTCACTGAAGTTGAGTTTGCTGGTTTCTAGTGGATATTTGCCCAAACATGCAATTTGCCATGAAAGACACTGTGCTCAGAAAAGGCATTCTTGGCCTCTTCAAGTCAAGAAACATGCACATGGGTGTTTACACCATTTGTTTTGCTATAGTCTGTGCTGGGAGCCTCTTTTCTCATTCTTCTCATAATAGACAACGGAAATCTCCTGCAATATCCTGGACAAATCTTATTAAGTTAAACCATATTGATTTAAGTTTCAAGTATCTTACACATTTGCATTTTAATATACATCTATATATTATTGTGGGATTGTATGGAATGTCTCTAGGGAGAAGATATGGCTAATGTAAACCCTGGGAAGTGTTATGAGCTTCAAAGGACTCTTGGAAACAATGTGCTACAGCAGACAAACACTATTAAGTGAGACTCCTATAAGTACCTGGGAGAAGAGGAAGTCAACTTCTCACCCCCTGACTCAACCTTTTGAAGCTGCGCCTTGAGCAGGGAACTTTTATCTGCTGATTATTACATAAAGACAAGATCAGAGCCCAGGCTGGATAAAATAGTGACTCACGGATACATGGGGCTGCACGTGCTGAACAAAAGCGGTTATGAACTTGTGACCAGAGAAATCCCCCTTTGCGGGGTCTGAAGGACTGTTCACCTACCAGAGTCCTTGTTGGAATTGGGGTGATCTCTGGTAAGCTTATTAGCATGTATGTGGGTTCTTTTGTTATTTGCAATAGGTTTACTCTGTAATGCTTTCACCTCAAAAATAAGTGTGCTTGCTTAGAAAGAGCTGTGTGGTAACTTAACTGTGGGTAATTACACTGTTTATAACAGGGGTCGGCAACCTTTGGCACATGTCTCGCCAGGGTAAGCACCCTGGCGGCCCGGGCTGGTTTGTCTACCTGCCGCGTCCGCAGGTTCAGCCGATCGCGGCTCCCACAGGCCGCAGTTCGCTGTCCCAGGCCAATGGGGGTGGCGGGAAGCAGTGGCCAGCACATCCCTCGGCCCGCGCCGCTTGCCGCCGCCCCCATTGGCCTGGAGCGGTGAACCGCGGGCCAATGGGAGCCGTGATCGGCCGAACCTGCAGACGCGACAGGTAAACAAACCGGCCCGGCCCGCCAGAGTGCTTACCCTGGCAAGCCGTGTGCCAAAGGTTGCCGACCCCTGGTTTATAATCTCTGAGGAGAGAAGTAAAGCACACCTGTTTAGACAGTCTGACTTTGCTGAGGAATTCACAGTATAAGCAGGGATCTGTGCAGCCTGGAAATACCCCCGTCAGGAGGGAGAGAGACTTGCCCAAGAGAAGTGACGGTGAGGGAGCCGGAAACCTAAGAGTGGGAGCCCTTGTTGGACCATAAGGAGGAAATAATGATGCTGTTGCCCTGAACTGTGACACAACCTCTTTCAAGTTTTTACAGTAGAGTGAAGGGAGTTCATGAAACTCCTTACCTAGTATGTAAATCTCAACAGCAACCACAAAAAGCTCTGCCCAGTAGTTTCTCAGAGGAACCTGGACTAAGACAAGATACAAGCTTCAAGATTCTCCCAGACAAGTCATGAGCAACATTATATGTATCAAAGCTAAGAGCTGGGGATAAGTAGGATAGCCAGCCTCAAACCGTGCTCCATACAAAGTTTTGAAAATTGATAGAAAATATATTCAGAAATCAAACCCAATTATCAGCAGCAGAATGTGATTTATTCAGAATCTTATTTTTACTTATATTTACTCTAATCTACCCTTTTTCTGTTACAAATAGCTTGCCACTGTAGCAGAGACCATTCCAGACAATGTCTTCACATGCCACAGAGTATCTGATATATTAACAAGATAGCATGTCAATTTGCTCTAGTTAATACTATCACAGAAATTAACACACCTGTTGGCCATGCTAACAAGCTCTTCACTTAAATAGAGGGCAAAGCAGTAGAGATTATGAGACAGGCTTTTCTGCTTTTAAAACACAACTTTCTGTTTTAAACATCATGGTGGAAATCTTCTAGCATAGAAAATCATGTAGATCAAAGCTTTAACAGGAGGGAGAGGCAAGGAACCATTGCATATTTCCCTGTGCAACACTTCTCTTGAGTCAGAACAAAAGAAATCTTGAAATGTAGTCTTTAATTATACTACCAGAGATCACGCTGTCTACATGGCTCAAAGTTTCCAGTGTCTTAGGTTCTTTTTCTCAAACCACAATGATTTGATCTTTATCTATTGGGGGTTGGAAAAAGAAGTGAGACAATACCAAGATGATCAGGTGTCAGTGGTTGTTTTAATAGTTTCCTTTCAGCTCCCAATCTAGTGAACTTCAGACAGCCAGCTGCAAGAAATTCCAATATACATTCTATCCTAAAATTAATACTAATTTCCCCTTTTAGTCTCCTGGGATTTCTTGTCCCACCTTTGGTATTACCCACTAACTAAGTGGCAGCAGTTGCTTATAAATGTAGTCTTAGTGAGTTTCATACTACAGATTGGTTAAGTATCTATTGTGTGGAGAAGCAACAATATCCTCAGGGTGAGAAACCTAGGGAGGGAAGGGAATGAAAACTCAGAGAAAAGCTGTACTCCCCTACTCTGCCCCAACAGTAGCAAAACACCACATGTGTGTGTCTACTTCGCCTGCATATGTATCACAGCACAATGTACGAGCAGCAAAGTAAAATAAAGATCAACTTCTTAAGCAACTGAATGATTCTGAGAGCAACATCAGCACAATCCTCCCCTAGCCTACAAGGGAATTTCAAAATAGAGAGCAGGGAGAAAAAGAAAGGAAGATCTGTCATGTCTTTTATCCACAATGCCCTGTCACAGCAAGACTAGCCCTTTTAAGAGGGGGCAAGGTCAAGTGCACCTGTGATTCATCAGCTGCCTCCCAACTGGGCTTAAGAGAAGATACCTGGGCCAAATAAAGAAGAGACAGAGTTAGTGGGAGCAGTGAGTGCTGTCTAAGAACAGCGAGGAGAGATAAGAAGCACTAGAGTTGCCAGAGGGAAAGAATTGCAGGAGACCTTGGCTAGTGCAAGCTGGGCCCAGAAGCAAGGGGTTGACTCTGGAGGGAGATCCCCAGGAGCAGGGACAGGATTTGCAGCTGAGTGGAACACTGCAGGGAGACCTCTCACAGGAGATCCGACTTGAGGTTACAGGAAAAAACGCTGGGGAGAGAAGCATATCTTGGACCCCTCAGGTAGATGGGCTAGAGAGTGGGGCCCTTGACAGGGAGCAAAAGGAACTGGGACAAGTGTTTAATGCAGGGGTTCTCAAACTGAGGGTCAGGACCCCGCAGGGGAGCACAAGTTGTCAGCCTCCACACCAAACCCCGCTTTGCCTCTAGCATTTATAATGGTGTTAAATATATAAACAAGTGGTTTTTAATTGGTGGGGGGGTTTGCACTCAGAGGCTTGCTATGTGAAAGGGGTCACCCATACAATAGTTTGAGAAACACTGGTTTAATGACTCTCAGGTGGGTGACCTGGGAGTAGTAATTTCTGAATAGGATTGAAGAGCTGCTGTGTTACCTTATTTTACTTTGGAAATTTGGGAGGAACTGCTTTTACCCCGAGGGATTTGTAGACTAGGGCCTTTATATGAATAAAAGGGCTTGAATTTTCTGCTGAGACCGTATTCTCTTTTGTAGGCAGATGGAGGGAAAACTAAAATAAGTAATACCTGTGCTACTGAGGTTGGCCACAGGGCTCTCATGTCAGGGTCACCTTGTAACAACCCCCTTTGACCTCTGATTAAAACGAGAGAGAGAGAGAGAGAGAGAGAAAAAAAGCGTACTTTATAAAAAAAAAATAGCAACCATAAAGTGAAGCAAGCTCTGGTTCAAGAACACTTTTCTTTTAGTATAAAAAATATAAATGCTTCAATAGGTTGATAGAAAACATGCAGAATGAGTCTAATGCTAAAACACTACCGTACACAGAGGTCTGATCACTGGAAAATCAGGTGAGATTAGCTAAAATCGGCCGGGAAAATTCCACACCCCCAAGCTGTGTAATTAAATTGACCTAAGTCCCCATGTTGACAGCACTGAGACAACAGAAGAATTCTTAGGAGGAGGTGGATTACCAACTGACAGGAGAACCCCTCCCACTGGCATAGGCAGCCTCTATGTTGAAGTGCTACTGCAGCTCAGTTAACTCACATGATTAACTAAAAAAATTTAACCGTGATTAAAAAAATTAATTGCCGTTTTAATCACACAGTTAAACACTAGAATACCAATTGAAATTTATTAAATATTTTGGGATATTTTTCTACATTTTTAAATATATTGATTTCAATTACAACACAGAATACAAAGTGTACACTGCTCACTTTATATTTTTTATTACAAATATTTGCACTGTAAAAACGATAAAGTATTTTTCAACTCACCTCAGAAGTACTGTAGCGCAATCTCAGTCTTAGAAATTGGCTGAACAAAAAATAGGACTGAGTGGACTTGTAGGCTGTAAAGTTTTACATTGCTTTATTTTTGAATGCATTTTCTTTTGTACATAATTCTACATTCGTAAGTTCAACTTTCATGATAAAGAGATTGCACTACAGTACTTGTATTAGGTGAATTGAAAAATACTTTCTTTTATCGTTTTTACAGTGCAAATATTTGTAATAAAAAATATAAAGTGAGCACGGTACACTTTGTATTCTGTATTGTAATTGAAATCAATATATTTGAAAATGTAGAAAACATCCAGAATACCATTTAAATATTTTATTAACAGTGCGATTAATCACGATTAATTTTTTTTAATTGCTTGACAGCCCTACTAATATAAAATGGTCCAAGACACCAGCCCTTCTGAGTCTGTGTGCTTTACATTAGCCGTACAATTATAAATTGTGCTCACCTGATTTCTAGAAAACTTACCACCAACGGTAACTTCCCAACCATTTCCTCATGTAACCCCTGATTTGGGTTGCAAATTCACCAGAGCTCATATCCCCATTTTTCTGAATTTCCCCCAAATCTCTTCCTATATGCCAACCATGACAACACAACAGGCCCAATGGTGTTTGGCACCTGTAATCCCTTTTCCTCCAGGACCCAGTGACAACAGCTGATTAAAGTGACTCAAACACACCTTCTTCAAAACAGATATTTATTCACCTAAAGGGTACATAACACGCAGAGCAAAGGAATAAAATTCTCAATGGCAGTAGCTTTGTTTCTGTCAGTTTCATTTCCTGTTTGTTTCCTCCTGACATCCTCCTTTGATTTAACTCCATGCGGTCATACAGAATACAATCAAGCAGGCAAACTGAAGTACATATGATAGCCATTAAAAAAAAAAAAAGGTATCTCCCTCATTCTCTATGAAACCGCACAGTAGACCCCAACTCAGGGTTCTTAAAATTTGATTTCCTGTGTTGAAACCATGCCCCTACAATCTGCTTAAAAGATTGGATGACTTCACATAAACGGCAGATCAAGGCAGCTCCCAGGCAGCTGGCAGTCCTCTGCTGTAACATGGTCTGTGTCAAGAACACACCCCCTTCTAGAATACAAAAGATGGGAAGAAAAAAAAACAGTCTACCAAATAGAAGAATGAGCAACTTAACTGCTGGGGCCACAGCAATTCTCCATAGGTCAGGACTGCAAGGAAGCTAGAAGAGATGGCGTGACGAAGTAAGGAAATGTTGCCTATTAGGACACTTTCCCCTCCCTCCATGCAGGTTTTGGGAGAAAGAAACCCCACCCTCAACTCCATACACAAAAATTCCCTGCAGTCAAGCCTCTTCTCCACTCTTCAGCCAGTTTCCTGGTGGGAGTGTAGTTGCCCAAGATATTTAGTCTCCTTTCTCCAGGGAGTGAGAAGAGCTTATCAATCAGCTGCTTCAGGCCCTTATGATCCATTCTGCTCCACCCTCTGCTCCCCCAGCACCTGACAGACTTGGAAAACTGGGTTCACCAGCCCCCTTAAGAATCTGCTTCTGCCTCTGTAGCCCATGGTGAATCCTTGTAGGGTTTAAGAACAGGGGGAAATGGAAAAGAAGTGTACTCTTAACCCTGGTGTTCCTAAAGACATTGTCCAGCGCCTGATAATATTCTGGATCTGGTCATTACAGTACATCATTAGGTCTGCATCCAGGAAAGCTCTCTCTTAAGACAGTCATAAGAAGATCTAAAATTAAATTACTTTTAAATAAATAAATAAATGACACCAGCAGGGTCTCTTACCAGTAAGGTAAAATTAATTATGGTTCATCACTTAATGATTTTTGGGACAATAACTCCTTTTATATAATGGATTACCCACCATCTGACAGATTCTGAATAAGCAACATCTGCTTCCCAAAGATTTCCTGAAAACAGTTGAAGTAAGATTAGTTACTCGTATTTTAAACTATTTTCCTTTGCTGATACCGTCTTTTACTTATACAGTAGATTCCACTAAACAGCAACCTATTAGCTTTCCTTCTATGGAAACATTTTGCCTGGAGTTATCCAACTGACTAAAATTTTAATTGGTCTAGTTATTGGTAACATGCTTGCTGTTTATTGGTAATTTTATTATGTGCCATGCAGCTTTGTGGGTCCCTGGCACCTTCACTCCATGTGGAAATCATGGCCACAGGTAGGTCTGCAACATTAAAGCCAGGGATGAAAGCACCAGGATGTGCCAAGCCCATACCCCAGGGTAGGCTGTGGGCAGGGCAGCAGCAGGGAGGGGGGCTGCTACCCTGATGCCAGGGCTTGCTACAAGGAGTGGGGGCACTGGAGGCCCATGGGACTGAATGGTATCTCTGGGCTCTACAGGCTGCATCCTCCGCTAGCACCAGGAGCCAGGACTCCATGCATTTTAGCACTTCCATCCCTGGCTGTAACCTCCGGTGTTCCCTTGGAAAGCAGGTATGCAGGGCTGCAGCCAGGGAAGGAAGAACTGGGACCTGCCAAGCCCAGGTCCCCTGTGCCAGCACATGATAAAGTGCAAAGTGCAGGGAGAGGTACCATGCAGCCCCAACGCTTCTTTCTCTGGCTGCAATCTAGAAGGAAGCCCTGGGACATGCCAAGCAGCAGCAGCAAGCAGTATGTGATGCTGCAGCCACGGAAGGCATATCCTAGTACAGGGGTCCCCAACGCGGTGCCCGCGGGTGCCATGGCGCCCGCCGGGGCGTCTAAGTGCACCCATGTACTGGCCGGTGGACGAGCATCCGCCGAAATGCCGCCGACAAGCAGCAGCATCCAGAAGCATCGCCACCGAAATGCCGCCGATTTTCGGCAGCATTTCGGCGGTGATGCCTCTGGATGACGCTGCTTGTCGGCGGCGACGCCTATCGATGTTGCCACTTGTCGGCGGCATTTCGGCGGATGCTCGTCCGCCGCCACGGTCCTCCGTGGCTCGTCTAAAAGGTTGGGGACCACTGTCCTAGTGCTTCATACCCTGGACACAAACTGGCAAATCTGCCTTTTACTTATTAGCAACTGCCTATTACTGGCAACTTTTAACCGTCTACTAAGGGGGTGTTAATAAGTGGAATCTACTGTATAGTTCTCCTAGATGGATTTATATAGAGCACTAGGAATTCTAAAGTTGATACTGATCTTTTTCAACCTAATAAATGAAAACTCAGTAGTCACCGTCACATCACCATATCACTGATTTCATATTACAATGATCTGTGGTCTGACACTAACTATTTGTATATGGTCTACTCAGCGGTTCTCAAACTGTGAATCAGGACCCCAAGTGGCATGCGACCCCATTTTAATGAGGTCGTCAAGGCTGACTTAGACTTTCTTGGGCCCAAAGCCGAAGCCCAAGCCCCACCACCTGGGGTCAAAGCTGAAGCCCAAGGACTTCAGCCCTGGGCAGCTGGGCTTACGTTACAGGCCTCCTGCCTGGGGCTGAAGCCCTGGGGCTTTGGCTTTGGCCCCCAGCTGAGGGTGGTGGGGCTCAGGCTTTGCCCATCCCCACCCAGGGCGGCAGGGTTCGGGCAGGCTTAGGCTACAGTCCTTCCTCCTGGGGTCATGTAGTAATTTTTGTTGTCAGAAGGGGGTCACAGTCCAATGAAGTTTGAGAATCCCTGGTCTACATTAAACCATCTACATTAATCCTATGGGTTGGGCATGCCTAACCCCTCTAAGAAAAACCCAGATGCTACAGGCAGTGGCACTCTTCAACCCAACTTAGTTCTGAAACAATATAGTAGAAAGCACTACACTCATGGTAGTGCCATATTTCAGATTAAGTATAAAATGGAAGCCCTCGCCATTTGTCCTTTAAAGGTTTCATGACCCCTAGTATAGGGTTAAATGTGTGCTGGTTAGTATCTTGGCCAAACTCCAAGTTAGTTAGTTACATTTTGCCTTCCAAATTTCCCCATCTTTCAAGAAAACAATTCTTTACTTCAGCCTAACCTGATGTCACTGCCTTCTCTGCTGTTAAAGTGCATTCTATTTCAGAAGGGTTGCATTTCAGTGTTCGTTTTTATATTTCATAAAATGTGCTTTGGGACTACTAGGACTATTGAGAAACATCATATAAGTCTTTTTTCTAACTTTAAGAACATAAGAACAGCCATACTGGGTCAGACAAATGGTCCGTCTAGCCCAGTATCCTGTCTTCCAACAGTGGCCAATGCCAGGTGCTTCAGAAGAACTGAACAGAACAGGTAATCATCAAGTGACCCATCCCCTGTTGTTCACTCCCAGCTTCTGGCAATCAGAGTCTAGGGACACCGGGAGCATGGGGTTGTCCCCCTGACCATCTTGCGGAATAGCCATTGATGGACCTATCCGTGAACTTATTTAATTCTTTTTTGGGCCCCGTTATAGTTTAGGCCTTCACAACATCCCCTGGCAACGAGTTCCACAGGTTGACTGTGCATTACGTGAAGTACTTTTTCCTTTGGTTTGTTTTAAACCTGCTTCCTATTAATTTCATTGCATGACACCTAGGTTCTTGTGTTATGTGAAGGAGTACATAACAACACTTCCTTTTTCACGTTCTCCACATCATTCACAATTTTATAGACCTCTTTAATATCCTTCTTAGTCATCTCTTTTCCAAACTGAAAAATCCCAGTCTTTTTAAACTCGCCTCATACAGAGGCTGTTCCACACCCTTAATCATTTTTGTTGCCCTCCTCTGTACCTTTTCCAATTCTAATATCTTTTTTGAGACGGGGTGACCAGAACTGCATGCAGTATTCATGGTTTGGGTGTACCATGGATTTATATAGTAGCATGATGATATTTTATCTTATTTTAATATCTACTTTCTTGAAGACAGTCACTACTATTCACGAACTGTATTTAGACTAGACCACTGCTGCAATAAAAAGTTTCCTAAAACAAAATCTCCACAGCAGAAGAAAAAGCCATTTAGTCAGATATGCTCAGACTACATCTTCTGTGTGGAATTAAAATCTGTATATGATACTTGAAGTTTAATTTACTCATTCTTCAACATAATGCTCTTTTGGAAACTCTTTACTGTCAAGTTCCTTCAACATGACTAAAACCTTTATGTTTTGGTATCTATTATGAAATGTTCAATCCAGTCATGTCTGCTAGAGATAAAATGAGCTTTTGTGGAAACAACCAAAGATTATTGTTTTTTAGTATCTGCTATACAGGAAGTTTCTGCATTGATTTCAGAAATTGCAACATAAACTGGAGTGCAGCTTTAAATATTTATAGTATTTAAAAAAAATTATTTTGTTGCAGAGAAACTTCATCAGATTAATTGGTCAGTGAACATATTGTCACACAACACAAACTTAAAACATGCTGTTAAAAAAATCAAAATTCCAAATGTAAATGTATAGTCTCAAACAGTTACGCAAGAGGGACGGATTGAGGCAGTACAGTGTGTAGTGTTTAGGATGAACTACTTGTAAAGCATTTTTTAGCAAAAAGATTTTAAAGGGAAGAAAGTGATTTTTCACATGATCTCACTTAGAAAAAATCTGTTTCAAATTGCCCTACGTGTCCTGGCCTCCAGCTTGTTTTATTGGAAGCCTTTCCTGTACAGTTCCATAGGGGATAGGAATCTCTCTAAAAATTTTTCCTTAAAAGGATGTGTTAGATGCACACTATATATGGCATTACATAGCTACAGAAGCTAACAGTTATGAATAGAGAAAAGCTTCTATCTATCCTTTATATTCAGTGGCAGGTTACTGCAAAAAATTAAGATGTCTTTTGACTTAAGATGGTCACAGATAAAGGTGAGAGAAAATCAAATTCACTGAAACTTCATTGTCATGAAACAATGAATGAATTAGTCATCCCCTTATGGTATTGATATGGCATCAAGAATGTAGCAAAATTTTCTCTAAAATTTCAAAATAAAGTCACACATTGACACTGCATTCAAAACAACTTCAGCTGTACATTTCAACAAGCAACCATTACTGAAATGCAAGTTAAACCTGTTTAATTCAGAGACACCCATCCCACTTCCTCAGCTTGGTTCAAACAGGACTCAAGCAAATTGTCTTTCCCACATTCTTAATTCAAACAGTCTTATGATGCATACAATAAGCGTAAGTCATGCAGTTAACTTTTCTGTACATGTTACTAGACTCTTGGATGTTGACCTCAGCAAGCTTCATATTCTTTCATTACTAACAGTTTCAGTAAAGACTTTGGAGGACTAGTCAAATGAATAGTTAAGTTATTGCAATAAATATTAAATTTCTTTTATTGGATAAGTAATTTTGTTAAAACTTAAGTACATATTGGTCATCTAAAGGAGTAAGGAGTTCAGTATTTCAAATCAGAGTCCATGGGAGTTCTGGCACTTTCAAAATGGTCAGTATTTCAAGAGACTTTTTTTTTTTTTTTAATTAAAGAAACCTCATGACACCAAAACTGTGGTTTATTCAATGATTGGCTGAAGTTTTCTGGGAAAATCAAACTTAGAAACTTAATTCTGATTGTCTATCTGTCCTCTATTGGCAAATTTAAGAACTTTACAGTCACCATTTTTACTGTGTCCAACTCAAGTGTCCCTCAGGAATTTCAGGAGTTGTTTGATAATTCTATTAATGTAGGGTGTGATACTAATAAGGTTCCTTGTACTCTTCAAATCTGTGAAGTTCTTAAGTATATATTTATTTCATTTCAAATGAGATTAGTCTTTGGCTCAGCACAAACATTGCCACATTGCTCTGGCCAGACAGTAGGGTGTCACAACATGAGTGTAATCACAAATATGGACCGTCAACTCTGAACGCCAACCAGCTTTTCTACAACTGGCGTAGTACTTTATAGTAGGTCTGGTTCATATATTAACATTTTAGTATTAAACATTTATAGGAGTACCCAAAGGCATTCAGAATTGGGGTCCCATTTTGCTAGCCACTGTCTAAATACAAAGTGGCCATCTGGTAAGTTCTCTGGAACACCTAAAAAAGACAAGGATAGACAATGGGTTGGAGTCAGAGATATCCATGCAAAGGAACATGGTAGAGATTGGCATGATTTCATTAGTTACATGTTTTGTCGATGTGGGGTTGTTTCTAATGGAGGTAAAGTGAAGGATGAAGTGAAATGGCATGGCAGGAGCAGGGGAGTTAGTAGTTGATTAAGAAAAAGGAAGGCAGCAGAGAGGGTGGTCATTTCTCATCACCTGCCAAGTTGTGGTCAGCAGGAAGATTTCTGTAAGCATGGTGGGCAGAAGTGAGTTTTAATGAAGTATTTGAAGGGGAGTAAGGTAGTGCCTGAATCATTTTTTTCCCCAGGGATTTACTATACATGAGGGGCAGCATAAGAGAAAGCACAAATGTGTACAAAGGAAAAGCTGACTGATGGGCAGTAAAAACTAGAAACTGAGTGGAGCAAAGGTTGACATCACAATTAAAAACTCTCCTTTGCTGTGCTGCCTATGCAAAACTTGACAATGGATAGGACACTGATATCACTTCCCATCATGCTGACCAATACAGTAACTCCTTAAAGTCATCCCGGTTAACGTTGTTACATTGCTGATCAATTAGAGAACATGCTTGTTTAAAGTTGTGCAATGCTCCCTTATAACGTTGTTTGGCAGCGACCTGCTTTGTCCACTGCTTGCAGAAAGAGCAGCCTGTTGGAGCTAGCTGGTGGGGGCTTGGAACCAGGGTGGACTGGCAGCCCCCGTATCAGCTCCCCGCTCCCCTAAGTTCCCTATGTGCCAGCCGCCCAGCAGGCTATCAATTGTCGGGCGGCTCAGCTGACCTCCCCACACTGCTGTGTGCTGCTCCTGGCCTCTGCCTTGGAGCTGCTCCTGGGAGCCTCCTGCTTGCTGTGCTGGAGGGGGAGGGGGGGGGAAAAGAGTGTCAGGGTGTCCCCCTCCTCCCCGCTCCTGTCCCCCACTTATCCCATCTCCATAGAGTGGGGGGGGGGGGAACACAACAGGGCTCAGGATGGAGGGAGCTTGCTGACAGTAGCTGCTGTCTCAACTTGCTGATCTACTTAAAAAGGCAATGTACTTAGAGTGGGGTCAGCGTACTTAAAGGGGCAATGCGCATCTCTCTCTCACACACGGTGTATGTCTCTGTCTGCAATGCTGTCTCCCCTTCCTCCATTCCTGCTGCCTTGTAGAGTGAGAGAGTTAACCCTTGAGGGCTCAGCTGAGTGCTAGTTCATCATGTAGCAGTAAGGCATTCCCTGGGAAATATCCCACCCTCTGACTTCACCACCTCAACCAAGCTTCACAATCATCATTGCTGTGTACAGTATTAAACTGTTTGTTTAAAACTTATACTGTGTGTGTGTGTGTGTGTGTGTATGTATGTATATATATATATATATATATATATATATATAAAAAAATAAAATATAGTCTTGTCTGGTGAAAAAAAATTCCCTGGAACCTAACCCCCCCATTTACATTAATTATTATGGGGAAATTGGATTCACTTAACATTGTTTTGCTTAAAGTCACATTTTTTCAGGAACATTACAACGTTAAGCGAGGAGTTACTGTACTATCTCACTGGTTCCTTGTACTCTTCCAGCTATCTGCGTATACATCTGTTGTCTCTTGTTTTATAGTTTAAACTGTAAGCTCTTTGGGTAGGGACCATCTGTTTTTACAGTGTCTAGCAATAGAACTGCCCATGAATAGGGCTGCTAGCCTAGGCACTATGTTAAAAAAAAAAAATTAAAAGTTACTAGAGCAGCTCTGAAAGATGGGAGTTAGTTAGGAAGGTTGAGAGCCACTGATTTAGAACAATCCTTGCTTTTTAGACCTTCCTAAAAAGCAAGGATTGTTCTAAATCAGTGGCTCTCAACCTTTCCAGACTGTTGTACCCCTTTCAGGAGTCTTTGTCTTGCATATCCCCAATTTACGCCTCACTTAAAAACTACGCTTACAAAATCAGACATAAAAATGCAAAAAAGTGTCATAGCGCACTATTACTGAAAAATTGCTTATATTCTCACTTTTAACATATAATTATAAAATAAATCAACTGGAATATAAGATATTGTACTTACATTTCAGTGTACAGTATATAGAGTATATATGGGGAGGGATAGCTCAGTGGTTTAAGCATTGGCCTGCTAAACCCAGGGTTGTGAGTTCAATCCTTGAGGGGGCTATTTAGGGAACTGGGGTAAAAATCTGTCTGGGGATTGGTCCTGCTTTGAACAGGGGGTTAGACTAGATGACCTCCTGAGACCCTTCCAACCCTGATAAACAAATCGTCTGTATGAAATTTTAGTTTGTACTGACTCAGCTAGTGTTTTTTATGTAGCCTGTTGTAAAACTAGGCAAATATGTAGAGGAGTTGATGTATCCCCTGGAAGACCTCTGGATATTCCCATGGGTATCCATACCCCTGATTGAAACCATCTAAATCATCCCCAATTTCCAATAAAGCTTTGACTACCCCTGCTCTAAGCCGACAGAAGAGAGCTCTCTCGTTGACTTGGCTACAGCTGCTTGAGAGGGCTGGAGTAATTAAGTCAATGGGAGTAGCTCTCCCACCAACATAGCACTGTCCATACCAGTGCTCAGGTCAGTGTAGCTTACATCACTGAGGCTGGGTCTACACTACCGGGGGGGGAGGGAGGGGGGTCAACCTAAGATGCGCAACTTCAGCTACGTGAATAGCGTAGCTGAAGTTGTGTATTTTAGGTCGACTTACCTGGCTGTGAGGACGGCGGCGAGTCGACCGCTGCCGCGCCGCTGTCGACTCCGCTTCCGCCTCTTGCCGCGGTGGATTTCCGGAGTCGACAGCAGAGCGATCAGGGATCGATTTTATCGTGTCTTCACTAGACACGATAAGTCAATCCCCAATAGATCGATTGCTACCCACCGATCTGGTGGGTAGTGAAGACGTGCCCTGAGAGGGGTGGCTTATTCACACCCCTGAGCAATGTAACTTATACCAACCTAAGCTGTAGTGTTTACACAGCCTAAGTATAGAAAGAGTGAAAGTGACTAGTTAGAATATTCTATGTAAGCTATATTACTCTGACAATTCATTTGTTTAGCTACATGGACCTGTGGAAATTCATCTTAACTTCAAGTCAGAAAATATATACAAACTTTTAACATTAGTGATGTAAATGTATATAATTAGTGCACATACTTTGGACAGTGTCAGTTAAGTTTGCATTCTATTAATGTAGTTAACTATGGAGTCACTATACCACCACGATATCTACATTTTGTAACTTGTTTCTTGTTGAATCATTCTCTCCAAGAATATGTTTATAATTATGCATCACTTCTTCCTGCGCTGGGTTCACTGCACTCAAATATTGCATATTGCTAAGCTTCCACTAAAGTGAATAAAAATGCTCTGGTCAATATTCCATAATCCCTATGTACCAGTTAATGCAGAGAATGCTTAGGAGTAACTGCTAATAGGGACAATACAGAGACACTTACGATTAATATATACAAATATTAAATTTAGAGAAGTCACCTAACAAACCACAAAGATACTTTACAACCACAGAATTATTTCCACCGCAGTCCCCTATTACCAAAGAGTCTGGAGTTTTAAGTATTTCAATTCCTTTCACACATGGATCCAGAGAGTTTCATAGTTCCTTGGGAAACAAACTACAGAATTGAGACAAGGAGTAATTTTTTTAGTGTTATTCACAATTAAAGTGATGTTTAACTAGCAAATGTTTATCCATTTAAAGAGCTACTGTGAGGTGAAAATAATGAGACTTGAGTCCTGTTATTTGATCATAAGAACATCACATCACTATGTACTCCAAAATATCTTTGGGTTTTATAAGGGAATATTGCACTTAATTCGTAATCTCTTTTACAAAGAGTTCTACTATGGATGTCAGATTTAATTTAGTCTCCATATAGAGGAAACAAAAAGACTTGGACTATAATTCAAACTGAAAATGTTTGAATTTTAACAGTGTAATTAAGATATTAAGATCGCTTGCATGTTTTATAGGTGTTAACATATGCATTTACTTCACACAATGAGGGAAAAACTAGACTGCAGAAATCCTACATTTTTAGATCACCTCTGCAGAAGATCTCATATGCCTTTGCGCACAACTCATCCAGAGAGACAACAATATGAGCACAGTGAGGGCATGTTTACACTTACCGCCCGAGCGATCGATCCAGCGGGGGTTGATTTGTCGCGTCTAGTGAAGACGCGATAAATCAACCGCTGAGCGCTCTCCCATCGACTCCGGTACTCCAACGGAGCAAGAAGTGTAGGCGGAGTCGACGGGGGAGCGTCAGCAGTCAACTTACCGCAGTGAAGACATCACGGTAAGTAGATCTAAGTACATTGACTTCAGCTATGTTATTCACGTAGCTGAAGTTGCGTAACTTAGATCGATCCCCCTGCTAGTGAAGACCATGCCTCAAACCTACACACTATTCATTTTCATTACACTCCTCTAGGTGCTACTAGAGATGTACTGTGTGCAGCAAAACATGTGCAATCCTCTGTTGCTATAAGAAAATTAGGTAAGGCAACTGAAACAGAGCAAGGAAAAGATATACAGAAGCATATAGTTTATTTTTGAAATAAGTAGGGCAACGATATTTGAGTTTGGGTGAAGGTGGGGGAGAGGAAAGAGGGCAAACCAGTCCAGTTGGAGGCACCCAAGACTCTAACCCGCTCCTAAATCACTAACCCTAAAGCTTTAAAAAGAAACTCCTAAGTAGGTAACAGAAATAAAAATTGTAAGTTTAAATATTCAGAAAAAGGTCACTTGTGGGCAAAGAACTGAATTCAAGATTTTGTGTTTGCCCTACAATAACTGAAGATATCACAACCTAAAAAATTCTCTGTCAGCTGTTGCAGGAGAAAAAGTCAAACTTCTTGGCATTATTCAGCCCAAATACTCACTTAAACTCCTTCTAGTTTTCTCCTTGGGAGAGAGGCAGACGCAATGTTCCACTCCTGCACACTTTCAAAATGGGGAAGATGTTTTATTTCCAAGCTTCTTTTAGCTACCAAGCTCCAACTTCAAATTAAAACAATTCACACACACCCCTGCGCCTTTGCACTTGCCCTTTCAAGGTCACAGCTGCAGAGAGGATAACTGAAGCTTAGTAATGTTCACATGGGTCAGAAAGACTATTCTTGTGTCAATTTCCTGCTGGAGCTGATGGTTTTTGCCAAGCACAGTATGGAAAGTGGCAGCATGACAGGGGTGGGCAAACTACGGCCTGGGGGCCATATCGGGCCCTTCAGACATTTTAATCTGGCCCTCAAACTCCTGCTGGCGAGCAGGGTTGGAGGCTTGCCCTGCTCCCGTGCTCCAGCCAGGGAGTGGAGTCGGAGGCTTGCCCCACTCCACGCATGCCGTGGCTCTGCATGACTCCTGGGGGCAGCGGCATGTCCCCCCTCCGGCTCCTACAAGTAGGGGTAGCCAGGGGGCTCTGTGTGCTGCCCCCACCCCGAGCGATGCCCCCACAGCTCCCATTGGCCGGGAACCAGGGCCAATGGGAGCTGCAGGGGTGGCACCTGCAGACGGGGCAGCGTACAGAGAGCCTGGCCGCGCCTCCACATAGGAGCCGGAGAAGGAACATGCCACTGCTTCTGGGAACTGCTTGAGGTAAGCACCACCTGGAGCCTGCACACCAACCCCCTTCTGTGCCCCAACCCGCTGCCCCAGCCCTGATCCCCCTCCTAACCCCTTGGTCCCAGCCCGGAGAACCCTCCTGCATCCTCAACCCCTCATCCCCAGCTCCACCCCAGAGCCCGCACCCCCAACTGGAGCCCTCACCTCCTCCCACCACCCCAGCACCCCAACTCCCTGTCCCAGCCCAGAGCCCCCTCCCACAGCCTGAACTCCTCATTTCTGGCCACATCTCAGAGCCCACTCCCGCCACACCGGGAGTCCTCACCCCCTCCTGCACCCAAACCCCCAATTTTGTGAGCATTCATGGCCCGCCATACAATTTCCATACCCAGATGCAGCCTTTGGGCCAAAAAGTTTGCCCACCCCTGCGGTAAGATATAGGGAACACAATACCAAGCCAAATTTACAGACACACTGCCCCCAATAAGTTCAACACTCTCCCTTTGTGTCTATTCTTCCTTTCCCAGTTGTGGGAAAAATTAGACAATCTAAAAGTATAAAAAACCCACAACCCCCAGCAGAAAGGAGCAGCAGATATAGCATTTGGATAATGGCATTTGCTGGGGTCTGTCAACACATCCTAAAAACTTAAATTAGTAAATGCCCATACACCCAGAGGTCTCATGCCTTTTGGATACTGAGGATGGGGAAGAGGCTTGCTTTTTTGTTGGGGGGGGGGGGGGGGAGAGGGTAGGAGAGATTGGAAAGAGATGGGTACATGGCCCTGGTCCAGCAAGAAAATAATTCCTCCCTTTCCCCCTACACTGTCTGGCACCTTATGTTTTCCACAAGGCGGAAGCACAGACTCCTGCCAACTGCAAGCCATGTCATTTGTAACAGTACACTGAGGGGGAAGTAAAATGTCAGGCAAAGTCTGTATCTTGACTGAGGATAGTTTTATTTGGCCCCCACTTCATTACTGATACCACAGAAATACTTTGTCCAGTCTTTTGAAGGAAACACAAAATATGGAATCAATCTTTGTTCCGAGACCTTACCTACACAAAGTTGTAAGCAGATTTAAATTGGTACAAAGTGATTTAACTCCCTTATATGTGCACTCATTTTGCTTAGAGTACTTTCTATCAGTTTAACTTAAGTCAGTAAGTAATCAACTTAAGCTAACTTGATAGAAGATACTTCTAAATTGAAACAAAAGCATCCACACAAGAGGGTTGCATGGATTTAACTAACTCCGTACAATTTTCTTGTGTAGACAAGACCTTTGAATACCTCTGCTACCACCAATTATAAAGACATCTGTTTGAATGGGGAGAGGAATGTTTCCCATAAGAGAGGCAAAGCACCCTACTAATAATGACTAAGAGGCAAGGAACAAAAGGGAAAAGACAAGTTCTCTCAGAGTAAACATGGAGTTAGAGCTTAGTAATGCAAAAAGTAGATGGAGCTTCTGAAGCTCCAAATTACACTTAAAAAAAAAAATCAAATAATGCTTTTGGAGCACCAAGACTGTTTTAAAAAAAAAATTCTTACAAACAACAGAACAGTAACAAATATCTTTGAAAACTGTTACAATGCCAAATGAGATGATAAAACCAAATCAAGAGACTTCTCTACCCAGCTCAGAAAACAATCAAAACAAGACTAGAATCAAAATTTAAGGAAAAAATGAATGTTTGCCATGTGCATGAATATTTTTAGAAAGCATGTCTGGAAAGGTGTGACAAAACTGGGTCACTAAAGTAAAAAAAATGAATCAAGCAACTGATGAACAAAGCTCATTCTCAAAACACAAGAAGTTTTAGGAAAGGGCCACCTGGACCTTAGTAGAGCCATTTCTTCCTGGTCTTCTGGAACTTTACATGAAGGGAAGACCTACAGTAGAACCTCAGAGTTATGAACCCCTCAGGAATGGAGGTTATTCGTAACTGTGAAATGTTTGTAACTCTGAACAAAACGTTATGGTTGTTCTTTCAGAAGTTTACAACTGAACATTGACTTAATACAGCTTTGAAACTTTACTGTGCAGAAGAAAAATGCGGCTCTCTCTTTACTTTTTAGTAGTTTATGTTTAACACAGTATGGTTCTGTATTTGCTTTTTGGGAAGGGGAAAAGAGGGGGGAAGTCTCTGCCACTGCTGCTGCCTGACTGCATACTTCTGGTTCCAAATGCGGTGTGTGCTTGACTGGTTGTAACTCTCATGTTCATAACTCTGAGGTTCTACTGTACTTCACACTCAAGATTCTTCTTAGGAAAGAAGCTGTAAGTCTGACTGCATTATAATATCTTGTGTTTGATCTCTGCATTAAGGACAAAATTCTGAGAACAGATGCCCAGTGCTACAAAAAGAGAAATTAACTCCATTCTAAATCCTTTATGTTGGTGTTGAGTTGACAGATGTTACTGGGTGAAGCCACAAGCCAGAATAGAAATCAACCTTAAGTTGCATATGGAGGGAATCTTTTTGGAAAGACAATCCTATTAAAGAAAGCAGCGAAACCAGTTCCTTACTCAGATAACAAGGACTCAGCAAGGTGAAACATTTAAGTCTCTATGGAAATAGGTTCCACAGTTTTATTTACTATTTTAGTATTATGGACTGCTGTCAGACATTCATGGGGCCCAGTAGATTAAAGAAGTTGATGAAAATAAGTGGAAGAAAGAACACAAAGCTTCTTTGCTACTCCATGTACATAACTCACAACTTGTAAAATTATTTCTCTGTTAACAGCCAAGAACCTTAATTGGGCAGAAAGGAATTACTTCTTCTCATTAACATGCTCAAATGTTTTATACATTTTTACCATAACCTTACTAGACAAACAACTCTGGAAATCTAAAAGAAACTCCTTGAAATAGGTATCTGCTTAGCCAGACCCCCCAAGGTTTGTAACTAAACATAACTATGTAAGAAAGTCAATAGATATCAAGGAAGAAAATTATATTTTGGATGTTTTGTAAAATCCTCTACATATTTTTGGGCTAGTCTTAAGTGTAAAATAAAAATGCACCCAATGATTCCACTAGACTATAAATCAGTATGAAACAGCATATTAGAATTTAAGTCAAGTCTGATGCTGGATTTGGTACTTTGCAAACAAGTGAAACAACCAGTTATGAAGTAAGCAACATGGTTGTGTTAGTAGTGTACTTTGTGTTGAAAAGATTTTTGCCTGTGCCAAAACAAATGCTCAGCTCTGAATACTATCATTTAAGATTTGATTAATGGAATACTAATAAAAGCATCTTTCAAAGAGCAGAATAATGGAAGAGAGAGAACAACCAAATCAAAAACAACAGAAGAAAACCAGTGAAACGCTGCTCAAAGGCCATGCTACTAATGTTAGAACTGTTAATATCAAAACATAGGTACTTTGGGAGGTTTTTTCACACACACTTTGTAACAGATTAAAATCACTATCAAAAGGAGAAGCAATTGCTGAATTAATATTATCTGTACCATGTGTCTCTGCCATGATTGTACTACTGCAGGAACATATTTTATTGTGGCTTAGGTGCCACTGGAGCATGCCTTTTTGCATTAGGCAATGAGATGAATGTGATGGTGGCAATCCTGAAATGCTTTATTTCCCCAGGAGACTAATGGAACCTAAACCCCAGCAGCAGTAGCTGCTGCGGCCTCACCCTCCCTAGTCCTCCTTTGTGCGACTCTTCTACCCACCCCCTTTTGGCTGGAGCAGCAGAGGAGACAATGAGCATTCTGTGCACAGCGCCCACGCGATTGGCTGGTCTCTCCTCAGTACCCCATGATGTAATATGATTGGAATGTATCGGAGCTTTGGGCTGGAATTATTGGGGAGAGGGGATTTCTCATCCCTTTCCCAGACCAAAGAGTTCACTAATTAACAAGGAGACAAATACCACCCAGCTCCTCCACCACCTTTCATACAGTCTGTTTGTATGCAAATCTAATGGAGAGAGTTAAAACCCTAAAAGCTACAAAGGTGAATCAGGAATTTCATCCCCTCAGCAAGTTACAGACTAGAAAGATAGGGGAGGGAGAGCATATGCAAGAGTGGAAAGGCCGTGTTGGGGGGGAGGGACAGAGAGGTAGATAGTAGTCAATGAAGGGATAAGCATGGATGTGGTGGGGGGCACTAGCAGTGATGCAGCCAGGTAGAAGGAATGAGTCGCAATGTTGGGGGAGAAAAAAGGCGCTGGCATATTACACATTGATACAGACACGTACTACATGAGTCTGCTGCTCCTAGGAAACTCTAGGGGGGAACATTAACTTTGAAAACACCGTATTCCTCAGTGTGACAACGACGTTTACTGACTAGACGAATATGCCCTGAGCGGTCAGGCAGAGTCACGGCATTTTGCCAAGTCCTTAATTTGTTCCAGGCTTGCCAGGACTGAGCCCTGGCACCTCTAGGCTCAGCAGTTCATGGCCCGGGCACCTCTGGGCTTGTCGCATCAGTTGTGAAAGTAAAAAAAAAAATTGCTTACGCCCTGGTACCTAATTGCTTGAGCCTCAGGGCTCCTTCGGGACACATTAAGCACTGCGTTTACGCCGGGGGAGGGCTCGGCTGGCAGACGGCTCAGCAGGGGGCTGCCCTTGCTAGGCGCACCTCAGACACGCCGCAAACACCAGCAAGGAGCCGGACTCCAGCCACGTAGCCCGGAGCATCCCTCGCTCTCCCGGCTGCGGCCACCATCTCCGGGGAGGGGTGGGCCACGGCCGCGCGGAGCGGAGACCACAGGGACACCCGCAGCAGCCTGCTCCTGCCCGCCCTCCCCCCGAGCGAGGGCCCGGGGCGGGCGCACCCCGCTGGCCGCCAAGGGAGCCTCGTCCTTCTTTGTCTGGCGCGCCCCACAAGGCTCCGCGGAGGGAGCCCTGCCCCAGGCGGCGGGCGAGGGCCGGCGACTGCTGCCCCGCGCCCCTACCCCGGCGAAGGGAGCGCTGGGCGGCGATCACGGCCCCCACCACAGGCGGGCAGAGCGGGCGGGCGAGGGACGACGCCGGCCGGGCCGGGGAGACAATGAGGAATCCTGCCCCGGAGCGGGAAGAGCGAGCGGGGAGCGGGGAGCGGGGAACCCTCCCCCGCCCCCGGGGGGGGGGCGCCCGGCCCCACCGCCCCCGCGCGGTCCCGGCCCCTACCTTGTTCTTGACCTCGGCGGAGAGCCCGTACGAGGGGCCCTTGTTGAAGTGAGTCATGGCGGCTGCGGAGGGTCCGTGTTCCCGGCGGGTGGCGGCCGCTCCCTGCGCTCTGCTCGCCGCTCCTGGCTGGGGCTGCTGCGGGGGAAAGTCCGGCCCGGCCGCGGCGGAAAGTTCTAGTCCCTCCCCCGGCCGCGGCCCCGCCGCCCCCCGCGCGCAGCCCCCTCCCTCGCCGCCGCCATTGGAGCAGCCCGCGGGCCAATCCGGAGGCCGGACGGGGGGCTCGGTTGGGGCGCGGGGTAGGTGAGGGCGTGGGCGAGTGGGGGACGGCGGGAGATGCTGGCAGGCGGAGGTGGGTCAGGGACTGGATGCAGCTGGGGGAGGTGCAGCGTGGGCACCTGCTGGAGAGAGGGCAGCGCTGGGGAGCAGAGGGATGGGGGAGCGCGGGGAGGTGGCAGGTTGGGAGCTGGTAACAGGAGAGCGGTCTGCTCGGCAGCTTTGCCAAGGCTGGGGAAACGTCAACAGGAAAGAATCTGCAGCCGCTCAAACCTTACAGCAGCAGCAGCATTATGGAAAAATCATTTCAGTGCCCTGGAACCTTGCTGTGGAATCTGAAGCGGCCACTAATTTTTAACACATGCTACATCTATCTACACACAGAGAGAGACTTATTAATCAAATCGGACATCATAGTCTGCTGTCTGAGATCACTCGCTTTGATGAGACCCCAGAAAGACTTCAAGGGATACAAAGCTACAAGGAAAGGGTAATAGGAGCCTTAATTCTGTTATCTTCTGCCAAACTCCTTGTACCTCTCACCACCATGACAAATCTTGGCTATTTCAAAAGACTTACCAAATGCCTCACTATCCTAAGCACCCAGTTCACATCTGGAATTGTGATGATTGCTATATTTCACTACCTGTATTTTGCCAGTTCTATTCTGCTGAGCCATCGCAATGTTTCACAGCTACATATGCAACTAACATTGTTGGCAGCCCACCAACTGTATGCAAAAAGAATAGAAATAATGACTAAGGACCTAAGCAATCACAGTTCAACATCTCTATATTCATGGATTTGTGAAGAAGTGTGCAATACTATAGTCATGGGATTCATGAGTATTTCACACCCCGCCCTCTCAGGAGCAACCTGACCAGGTTCCCATCTCTGACAAGTAACCTGACTCCCCAAGTTGCCAGCCTTACTACAACCTCTCCAGCAAACAACATCATTCCCACCTTTCCAGTTGCTGAACCACCATAGCCCTCCTAAGTAGAAATTCCTAGCTCCTGCCCCCAGTTGCTAATAGGCTGAAAAGCCCCAACACAACAAGCGGAAAATGTCAAAAAAGCACAAAAGAATTGGGAAGAGTTGAAAAGGAAGAGAGTAATATTTTGCAGTTTGGGTGACATCATGACCAAGGAGGTAAACCCTTACTCCTGACTACAAAAACCTGGGCTTCTAACTATTAAATTAAAAGAATAATCCCACTGGCTCAGCCATTGGAGGAGACTGTAGTAGGTGTGATATGCCATCCAAATTAGTGGTACCAGATTAAAAGGACATAAACCATTACACAAACACTACTAGTCACTCACAAAACCAAAATATTTTTACACTCTGTAACTATGGCATCTTCAAACTTCAATAAGTGAATTCACAATCAAATAAAACTTCAGAAGCAGGTAAGACAGAGGAGAAGAGGAAGAACAACTGCAATGAGATTAAGAAAGGATAAGAATTTGGGGAGTTTCAGAGGTGCTTATGCCCCTGCACAGACTGCTGTGCTTATGGTATTGCACGATTCAGCACACATAACATTCACTGATGTCACTCCTTATTCAGCTTAATGCAATGAGGTAAGCATTCAGCTGTTCACCCTACAATGTTAGCATTAATCAGTCACATGGTTAAATTCAGCCCACTGTGCAGAATATTTACCCCAAGAATAGACTTTGATTTCTTCTTTTTCTTATGTAGCATCTCCATTACTGGAGGTGTGCAACCAGAGGAGCTCACTCTGTACAATCCTCTGCTAATCTCTTTGTGGATGAGTAGTCCTTCTGATCTACCCAGGATACCACATTGGCTATTCAAAATCTTTTTCTGCCTTGTATTTTTCTGCCATCTTCTTCACAGCTCTTAAAATCTATAGTATAAATATCAAATTAAACACATTTCAGATTTAATAAGTTAGAAACTGTCAGTCAAAAGGTGAATACTTGATGGTACGTCTTGGTGCATAAAGGTTTGCAGAATTGGGCCCAGAGGCAGTAGCCCGGGCTAAGACTTTTTTCTGTTTGATTTCTGGCAAGACAGACTCGTTTGTTTTGGATCTTGTGTTGTAAATATGGCACTATAAATAGAAATAAAGGGCTGATCCAAGTCCTGTTGACATCAATGGGAATCTTTCGATAAAGTTTCAGCTGTAACTGGATCAGGCCATAAGAGTCTTGAGAGACACAATGGGTAGCCAAAAAGATTTCTTTGTTGTGATGTCATGAACTAGCTGAACCTAAACCACTGCACAACTCTATAAAGCCTCTATGGAAAACAGCCGGAGTTGTTCATAATTAAAGGAAAGCAGAACTCATCTGTGCTATTCATCAGGAAAATAACCCATTCAGCCATCTTAGAGAGACTGTACTGTAGATGAGAAGGGAGAGAACTGAAGAATGGGGTGAGGGAAATTATGGCTTAGGTCAAGGATAAGATAGGTCAGTTAATTTTTTGGACACTGATTTTGGGATGACTGGTTTTCAGGCACCTCAAGGAACAAATTACCAAAGGTTTGATTCAACACCCATTTAAGTCAGTGGAAATGTTTCCATTAACTTCAACTAAAGTTGAATTAGGACCTTCTGTAACAATGCTCTCAACCATTCTTTCCAAACTCAAAAATGGTTGCGGGAATCCATGACATTTAAAATGACATTTAAAACTTTTCTTATGAGTTGCTATGCATATTTCATATTTAATGCGTAAAAAGACAAACATTTTCATGTTGGACAATCAAATTGTAAATTCAAATTGTCCTTGATTTTGTGATCAGTAGTGTACTTATGCCTCATGCAAAAATATGGAAAACACTGTATTAAGAAATATTTGATCTAGAGTCACCAAAATGCTCTGCTTGCTTTGCACCATTCTGGCAACACAAACCTCATAAACCTATAAATCCATCCAGAGTGGTACAAACCAGCTGATGCATACTGGGGAATCTGGCTAATTATATGTAAATCTCATATATTTTCATCATTTGTCTACATTCTTTATTACTACGGCTATTTGTATGGGGAAAGGATTTGTACAAAGTAAAAGTTATTCTCCACATGAACTCATAATCCTCTTTGTGACATCATAATTATTTCATCAGCAACTATTTGTAAAGTCATAAACAGATTCCTGACAGCAATTGGGAAGAAGCAGGTGGGCTAGACTCTGAATGTCTGCTTTTGAAGTCCTGTGACTTGTCTGAGGGTGCAGAACCAGGAGAGTGGGGTAGTCTAGTGCCAGGAAACCTGGGGTGAGTAGGGGCTATGTATGTTCCTGCCCCACCCATAACCACCACAATGTTTTCTGCCCTCACAATATCTTGTGGAGGCAAGAGCAGAACCTGGCTATTTTTCTGCCCCTGTGTGCATGCGTTGGAGTGCAGAGGCTAAAGCAGATCCCAGAGGAAGGACTGGAGTGCCTGCTGCAGTGCATGAGAGCGGACCAGCTGCTGGGGAACAGGAAAAGCTCTCCTGTCCTTTTCTTTCACTTGGCCAGCTGCAATGGCTGAATGAGCCAGGGAGGTGTGCAGGGACTGCACAGGGATGACACAGTGTATGCCCCCAGCTGGCTGGGAGAGGTGGATGCTCATATGACTCACTGACCCAGCTCCATCCCACCTTGCAGTCACTGCAGGTCCTGGCGGAGTCACCTGGCCCAGGAGAGGGGCAGGAGCATGTGTGCATGCTGGTGGGGTGAGGGACAGGGCACTGGCCCCTGAGTGAGGGCCAGGGGCTGTTGGCATACAGGATGCCAGTTCCTGATGGAAGGGTGAAGCACTGGGCATCAGCTGCTGAGGAACTACCATAGGATTGGTATTAAGACTGCTGGGATGTCCTTTCCCAGCCTGGAGCTTGCTCCTCCTCACCCCCAAGTTTCAGTAGCTCCCCTCCCTCTGCCTCCCCATTCACAGCAAGCTTCTGCTCCCTCTGCTTTGTGCTGAACTATTACAGACTACTGGAGGCCCCTTGCCAGAAGGGATCCCGAATACTGCTTTTCTTTCCTTTGCCATTTTTGGGAACTATGACTACCCTGGAAGGGGTAGATTCCTGTGGGCCTCCTCTGGAGGGCAGAGTCTCCCAGGCCCTAAACCTGTGCTGATGACTACCTGGGTATGGAAGATTGGAGGCTGGGTGACTCATACTCCCCAAGGTTGGCGATGGGGAGGGGGGGAAGAGCTCTGGGAGGAAGACAGACTTGTAATACCCTCTCTAGAGTAGGATCCTGGCTGAGAATGGAGCCTGGTCATATGGCTACAGATGGACCGAGTCCCCTGATTGAAAAGTGGACTGGACCCCCAATGATTGCCTCAAGACTCTTTCTGGTAGCCCACCGAGGACATTTGGCCAGACTTCATCTCAGAGGCAGAGGGAAGGTAAGCCCATGGTAAGTTTGAGCTTCTTCATTTGTTTTTCCATTCTTCATTTTCTTTTCTCTTGAACCTCAGAAGAGATAAGCTCCAGCAGAATCCAGCCAGAGGGCTGAGTTTCCATCCCAGATCTGTATGATGAGGGGTTTTATACAAGATACTGTCACACTCCAAGGATGTGTGATAGAGGGAGCAAGACCATGACAAACTCCATTGAGCTCAGTAGCCTTTCTCCAGGGATGAACCAATCCCATGGTTCGGGGAGAATCCCAGCTGTAGAAAATGTTTCACAAGATATTAGTGCTGTTATTTTAGACCCCAATCCTGCAAAGACTTATGCACATGCTTAATTTTAAGCACATGAATAAACCCATTGAACTCAATGCATGATTGGGGCCGTGGTTCTGTCCCCAGCAAATTTTGGGATTAGTTGCCAGTCAATAAGAATAAATAAATGTTAGTATGCAGCAATATAATAAGCATAAAACTATTTAGGATAAAATCTTTACAAAATAATCAGACATGAAGCTTTATAGTACCAGAACCCATGCTTTCACATGGTTACTTAATTTATCTGAACTCATTTTGAAAATGTCTTTAATATTTCTCCAAACAAGTCTGTATAATTTCTGTTGATGTGTTATCTAAAGATCTGTTAAAACTTTCCATGCACGTAATTTAGTATAATCTGATAATTAGTTTCACAATTCCTTGGTGCATACAGTGCTCAGCGATAAATGCCCTCCATGCCATAATTAAACATGCCCTACTGTGTGTATGGTGCTATATCTCTCTGAACTACTTTAACAGATTTCTCTCATCTTCTCATCCCATAAGAGTTTCTCTTGCCTTGTAGAACAATTATTAATGCTATAAAGTGTTTGTATCACACTCATCTTTCTAGCAGATTGTAGAAGATAGATTTTCTTGGTAGTCATGAATACTTCATAAAATAGACATCATGATATTTACTAGCATTTCAAAATCATCATCAAGAAAACCTAAGCAAAAAAGACACCATACACTGAAATACACAGGGCCAAATTCAGACTCAAATTCAGCCTGACTTTGTAACTACCTTCAAAGGCATTGCACTCACACCATGTGAGTGAATTCCTGCACATGGGGCCTATTTGTGCTCTATTGAAGACAATGGCAAAACTCACATAGACTTTCATGTAGGATTAGGCCCATGATATGACAATAGAATCATAAAATACAAATTAATGTCCCTATTTAGGAAGGATGCATGGTCTTCACTGTTTTTTCTGAATTGGGGCATAAGACCTTGATCGTACAAAGATTTACCTGTGTGCACATGAGTAAATCAATTGATTTATTGGAATTATTCATGTGTGTAAGTCTTTGCAGGAATGAGGCCTAAGTGAAAATAAAACTACATTTACCCCAAACTTGAAAGACTTACCTACATCAGCATTCACAGTTCAGTGCTTTGTTTGTTTCCCCCCCGCCATTGATTCCAGTAGATAAGATGTTTGTCCTGATTTCTCTTACTTCCTGCATGGTTGATGGAAAATGGTAGCTTTCCTGGATAAATAAGTCATAATTCTTTTTAACTGTTTTTTAATGTAAAAAGACAATTTATGGCACAAGTCTAGTTTATTCTTAAATTATGAGACAACAGTTGCCTTCCTTTGAAAGATGATACTGTAGCTACATATCCACTAGCAGCAATGTAACCAGAGCTGGCACAGTGGGTGCCAGAGTGGTTTCAGTCAATCAAAAAGGAAAAAACAAAATAACAAATGCAGAAACACACATGCACAGACAATCTGACTCAAAAGTGGGGAACCGTTCAGACTGATTGTGTTAAGAGTAAATGAAAACTGACAGAGTGAGTCCCTTTCTTCTTAGTTATTTTTAACAAGACAAAACCAATAAACCGGAAAAAATAGTAATAGCTTAGATTTTATCATTTGTAACATAATCAAAATCTGTCTAAAATATTTCTTTAAAAAAAAAAAAATCCCTCCGCTCCCTCAAAATGTAATAATCATAGTAAACAGGTTCATGCCCCAAAAGGATAGTTCTCCAAAGGTCGGTGGGCAGCGGGAACCATCACATTATAAACTTAGGAACAACAAACTAAAAAGAAGAGAAGCTACTTAAAAGTCCAAAGGAGTTAGTTTTGCTCTCTTCAGAAAAAGAGAAACATTTAAGGACCAAGACGTGCTGCATAGCATACTTCATGATTCGCTTGTCCCATCATACTTCTTTTTTGGTTAATCTAACTCCTCTTCTAGAAAATTACAGTGAGAAAAGAAGCTGTAAATAATGACTTTGAATCCCTTTAAAAGAGAGAGGGAAAATATTTTTCCAAGAGACCACAGACACTCAGCATATTCAATATCGTTCTGAAAAGACTATAATGCCATCCGTTGGTGAGGTTTTGTCATTAGGAAGAGCTAAACATCCATATTCTTTTGGTTTCAGTCTAATTATTTTTATTTGGCTCACACCAATGAAATAAATGCAGTAAAGGAGATATAGGTGTGATATGAATGGATGCTCTTATCTGTGTGCCATAAGTAACATCCAATAGGTATAAAATACAGTTGTTGGAATGTGAAATCTTCCAGCTTTGTTTTCATGGAGGACACAAAAAGAGGAATGTCAGACATGAGCGGAATAGAACCTAGTTTTCAGACCCAACAATCTCCAACCTCAGAAATCAGATTAAAAGGTCAGATCAGTTCATCTGTGCTGAATAAAATGGAATCTAGTCTGCTCAAGTGTCAAAAAGAAAAGGCTGTAACAAGACAGACACATCACAGAGGTTAAAAAAAAGTCTTGATTTAAGCAATAATTGTTGATACAGTTATTTTCTGGGGGGTATTAACTGCCAGGAAGTATGTGATGGAGGTTGTTACAGTTGTTAAAAAGTGTGACAATGTAAAAATCTACATAACTAGCAGATCTGCACATTCTTCTAAATAAGACGTTTCTGTTAACTGGAAAAGAGCAGTACAGTAATCCACTGGAAAGCAGGACTTCATTCTTAAAATTCCATTCGGGTTGTAATTCCAAAGTGACTGTAGGAGCTTTTAAGTAGATGTTCTGTACAAATGCACATATCCTTAATTTGACTTAGGACCTGAGCCTGCTCTCATGGAAATTAATAGAATTGTTGCCATTGATTGCACTAGGAGCAGGCTCATGGTGTCCTCACTTGACCCTAATTAACCTCACACTGAGAAGGCAAACATTATAATTCATTATTTTTTAAAATGTATTTACCATTGTGATTACATGACTGTGACAAACAATCCTGGATTTGAATTGGAATGTGTATATCATAAAATAGAAAAATATGGTCTTGAACAAATGTAGCCCAGATGACGTTAGCATTTGCTTTGTCTCTTTTCGCAGGCTGTTCATAAACTAGAGGGAAAGTTTACACATTTGGAATTTCTAAAGCCACAGGATACTCTCATCTTTCATTTTGATATCAAAGCCACTTAACTAACTTTCAAAGATTCAATTTCATTGCTAAGACTAAAATTAGAGTTAATTATTTAGGATATGTAGCCTATACAAGTTGCAGTTATTTTAAATTGTTTAATTGTTGTATGTTTCTAATATTGACTAGACTGTATCTAAAAGCAATAATAAAGTACATGTGTTTTTTTTCTGATGAGAATGTAATGGTCTGGAAGATGCCTCATAGTGCCTGTTTATCCACAGATCAGTTGTTTCCCCACTCAGCCCTGTTCTGGAGGGTCTACTCTAAGGGTGGAGGCAGTTTAGGTTCCATGGCTTCTACAGTCATTGGCATCTTACATTTGCTGAGACTGCAAAAAAGGTTCATTTGCTGCCTAATGTAGTGGTAGTTCTGTTGTATCACTAGCTCTCCAGTAGGAAATGGACTGAGGCTACTACATGGCTTCTCACAGTCAAGACTGAAAAGAAATTGGACATCATTCAGCTGAAGCATCTCCAAATGATGGAAGACATCAAAAGGTATAAATTAAAATCAAAGGAAGAGACCCATGTTCTAACTAAACAGGTCCCGCACACTCAGTGGTCCCCCAGTGATTCCTACAGTGATATGGTCATCTGCTCCAAATGCCTACCAACTTCCCTGTGAGAATCATCTTTGACTTTGACCGACTTAATGCAGGCTGGAAAAGAGCATCTCCCTCTCCTGCCACCCCAGAAGAGCTAAAACACAATTGGATGGCATCAAAATCTATATGTCCCTCACAGGCGTTCTACCTCATAAAGTGCCAGATTTGATTTGGCTCAGGACAGACATCACAGAGGTACATAACAGGTTTGATGGTCTCTATGTTTTCCAATTGACAGCATAACATAAGCTCCCAAAGGCCATCAGATAGTAATAACGTCTAGTCAGCACCAAACTGGGCTTGATTTGAACAGGTGATTTAGGCCCAGTTCAGGAAAGCATCCCTGTTCAGGAAAGCAATTAAGCACATGCTTAAGTCACACTGAAGTCACTGAAACTTAAGCCCAGGCTTAAAGTTAAGCATGTGTATTACTCTGTGACTGCCCCCTTTAAGATGGAGTGGGGTCCAGTGCATCTGTGGCTGGTCAGCTGCCTCCCAATTGGGCTTAAGAGAAGGCACCTGGGCCATATAAAGGGGCTGCCTGTGAACAAAGCAGGAGAGAGTCAAGTAAGGCAGTTGAGATACTTGAGAACAGCAGTGAGAAAAGAGTAGTTGCAGGAGTCCTAAAGGACTACAGTAACTGTGAGCTGCTTCTGATGATTTCTGAGGAAAACTGATGGGAGAATATGCTAGAGCTGGGGAATGGCTTGTGGGAGCTTGCAGGAAGGCTTGTGTAGATGCCTTTAAGAATGAGGGGAAGAACCAGCATGGTCAGTGTAAGCATAGCCCAGAAGATGGGGGTTGATTCTGTAGGGCTCATCTCCAGAGCAGGGGAAGGACTTACAGGCAAGAAGGCTGGGGTGCGATGCTGCAGAGAGTTCTCTTGTGGGAGATCTGACATGGGGCTTCAGGAGACAGCTCATGGGAGAGAAGTGACTCCTGGAACTCTCAGGTAGATGGGTTGGAGAGTGTGGCCCTGGGACAGAATAGTTAATAACTCTTGGGTGGGTGGCCTGAGAATGGTGACCTTTTGAATGAGATTGAAGAGCTGCAGCATTGTAACTTTGTTTTACTTTAGTGTTTTGGAAAGAACTGTTTTTACCATGAGGGATTTGTGGACTGTGGCCATCTATGCAAATAAAAGGGTTTGAATTTACTGCTGAGACATGCAATATTCCTTTGTACAGGCTGATGAAGGGGAAACTGAGGTAGGGCATGTTTGTGCTGCTGAGGTTGGCTGCAGAAGAATGTCAGGGTTTCCATGTAACAACGTGCGTAAGTGCTATTCTGAATCAGGGCCTTAGAGGGAAGATTCTCATATCCCATCACAAATCCCTCAAGCAATACAGTTCCCAATTCCAACCCACCATTAATAGGTAATTCAATATCCGAGATTTAAGTTTAACAACTGATGTTTTGTAATTGGATGCAAACCATTCAGATGGGATCAAAGTTATGTCATATAGTTAATTCTCTCATCTTTAAATTGGATATCAAGTGTAGAGTAATTCTATAAAGAAATCATAATTCCTTATAGCTGCCACTTAAAATCAGCAAATCAGTTCCGTGATGGTCTAAATTACAGGAGGTTGAAAGATGTTGAGAATAGAGAGATGTTCTCTGATCACATTTAAGCCTTCTCTGCACCTGTTTACTGAAAGCACATTACTTTTGGCTAAGAAACTTAAAATGGGTGTCTAGTTACGTTGCATTGTAAGTTGCATAAAGAAAGGTGTAATGCTAGTGAAAAGGAAGCTACATGTGAAAAATACTATTAGGATTAGGAAAGAAACCACATTTTTTCTTTTTCCTTAGCTTGCCAATAAAAATTGCCTGGCTTGTATTGATCTAAAGAGACTTACCTCACTTAAAGGTGGCATTCCAAAAACTCTCAGGGAAAACTTTCTAGTAAATACTCCTTTAATGTTTTGAATTCTTATTCCTTTTTTTTTTCTCCTGTGAACTCACATGTTGGTCTTGAGGAGATGAAGGTATTTCAACAATACAGGAGTGAATGCACAAGAGATTAAATTAACACTGTGGGCTTATGTGAGATTGAACTGGTGCATGGGGACAAAAAGCTGAATTTCATCCATGGTGAGTGAATGGATGAGATGTAGTAGCATTTGCCTCTGACTCAGTCAGGTTTGCTACAGTCCTGCTGGAAATCCTATACAGTACAAACGTAGGTATTCAAATCTCAAGAGAGATTGCGTCTGTTTGGATAAATAAATTTTCAGATAATCAACAGAATTTTCAATTTATGTAACAGATGTTGGAGGGCATGATCCAAATTTGGATCACGGAGATTTAGGAATAATTGATCTGATAATTTAGGTTACAGTGTAGTACAGAATCCTGAGTGATTTAACTACTGTATCTCGGATTGTTTATCTTGCAACTATTGTGCTTGTATTCAGTCCCGAGTTACCAGAAAAGTACACTGGCAACATTGTGATTGCATTGTTTTTCACTCTTTATTCATTTAGGGGTAGATTTCAAAAAAAGATATTTAGATGCCTAAAGATACAGATAGGCACCTCAAGTGGGATCCACAAATGGGACGTAGGTGTTGCAATGCTGAGCATCTTGGCATCTAGAAAATCCAGGAACACACGGCAATCCACAAAGCCAAGTTAGGTGCCTAGACAATGAATGAGGAGAGGTAGGCACCTAAGACTGTGAGTCACAAAAGTTAGCAAGCTAGACATGTAGCCACCTAACCTAGCCAATGAGAGATGCTGATAAGAGGGATAGGCTCCTAAATCCAGGCTGCAGGGAGATGCCTAGCTCTGCTTAGTGATCCACAAACATGAACTAGCTGCCTGGAGTCAGATAGCTTAGGTGCCTAAAGTGTTTCTTGTGGGAATGAATTTGGGTGCCTGCCTTGCTCCTCACAAAATGGCTGGAGGAGGTGGTGGTGCTGCTCCTCATCTTACAACTTTTTGCCCAGTGGTTACAGGACTCATCTGGGCATAGGTAACCCAGGGTGAATTGCCCTCCCCCCCACCCCACTCTGCTCTGCCAGAGAGGAAGAGAGGATTTAAATAGGGATCTACCGCCTCTCAGAGTTTTCCAGTCACTGAGCTATGGGATATTCTGATAAAGAGTGGTTGTAGCAGGGGGACTAGACTTGGGGTCTCTGTCCTCCCAGGTGGGTGCTTTCACCATTAGACTACAGAGGCAGTCTCTCTCTGGATTGTGGGACTGGCTGAGAGTGAGGCTGTCTTTGGTATGTGCTGTGTACTAGCTGTGTTTCTGTTTCAGTTTGTCTTGTTTTGTTAATTGGTGTTTCTCTCCTGTTTCTCTTTGGGGCGGGGGAGAGTGTGTGAGGCTTCTTCATGGGGTCCACTTCAGGTGGGTTTAGCGATTTGCAAGCATGGGGTTCAGTGTGTGCCTGCTGTCTCTCGAGCTGTGGAGGATGTGTTGCTGAATGTAAGCAAAGTTATTGGCTGTGCTAGTATAAAATCTGACTCTCAAATAAGCAAATCTATAGTGATTATTTTTCCTGGCCCAGGAGCAGTTTGTGAATTGTTTGGTACAGAAGGAACTCTGGGGCAAGGAGTTTTCTGTTCCAGTTTTACCCTTGTTTACTTCTGCTACTGAAAGGGGTCTTTTCCAATGCCCCCCTGCACAATGAGACACAAATGTCTGCTCTCTCATGTTATGAGAAGGCAGTTTCTGCTGTTCAGGGATGATTCATTAAGCGGCAAGAACCCAAATGTGAGGCATGTTATGTCATTCTGGTGCCAGGTTTATGTGGTTTTCAATAACCCTGTACAGGCCTTGAAACTGGAATTAAAGGACCACATGGATGGGGTGGATCATACAGTGTTTGCTATCTCTGAAAACCTTAAGTATTTCTTGTGTGGTGATCCTGGTCACTTGAGGGGTTTCTGCCCATGTACTACTGGCTCTGGGGTATCTAGTAAGAATGTGGGATCCCAGGGGTAGGAGGCTGGGACATCAAGGGGAACAGCAGGAGACAGAGCCTACATCTGAACTGCCAAATTCTATCCTTGCCCCTTGTCTTATGTGGTCTGCCATTATCCAGGGAGCAGCACCCCCAGAGGATGCCTTTGTTGTGACCCTGTCACTTGTGCCTGGACAGAAGCAAGTACTGGAGGCTGAGGAGCACTTTGTAGAGCAAGCAGAAACAAGTTCTAGAGAACACACAGATGAGATGGATTTATGGAGAAAAAATAGTGGGTGCTCAGCTCCCACCATTCACAGCTGTTCGGTAGCACCCTTGATCAGCTAATCACGGGCACTGCCAAACAGCTGTTTGGTGGCTTGGGAGGGGTTTGGGAGAGGGTGGAGACCAGCCAGTGGAGAGTTGGCGGAGGCCTCGGGGAGGGGGCAGAGTGGGAGTCGGAGCAAGGGTGGGGCCTTGGGGGAAGGGGTGGAGTGGGGGCGGGGCCTCAGAGTGGGGGTGGAGCACCTCTTTGGGAAAGTAAAAGTTGGCGCCTATAGGCTTCCCTGTGGCTTTTTCCCCAAGTATTTCCACTTTCCATTGTTTCTCTCTGCTCTTTGGCTCTCTCCTTCTAGTCTCTATGATGCTGATCAACTTCTAAATATAATGGATGCCAGGATGGTCATAAAAGGGCACAACTCCTTGAATTTCTCAGCCAAAAATGGGCTGCAGTTGTCCTTTTGCAAGAGACTCACTCAGTCCATGATAATCAGGGGAACTGGTTGAGGGAAGGGGATGCTTTCTTGAGCCATGGCTCCAGTGTCACTGCAGGGGTAGCTGTTCTCTTTTTCCAGGGTGCAGGGGCACAGATCCTCTCTGAAGGAAACTATACATGGCTGGCTCCTCCAGGTGGAGACACATGTTGGGACTGTTTTTCCCCACCCCTCACCCCCCCCCCCCAATCTTTTTACTGTGTATGCCTCCCACTCTGGGGTGAGACCATGTCTCCTTTTTGTAGACACTTGCCTATGTCATGCTTAGCTGTGACCCTGATATTATTACTGTTCTGGTAGGGGATTTCAGTTACACTGTAAATTATGTTTTAGATGGGAACCACGAGGAGCCACACTCTCAGTCAGCCAGGGAACTGTATTGTCTCCTGCAGACCTTTGGGATAGTAGATGTTTGGAGGTTCTCTCATCTCACTGTTAGGCAGTACTCTTGGCTAAAGGTTACTCACAACCATAACTCCAGGTCTAGACTGGGTTGCTTTTATACCATGAAGGCCGTATGGATATGTTTGTTCGTTCTCCACGTCTCCCACTCACTTGTCTGATCATCATTGTCTCTTCTTCTTCCTGCCTGTGTTTCCCACTGGCGCTTAATACCAAATTGTTTCAGGACTTGAATTTCATGTAGATGTTTACTGTGTTTTGGGAGTGTTGGCATCAGCAAAAGCTGCTGTATAAGTCCTTGAGACAATGGTGAGATGTCAGAAATGTCCAGATCGAACTGTTCTGCCAGAAGTACAGGCTGCCATGCAGTCCTTGCATCAAGCCCTGAGTACCCTGGAATGAGACATCTTGGGCCTTCATGGCAATCTTGATGTGGGAAACTTGGTGCAGATTCACCAAGCCTTAACTGAGAAGTACTGGCTCCTGAGGTGCGTGTTGGAAGAGAAGGTGGAAGGAGCCCTGGTTTAGGCCTGGTTTACTCAGCTACATGAAACTGATGCTCCTAAAAGGTTCTTTTTTGGGTTGGAGAAGACTATGGACCATTGACAGATTTTTTTAATATATTTTTTTTTTCTTTTTCACCTCCAGCTGCTGGATGGTCATCTGACAGCTGACCCTGCGGAGATCCGGAAAGCAGCTGTTTCCTTGTACAGTATTCTGTATTTGCCTGAAACCTGTGATGTGCTGGCAATGGAGGAGCTGCAGGTTACCCATCTGACTGATGAGGAAAAGCGGTGCGTGGCCACCCGCTGTCATTGCAGCAGCTCTCTGCAAGCAAGACCTCAACTATATGCTGCCATCTGAATTCTATAAGCATCTCTGGCATCTTATCAGACATGACTTCTTTCTCATGGTGCTGGAATGTATCCAGGAGAATGAGCTGCCTCAGTAGCCGCAGGGCAGGTATCATCCTGCTGCACAAAAAAGGGGACCTCTGTGGGTATATCTACACTACGAAATTAGGTCGATTTAATAGAAGTCGATTTTTTTAGAAATTGATTTGACACAGTCAATTTGTGTGTGTCCCCACTAAGCGCATTAAGTCGGCGGTGTGCGTCCACAGTACCAAGGCTAGCATCGACTTTCGGAGCGTTGCACTGTGGTAGCTATCCCACAGTTCCCGCAGTCTCTGCCGCCCATTCGAATTCTGGGTTGAGCACCCAATGCCTGATGGGGCAAAAACATTGTCGCGGGTGGTTCTGGGTACATGTTGTCAGTCCCCCCTCCCTCCATGAAAGCATCGGCAAAAAATCGTTTCTCGCCTTTTTTCCTGGGTTACCAGTGCAGAGGCCATACCACGGCAAGCATGGAGCCCGCTCAGCTCACTGTCACCGTACGTCTCCTGGGTGCTGCTGGCAGACACGGTACTGCAATGCTACACAGCAGCAGCTCCTTGCCTTTGCAAGTTAGCAAAGATGGTTAGCAGCCGTACTGTACCGTCTGCTGCTGTCTCCTGGTTCCTCCTGGCCGGCCTCGGTGAGGTCGGTCGGGGGCGCCTGGACATAAATGGGAGTGACTCCAGGTCATTCCCTTCTTTAAGTTTTGTCTAATGGAGATTCAGTCCTGCCTGGAATATCAGGCAAGCCTACCAAAGAACCAGAGAGGCAAACGGCCGCTCCGGGTCAGAGTCCCAGACATGCCGCTTCTATGATGAGCTGCATGCCATTCTAGGGGGTGCCCCTACAACTACCCAACCCCTGTGCTTTCCTCCTCCCTAACCCCTCCTGGGCTACCTTGGCAGTTATCCCCCCATTTGTGTGATGAATTAATAAAGAATGCATGAATTTGAAACAACAATGACTTTATTGCCTCTGCAAGCGGAGATCAAAGGAGGGAGGGGAGGGGAGGGGAGGGCGGTTGGCTTACAGGGAAGTAGAGTGAACCACCATTTTGCACTTGCTCAGCCTATAGTTGAACTGCTCCTTACTACTGTCCAGGCTTCATGAGCCATGGGAGCAAGGGGTAGGCTGGAGTAGGTGCGACCGCGCAGTGCTGCCGGCTGGGAGAGCAGCCTGAGGCAGAAGCCTCCAGCTGGCATGATATTCCAGGCAGGACTGAATCTCCATTAGACAAAACTTAAAGAAGAGAATGACCTGGAGTCATTCCCATTTTTGTCCAGGCGCCCCTGACCAACCTAACCGAGGTCGGCCAGGAGCACCCATGAGACAATGATGGTTAGCAGTCGTATTGTACCGTCTGCCGTCCTCAGGGCAAGGCAAGGGGATGCTGCTGTGTAGCACTGCAGTACCGCGTCTGCTAGCAGCACCCAGGAGACATACGGTGACAGTGAGCTGAGTGGGCTCCATGCTTGCTGTGGTATGTCGTCTGCACTGGTAACCCAGGAAAAAAGGCGAGAAACGATTTTTTGCCGTTGCTTTCACGGAGGGAGGGAGGGAGGCCTGATGACATGTATCCGGAACCACCCGCGACAGTGTTTTTGCCCTATCAGGCATTGGGAGTGCAACCCAGAATTCCAATGGGTGGTGGAGACTGCGGGAACAGTACAGTAAGCCAACCCTGTAAGCCAGTCACCCCTCCCTCAGTGAGAGCAACGGCTGAGAATCGTTTCGTGCCTTTTTTCCGTGCAAACGCCATACCACGGCGAGCATGGAGCCTGCTCAGATCGCCGCGGCAGTTATAAGCACTGTAAACATCACGCGCATTATCCTGCAGTGTATGCAGCACCAGAACCTGCAAAAGCAGGCGAGGAGGCGACGGCAACGCGGTGACGAGAGTGATGAGGACATGGACACAGACTTCTCTCAAAGCACAGGCCCCGGCAATTTGGCCATCCTGGTGGCAATAGGGCAGGCTCATGCCATGGAACGCCGATTGTGGGCCCGGGAAACAAGCACAGACTGGTGGGACCACATAGTGTTGCGGTCTGGGATGATTCCCAGTGGCTGCGAAACTTTTGCATGCGTAAGGGCACTTTCATGGAACTTTGTGACTTGCTTTCCCCTGCTCTGAAGTGCCAGAATACCAAGATGAGAGCAGCCCTCACAGTTCACAAGCAAGTGGTGATAGCCCTCTGGAAGCTTGCAACGCCAGACAGCTACCGGTCAGTCGGGAATCAATTCGGAGTGGGCAAATCTACTGTGGGGGCTGCTGTGATCCAAGTAGCCAATGCCATCACTGAGCTGCTGCTATCAAGGGTAGTGACTCTGGGAAATGTGCAGGTCATAGTGGATGGCTTTGCTGCAATGGGATTCCTTAACTGTGGTGGGGCGATAGACGGAATGCATATCCCTATCTTGGGACCGGAGCACCAAGGCAGCCAGTATATAAACCGAACAGGGTACTTTTCAATGGTGCTGCAAGCACTGGTGGATCACAAGGGACGTTTCACCAACATCAATGTGGGATGGCCAGGAAAGGTACATGACACTCGCATCTTCAGGAACTCTGGTCTCTTTGAACAGCTGGAGAAAGGGACTTACTTTCCAGACCAGAAAATAACCACTGGGGATGTTGAAATGCCTATAGTTATCCTTGGGGACCCAGCCTACCCCTTAATGCCATGGCTCATGAAGTCATACACAGGCAGCCTGGACAGTAGTCAGGAGCTGTTCAACTATAGGCTGAGCAAGTGCAGAATGGTGGTAGAATGTGCCTTTGGATGTTTAAAAGCACGCTGGTGCAGTTTACTGACTCGCTTAGACCTCAGCGAAACCAATATTCCCATCGTTATTACTGCTTGCAGTGTGCTCCACAATCTCTGTGAGAGTAAGGGGGAGACCTTTATGGCGGGGTGGGAGGTTGAGGCTAATCGCCTGGCCGCTGATTACGTGCAGCCAGATACCAGGGCAATTAGAAGAGTTCAGCAGGGCACGCTGCGCCTCAGAGAACCTTTAAAAACCAGTTTCGTGACTGGCCAGGCTACGGTGTGAAAGTTCTGTTTGTTTCTCCTTGATGAAAACCCGCCCCCTTGGTTCATTCTACTTCCCTGCAAGCCAACTGCCCTCCCCGCCCCCCCTTCGATCACCGCTTGCAGAGGCAATAAAGTCATTGTTTCAAATTCATGCATTCTTTATTACTTTGTCACACAAATGGGGGGATAACTGCCAAGGTAGCCTGGGTGGGGTGGGGGAGGAGGGGACGAGGGAAGACAAGGCCACACTGCACTTCAAAACTTATTTATTGAATGCCAGCTTTCTATTGCTTGGGCAGTCCTCTGGGGTGGAGTGGTTGTCTGGGTGAGGACGCTATGGAACTTGGGGAGGAGGGAGGTTGGTTACACAGGGGCTGCAGCAGCGGTCTGTGCTACTGCTGCCTGTCCTGCACCTCAACAATATGCCGGAGAATATCAGTTTAATCCTCCAGTAGCCTGAGCATTGCTTCCTTCCTCCTTTCATCACGCTGACGCCACCTATCATCTTGATCCCACCACCTCTCCTCTTGCTCCTGCCACCTGTCCTCTCGCGCATCCCTCCTGTCCTCACGTTCATTTTGTGCTTTCCTGCACTCTGACATTGTCTGCCTCCACGCATTCTGCTGGGCTCTTTCAGTGTGGGAGGACTGCATGAGCTCAGAGAACATTTTATCGCGAGTGTGTTTTTTTTCCGCCTTCTAATCTTCGCTAGCCTCTGGGATGGAGATGATACGGGGAGCGTTGAAACATTTGCAGCTGCGGGAGGAAAAAAAGGGAGAGTAGTATTTAAAAAGACACATTTTAAAGAACAATGGGTAGACTCTTTCACGGTGAACCAAGCTGGTAACATTACATAGCACGTGTGCTTTCTTTACAAGGTTGCATTTTGCCTCTTATATTGAGGGCCTGCTGGTTTGGTGTGAGAGATCACACACGCAGGGCCGGCGGGTAACAGAATTCGGCTTGCAGGCAGCCATGGTAAGCCACAGTCTTTTGGCTTCTTTAACCTTCATAACATGTGGGAATGGTTTCAAACAGCAGCGCCCTCATGTCCCATACGAAGCACCTATTGGGTTGGCCATTTAAGATGGGTTGGCCATTTAAAAGGAGGGGCTGCGGTTTTCGGGTTAACGTGCAGCACAAACCCAACTAAACCCCGCCACCCCACCCTATTCTCTGGGAAGATCGCTTCACCCCTCCCCCACCGCGTGGTGCACAGCAGGGATGATTTCTGTTCAGCCACAGGCAAACAGCCCAGCAGAAACGGCCACCTCTGAATGGCCCCTTAATAAAATTCCCCTCTTTCAACCAGGTGACCATGAATGATATCACTCTCCTGAGGATAACACAGAGAGATAAAGAATGGATGTTGCTTGAATGCCAGCAAATACCAGGACCATACGCTGCCATGCTTTGTTATGCAATGATTCCAGACTACGTGCTACTGGCCTGGCGTGGTAAAGTGTCCTACCATGGAGGACGGAATAAGGCTGCCCTCCCCAGAAACCTTTTGCAAAGGCTTTGGGAGTACATCCAGGAGAGCTTCATTGAGATGTCCCTGGAGGACTTGCGCTCCATTCCCATACACGTTAACAGACTTTTCCAGTAGCTGTACTGGCCGGGAATGCGTCCCAAGTCTTTAGGGCAAATTAATCATTAAACACGCTTGCTTTTAAACCATGGATAATATTTACAAAGGTACACTCACTAGAGGTTCCTTCTCCACCTTCTAGGTCCAGGAGCCTGGGTTGGGAGGGTTGGGAAGGTACTAGATCCAGGGTGAAAAACAGTTCCTGGCTGTTGGGGAAAACGGTTTCTCCGCTTGCTTGCTGTGTGCTATCTTCAACCTCCTCCTCCTCATCATCTTCCTCGTCCCCAAAATCTGCATCCCTGTTGCATGCGAATCCATTGACGGAGTCCACGCACAGGGCTGGGGTAGTTGTAGGGGCACCCCCTAGAATGGCATGCAGCTCATAATAGAAGTGGTATGTCTGGGGCTCTGACCTGAAGCGGCCGTTTGCCTCTCTGGTTCTTTGGTAGGCTTGCCTGAGCTCCTTAAGTTTCATGCGACACTGCTGCGGGTCCCTGTTATAACCTCTGTCCTTCATGCCCTTGGAGATTTTTTCAAATATTCCGGCATTTCGTCTTTTGGAACGGAGTTCGGATAGCACGGATTTGTCTCCCCATACAGCGATCAGATCCAGTACCTCCTGTTCGGTCCATGCTGGAGTTCTTTTGCGATTCTGGGACTGCATGGTCACCTGTGCTGATGAGCTGATCACCTCACCATGCTGGCCAAACAGGAAATGAAATTCAGAAGTTCGCGGGGCTTTTCCTGCCTACCTGGCCAGTGCATCGGAGTTGAGAGTGCTGTCCAGCACTCAGGGCTGATCACTATTTGCAGAACAGGCAGGGACTGTTCTTCTGGGGGAGAATCCTGTGTTGCCTTCACTAGCTGCTTCTCTTATGTGGATGAGAACCTTGTGCAACCAGGCAGATTGTTGTCCTGAAAATTTGGTAAATGTTCTTTTTGCAATCATGACCAAGAAGCAGCTCTATGGCATGTGTGGCATTATGCCATGGTCCCCTCCCGACACCCCCCAGAGGGGGGTGAGGAGGATCCATTGTCCTCGGCTGGCTGACCGACCTTCTCTGATCTCCCTGAGACAGCCTGGAGGATGCTTATGTTTCTGAGTGACTCTGTCCCTGGCCCGGAGGACATTGTACAAGCCTCTTCCTAGGTGCTCTGGTGAGTGACAGTGGAGGATCCTGCATATTATCATAGCAACCAATCGTTTTGTGAGCTATATTACTCTTCAGGTGTCTGCACAGTGCCCCTTCTGTTTGGCTTCAGACATGGTGTTTCATTTTCACCTGTGTGTGTGTGTTTGGTTTTTTGTGTGTTTTTTGTTTGTTTGTTTGTTTTGTTTTGTAGCTTTTCAGTTTGGGACTGGTTTTCTCCACATTCCTATTTGCTCTAGGAGTGAGATACAATGCTTGCAGTTGGCCGTCTTCCTGCCTATCTCTTTGCTGAGTCAGGCAAAACTGGCAGCTTTGAATCTCACAAGAACAGAGTGGCTGGGTAGAGGGGTGTGATGTACTAGGGCTGTTCAGCACACTGTCTGTGGCCTGGCTGTGGATTGATCACACCTTTATAAATGGACTTGTGACTTGCATGGTTTTTGGTTGACTTGATGTGTTAATATTTTGAGTGAACTTGGTGGTGATAACAACAAGGAGTCTGGTGGCACCTTAAAGACTAACAGATTTATTTGGGCATAAGCTTTCGTGGGTAAAAACCTCACTTCTTCAGATGCATAGAGTGAAAGTTACAGATGCAGGCATTATATACTGACACATGGAGAACAGGGAGTTACTTCACAAGTGGAGAACCAGTGTTGACAGGGCCAATTCAATCAGGGTGGATGTAGTCCACTCTCAATAATAGATGAGGAGGTGTCAATTCCAGGAGAGGAAAAGCTGCTTCTGTAATGAGCCAGCCACTCCCAGTCCCTATTCAAGCCCAGATTAATGGTGTTAAATTTGCAAATGAATTTTAGTTCTGCTGTTTCTCTTTGAAGTCTGTTTCTGAAGTTTTTTTGTTCAATGATAGTGACTTTTAAATCTGTAATAGGGACCGCTTAAGACTGTAGATGGAGTGGAGATTAAGGATAATCCAGGCATGGCACAATATCTAAACGAATATTTTGCATCCGTCTTTAATGAGGCTAATGAAGGACTCAGGAATAGTGGCAGCGTGACGGATGGGAATAAAGGAGGGGGGGTTGACATTACCGTATCCGAGGTAGAAGCCAAACTTGAACAGCTTAACGGGACTAAATCGGGCGGACCGGATGATCTTCATCCGAGAATATTAAAGGAACTGGCGCGAGAAATTGCAAGCCCGTTAGCGATAATTTTTAATGAATCTGTAAACTCGGGGGTGGTACCATTGGACTGGGGAATAGCTAATGTGGTTCCTATTTTCAAGAAGGGGAAAAAAAGTGACCCGGGTAACTACAGGCCTGTTAGTTTAACATCTGTAATATGCAAGGTCTTGGAAAAAATGTTGAAGGAGAAAGTAGTTAAGGACCTTGAGGTCAATGGCAATGGGGACAAATTACAACACGGTTTTACAAAAGGTAGATCGTGCCAAACCAACCTGATCTCCTTCTTTGAGAAAGTAACAGATTTTTTAGATAAAGGAAATGCGGTGGATCTAATATACCTCCATTTCAGTAAAGCATTTGATACGGTACCGCATGAGGAATTATTGGTTAAATTGGAAAAGATGGGGATCGATATGAAAATCCAGAGGTGGATAAAGAACTCGTTAAAGGGGAGACTTCAGCGGGTTGTACTGAAAGGTGAACTGTCAGGTTGGAGGGAGGTTACCAGTGGAGTTCCTCAAGGTTCGGTTTTGGGTCCGATTTTATTTAATCTATTTATTACTGACCTCGGAACCGAATGTAGGAGTGGGCTGATAAAGTTTGCGGATGATACAAAGTTGGGAGGTATTGCCAATTCGGAGAAGGATTGGGATATCCTGCAGGGAGATTTGGATGACCTTGCAAACTGGAGTAATAGTAATAGGATGAAATGTAATAGTGAGAAGTGTAAGGTGATGCATTTAGGGATGACTAACAAGAATTTTAGTTATAAGCTGGGGACGCATCGGTTGGAAGTAACGGAAGAGGAGAAGGACCTCGGAGTCCTGGTTGATCGCAGGATGACTATGAGTCGGCAATGTGATGTGGCCGTGAAAAAAGCTAATGCGGTCCTGGGATGCATTAGGCGAGGTATTTCTAGTAGGGATAAGGAGGTGCTGGTTCCGTTATACAAGGCACTGGTGAGACCTCATTTGGAGTACTGTGTGCAGTTCTGGTCTCCCATGTTTAAAAAGGATGAATACAAACTGGAACGGGTACAGAGAAGGGCCACTAGGATGATCCGAGGAATGGAAAACCTGTCGTATGAAAGGGGACTCGAGGAGCTCGGTTTGTTTACCTTAACCAAAAGAAGGCTGAGGGGGGATATGATTGCTCTCTTTAAATATATCAGAGGGATAAATACCAGGGAGGGAGAGGAATTATTTCAGCTCAGTACTAATGTGGACACGAGAACAAATGGATATAAACTGGCCGTCGGGAAGTTTAGGCTTGAAATTAGACGAAGGTTTCTAACCATCAGAGGGGTGAAGTTCTGGAACAGCCTTCCGAGGGAAACAGTGGGGGCGAAAGACCTCTCTGGCTTTAAGATTAAGCTTGATAAGTTTATGGAGGGGATGGTTTGATGGGATAACGTGATTTTAGTCAATAGGTCAATAACGTGCCATCGCTGGTAATTAGTAACAATGGTCAATGATGGGATATTAAAAGTTACTACAGAGAACTTTTTTCCGGAGGGTCTGGCTGGAGAATCTTGCTCGCATGCTCGGGGGTCAGCTGATCGCCATATTTGGGGTCAGGAAGGAATTTTCCTCCAGGGTAGATTGGCAGAGGCCCTTGAGGTTTTTCGCCTTCCTCCACAGCATGGGGCAGGGGTCGCTTGCTGGAGGATTCTCTGCGACTTGAAGTCTTTAAATCATGATTTGGGGACTTCAACAGCTGAGTCAAGGGAGAGAATTATTCCAGGAGTGGGTCGGTCAGCTTTTGTGGCCTGCATCATGCGGGAGGTCAGACTAGATGATCATAATGGTCCCTTCTGACCTTAAAGTCTATGAGTCTATGACCAGGGAGATTGAAGGGTTCACTTACTGGCTTATGTATGTTACCATTCCTGATGTCCGATTTGTGTCCATTTATTCTTTTGCGGAGGGACTGTCCGGTTTGGCCAATGTACATGGCAGAGGGGCATTGCTGGCACATGATGGCATATATAACATTAGTGGATGTGCAGGTGAATGAGCCCTTGATGGTGTGGCTGATGTGGTTGGGTCCTCTGATGGTGTCGCCAGAGTAGATATGGGGACAGAGTAGGCAACGAGGTTTGCTACAGGGATTGGTTCCTGGGTTGGTGTTTCTGTGGTGTGGTGTGTAGTTGCTGGTGAGTATTTACTTCAGGTTGGGGGGTTGTCTGTAAGCGAGGACTGGCCTGCCTCCCAAGGTCTGTCAGAGTGAGGGATCATTTTCCAGGATAGGTTGTAGATCGTGGATAATGCGCTGGAGAGGTTTTAGCTGGGGGCTGTATGCGATGGCCAGTGGTGTTCTGTTATTGTCCTTGTTGGGCCTGTCCTGTAGTAGGTGATTTCTGGGTACCCGTCTTGCTCTATCAATCTGTCTCCTCACTTCCCCAGGTGGGTATTGTAGTTTTACGAATGCTTGATAAAGATCTTGTAGGTCTTTGTCTCTGTCTGAGGGGTTGGAGCAAATTCGGTTGTATCTTAGGGCTTGGCTGTAGACAATGGATCGTGTGATGTGTCTTGGATGGAAGCTGGAGGCATGTAGGTACGTATAGCGGTCAGTAGGTTTCCGGTATAGGGTGGTGTTTATGTGACCATCACTTATTTGCACTGTAGTGTCCAGGAAGTGGATCTCTTGTGTGGACTGGTCCAGGCTGAGGTTGATGGTGGGGTGGAAATTGTTGAAGTCCAGCCATTCTTCCTTAACTAACAAACCAGCTGTCTGTGTAAATGCTTATAACAGTAGTTGTAACCCCCAAAATAGGTAGCAGGAATGACAAATATGGACCAGAGGCCAAGACTTCATCAAATACAGTGCTGGGAATAGGAGTGTAAAAGGAACCAAACCTGACACCACCCCACCACCCACCAGGGGAAACCTGGGGATGGCAGCACAGTTGCAGCCTTAATACTTACCTCACCTTAAGGGGAACCCACAGCCTTGTGGATTGGTGAGTATGTGATGCAGGTTCTGCTGCTGGTCTTATCTTGTCTTTCTAGTTCTGTGACTTTTTTTGATTACTTATATTGATCATGGTATTAATAAAACTCAGTGTCTGCGTCTCACCAATCATCTTCATAGTTAATCTCTAAGTTGCTGCTAGGGAATGAATCTGTTATTGGTGATAAGTGCATCTTGCACCCAAATTAATCATAAGGCTACTTATCCCTGTCTTCTGCTGGTTCATGGATCACTCCAGGGCTTAGGCAGGAGGTAGGTGTCCGGATGCCTAGAGGGAGGCAGCACTGTTCATCTGCAGAGGCAATAACATGGATGCTGCAGGAACTTTTACCCTGAAAAACATATGTGCCAAGAGAGCTTAGGCACCTACAGGGTTTGGCAGGAGTTCTGTGATTCACAATGCAGCCAAAACAGGGACATAGGTGCCTAAGTACTTCTATGGATCCCACCCCACTGGCATTTTCAAAAGCATCTATCTGTAACTTTAGGTGCCTAAATACTTTTTTTTTTTTAAATGTGGTCCTTAGTACCTCTTATCAGCCAGATTCTCAAAGCTTATGCCAGAAACAATTAACAATAGATTAGTCAATGTTAATTGTGACGCAATCTCTGTACAACAACTGATTGATTTAAAACCTTGGTTTTAATTAGGGCCATCAAGTGATTAAAAATATTAATCACTTGATTAAACAACAACAAAATACCATTTATTTAAATATTTTTGGATGTTTACTACATTTTCAAATATATTAATTTCAATTACAACACAGAATACAAAGTGTATAGTGCTCACTTTATATTTTTGATTACAAATATATGCACTGTAAAAATGATAAACAAAAGAAATAGTATTTTTCAATTCACCTCATACAAGTACTAAAGTACAATCTCTTTATTGTGAAAGTGTAACTTGCAAATGCACATTTTTTGGGGGGGGGGGTTTACATAACTGCACTCAAAAACAAAACAGCGTAAAACTTTAGCGCCTACAAGTCCACTCAGTCCTACTTCTTATTCTGCCAGTCGCTAAGACAAACAAGGTTGGTTACAATTTGTGGGAGATAATGCTGCCTGCTTCTTATTTACAATGTCACCTGAAAGTGGCACTGTTGTAGCTGGCATTACAAGATATTTACATGCCAGATGTGCTAAAGATTCATATGTCCCTTCATGCTTCAACCACCATTCCAGAGGACATGCGTCCATGATGATGATGGATTCTGCTTGATAACGATCCAAAGCAGTGCAGACCGATGCATGTTCATTTTCATCCTCTGAGTCACATGCCACCAGCAGAAGGTTGATTTTCTTTTTTGGTGGGTTGGGTTCTGTAGTTTCCACATCAGAGTGTTGCTCTTTTAAGACTTCTAAAAGCAAGTTCCACACTTCGTCCTCTCAGATTTTGGATGGCACTTAGGATTCTTAAACCTCGGGTCGAGTGCTGTCGCTATTTTTAGAAATTCTCACATCGGTCCCTTCTTTGCGTTTTGTCAAATCTGCTGTGAAAGTGTTCTTAAAACGAACATTTGCTGGGTCATCATCTGAGACAGCTATAACATGAAATATATGCAGAATGTGGGTAAAACAGCAGGAGACATACAATTCTCCCCCCAAGGAGTACAGTCATAAATTTAATTGATGCATTATTTTTTTTAATGAGCATCACCAGCATGGAAGCATGTCCTCTGGAAGGGGCATATGAACGTTTAGAATATTTGGCATGTAAATACCTTGTAACGCTGGCTACAAAAGTGCCATGCGAATGCCTGTTCTCACTTTCAGGTGACATTGTAAATAAGAAGCAGGCAGCATTATCTCCTGTAAATGTAAACAAACTTGTTTGTCTCAGCGATTGGCAGAATAAGAAATAGGACTGAATGGACTTGTAGGCTCTAAAGTTTTATGCTGTTTTGTTTTTGAGTGCAGTTATGTAACCAAAAAAAAATCTGCATTTGTAAGTTAGACTTTCACAATAAAGAGATTGCATTATGGTATTTGTATGAGGTGAATTGAAAAATACTATTTCTTTTGTTTATCATTTTTAAAGTGCATATATTTGTAATAAAAAATAATGTAAAGTGAGCACTGTACACTTTGTATTCTGTGTTGTAATTGAAATCAATATTGAAAATGTAGAAAAACATCCAAAAATATTTAATTTCAGTTGGTATTCTATTGTTATAAGTGTGATTAATCACAATTAATTTTGAGTTAATCGCATGAGTTAACTGCAATTAATCGACAACTCTAGTTTTAATATGTAATATATTACATAACAAAACTTTGTTGCCTGGGGACATTGTGAAGGCCAAAAGTATAATTGGGTTAAAAAAAGAATTAGATACATTCATGGAGGATAGGTCCATCAATGGCTATTGGCCCAGAAGGTCAGGGACCCAACCCTATGCTCCAGGTGTCCCTAAACCTCTGACTGCTAGAAGCTGGGACTGAACAACAGGGGATGGATCCCCTGATTAAAATACTCTGTTCTGTTCACTTCCTCTGAAGCATCTGGCATCAGCCACTGTTGGAAGAGAAGATGGACCGTTGGTCTGGTCCAGTATGGGCATTTGTATGCTCTTTATGTAGAGGAATATATTAGCTAAAGTCCAAGTACAGTTACTTATGCATGTACTTAACTTTATTCATATGCTTAAAGGGTTGCAAGTGTTTGTAGAATCCATGCCTCAATGTTTATATTTATCCTCTTTGCACTAACTTACTTGTAGTCTCATTTCTGGACTTCCTTAGCCTCAGCAGTGAACCTTAGGAAAATATCAAGTAAGAAGCTTAAATGACCAAAAGAATGGGCCAAGCCCTACTTCATGTAATTCCATTGAAGTTGGTGGAGTTTAACCAGAGATGAATTTGTCCCAAAGATTGTAAAAGCTTACACCTGATTCATTATTGTGTTCCTCTTCATCAAACAAATTTGGTGAATAAATTCCTCCCCTAGATAACCCCCAAGAGTAATTTAGCAGCAGTCACTGAATTTGAGATTAGGACACTTGTTCAATTTTCACTGTCAATTAGTATCCCAAACTAGATAATAAAATTCAAGGCAACAGAACTTGGTTGGAAAGTATAACAATAAAGTTGGAAGTATTAATCATTGAACCACTGTGAGCAAAAAATTAGAACTTAAAATACATTATTGCACAGTCTTAATGAGTATCAAACAAGCGAGATCCAGCTCTTCTTTTTATTATAATATAATACCATGTAGATTTAATGAAGTCAGGTGCAACATGACTTGCAAATATACAGATGTCCTAATGCTTCAGTACTTCACATGGGTATTTATTATGTTCACAAGAAGTTAATGTGTAGATGGAACATGTGCATCTGAGTCAGACTGATCAGATTATATATTCATATCTACTCTTCCCCTTCTGTCCTTTATGGAGTGATTCTTTAAAATGCTTTAGACTCTTTCTCAATTTCACCCTGCAGATGAAAATACATCTTTAAAAAAATCTGAGATAAAAGGATTATAATCCTTTGGAATGATGCCTCAATATTCTTATGCTCTCTGATCAACTGTACAATACAGAAACAAAGCAATTTCACATGTCCCTACAATTAAGAGACTCTACACCAAATCTTGATCCAGCTGTTTATTCTCATTTCATACAACAGAGAGTAACACCTTCAACATACAAAATATCACAAACATTTGATTTCCAACTTTTATATCTTCCCTGTGAAATGCTATGGATTAAATATATCATCTGCCTCAAGCTTGGCACAAGGACATGGATACAGAAATATCAGAGGCTGAGTGGCTAGAGCCTTTGACATCAATCTGCAATAGATTCACTCAAATGCATATTATATTACCCATGAGGATTGTATTATGATTCCCCTGAAATGCCAAACAATATGGCCAGTACTATCAACTCGCTGTCCAAAATATTACACACCAAAGTAACACTTTGTTTAGAATGTCTCACAAAATATCACTTCTGGCTCCACATTCCAAATTCATTTAAAGAAATGATGAGTACCTCAGATACTTTCATTCCAGCTCTAAGTTTGTGTATGAGCAAACATAATAAAGGTATCAGGAAACTGATATGATCCCATGTTTTCACTGAGCAAAAAAAGCTTACCCTAAATCTGTGGATATCTAATGTCTGTTTGACATCATTAAGAATAAAAAATTAACTAATAACAAAAATACAGGAGAATATACAAAGAGAAAGGGGTGTGTATATAATTTTTCTTAGAGTTTAGTTCTTTATGGAACAAATAATATTACACTGAAAATCATATTTGCACTCATAAGGATTATGGAACATATTCTGTGTAATATTTAAATTGTTTGAGTTGGAAAAGGCGTGTGTGTATGGGGGGGTTGTTTTGGTGGTTTTTTTTTTTTTTTTGTCTAAGCTAAGAGCTGTTGTGAATCTATACTGCATTTTGGCTGCTCTTGGACCTTCAATACTCACTGCAGTGTATAAGCAGTGTTGCCGGAGATGAATAATACTATCTTCTGTACCATCCATAAAATTATTGTAAGAAACAAATCATGGATTTGGCTCACAAGAAACTGGATGTTGCACAAGAATTCATGATGAGGGTGTGCTGAATCAGAATTCATCTTAGAGCAAAATACTGACACTGAGCTCACACTTCCCATCAGAGGATTATCATTCTTATTGTGAGGAAGCAAAGCAAGCTGATGAAGAGCAGAATTGATCTGGGTTCAAATCCTTATGTCTGACAATCAAATTCACTTCCATTTTGTTATCTTTACCCACCTCAAACACCATTATCAATACAATAGGCAGTCTCAACTCAGAACAGGGCCAGAACTGTGATATCAAGGATCCTGAAGACCATGAATGAGAAACAGTTAGTCAGAGCTGCATTAGGAAAGCTTGCAGTTTGTGCTGACTTGCTTTAACCAGTATAGAAGTTCTTAATTTCCATGAGTGCCAAATCCACCAAAGAATAAAATTTGTTATTTGAACACACATTTTTGAAAACCCTTTTGTTTTCCATAGTAAAGTATCTGAATTGGTGTTTTTTCCCCCCGTAACATGATGTGCAGATCCTGTTCCATTAATTAGCTAAACTTGAGTGATCCCGTTGTATTCACTTCATACAATACATCCTTGATGTCACACAACTTTTCCACAATTTGAATACTATTTGCTCTGAATTGTAATCGTAATGAAAAATTTTCACCCTAAAGAATTGATGTCTTACAGAACTCAGAATGGGGATACAGCCTTTTACCTCTAGGTCTTAAATTCAAATCCAGTCCAAGACAGTAGTGACTGAAGATCATTACCATTTGATACTGCTGTTTGGTGCCACAGGTGCAGTGGCCCCTAATTTCTAGTGAACTCTCCTATTCTGTATTCTGCATCATGACTGGCATTTTAGCACAGAAAGATTAAATGGGCATAAAGAGAGGAAGCCTGCCTGAATGTCAAGTGGAGGAGGGACTAGATGTGAAAATCCTACATCTGGATTGGTTACCATTTGCTTCTCCCTCAGATGAGGAAGACTCATCCATTTGTCCAGACTAGTAGCTCATCACTGAAAAAACACTAACATAATCCATGCTATAGAACAATTATAGTGCTGCTAAAAACAATTATGAAAAATGTTTACTGCATATATCCACTTGTTTTAAAATATGCAACAGCTCTCCAAACAAAGGAATAATTTGATAGTCTACTTTTAATTTTTATTGGATTGTTACAAAATGTAACACACAGATTTTTGATTCCTCCTAACACTTATGAAGTGTGTAATCTGATTTTAATGTCTGTCAGGCATTTACTGTGTACAGCACTTCAAGTTAAGAGGCTCAGTGAAAGTTCATTCACTATTATTCCATATTCACTTAATTTTTCTCAGGTGCCTTCATTTTGACCTTCTGGCTTACCTCAGGGTACAAATCTAGGCAACTGCGCACGCACACACACACACAGAGGAATAATCCCTGGAATAGGTGTGAAGTATTTTTACTTTCTTCCAATGATTTGCTAAACAATACCAGAAACAGAACTGTAATCTGAAACACTGGGTTTCTTAAAGCGGCCATTTGTCAATCTTGCCTTGGAAATTTAAATCAAACATCCCACTGATAATCAGTAATCTACACATGCAGATGGCATGTCCGTTTTTGATGATCAAACTGAGGACTTGATTATGAGGCCCTTACTTCTGCAAAATTCCCACTGGCTTCCATTGGAGTCTTGCCTGAGACTACATCTTGGTCACAGTTTTGAATACACTTCTGAAGCTCCTCAATTCAAATAGCACAAAAGGACTTGACTGAGGAATGAAGGCTAAGCTCAGTATAGAGCTCTCTTCCCCCCTTCCCTGCCCCCGAGAAGACCTGATAAACTCTTTTAAATGGGGTTTATGGTGGGAAAGCGACACCCGTTTTACAAATATACCAAACTATTGAAATCCCTGTCCTTGAGCTTACTGTAAGTATAATTAGGATCTGAAATAGGCTTTTTCCAGTTTGGTTAAATGTTGTTATAGTTTGCTCTCTCTCCCTCTTTTTATTACTTCAATCCAAACCTGCTATTCATATTATTAACTTTGATTTATCGTACATACTGGCTTCAGCCACTAAGCATATGTCATCACCCACGCTTAATTTATAACAGAATGTAAATTGTGCTGTGTCTGCTTCTCTGTAACCCATTAGATAAACCAGAATATAGTAATTTACTGTTCCCTCCATAAGAGAAGATGCAGAAGTCTTACATGGATGGTTACTAACCAGCAACCATATAGTCAGATAAGTAATTTTAAAAAGAGACAGCCATTTAAGACAGTAATTGAAAAGAATACTTCTTTTCTATAAAGATGAGATAAAATAGGTCACACTTTCCTCTGTTACCTTCATTCAACTCCACTGAAGTCATGGGGCAACACTGGCGGAAGTAGGACAACTGATACAAGCTCTTTAAAAACAATTGTTTGGTTATACCCACCTACTATAAACAAAAGGTGAGAATGCTCATTTACTTCAGCTCTGCAGGGTTTTCTGAGAACTAGAACAGTCATTTGAGGTTTGTGTTTTTTCCTTGAAAAGATTTGATTACAAAACTTCCCTTAACTCAGTTAAAGCCAGGAACACTCCTCTTTGCTGTAGCTGGTATGATTACTAAAGCAATTTTTGTTGAAGGGTTCAGTCAAAGTTAAGCTGGGATCTTTCCCCTCCTGGCTGTCGTCTTCATGCAGTTCTAGCTTTACAGACTTCTGGGACATTCCTGATACTGTGCAGCAGGCTTTCACTAAACCCTTCGTTGTTCTTTTCAAGATAACTGGAGGCTTGACTCCCCTGTAAGCGGGGCAACTGAACTGGAAGCAAGGACTTGTCTTAAGCAGTCAAAGAAGGTGATATTCCTCAAGATCTGACCTAGAGACTGAAGTAGTTCATTTTTCATGAAAACCTCTTGAGTGAACCTGTTATACACCGGAGCATTTAAATGGGAATTTACAAGTAGAGAGGGGCTAGTGATTTTCTTTAATTCCAACAACTCTCATTTAGAGTGCAGATGAATACCATTGTTTGGAACTACGGTACTGTTTAAAGGCAGACTCACACAGTTCATCCACACAGGGTTTGATAATCCACACAGAGGGCAAAATCCTGCCCTGGGCAGTGCTGGAAACGGGAACAAGGTTGATCATAATACACCCACCAGTTCACAACTCCTACTCACCAGAGGATTCCATGGGGAGAGCTTGTAGGAGCTGTGGTGAGGTACACTTTTCTGCTGCTCTAAATCAGAACAGCATGTGACCCCAGCAGTGCATGGTCCTGATTGTGGTGTGTATACTAGCCAGCCTGGGAACTGGACCTACCCTCTAGTCATCAGACCATACTGCCTTGAGGACATGGTGCATAAGAGGGCTTTTGTGGGCTTTTAAGCTCTAGGGCAGAGGTCCCCAAAGTTTGGGGCGCACACCCCTAGGGGGCCATGGAGGAACATTCAGGGGCACAGCAGGGCCTAGGGCAGCCCCCACGGGGGGGGAAGAGTATCACCCAGATACTTCCTGTCCCGCTCTCAGACGTGTCCCTCGCTCCCATCCCCACGCCTCGCCCTGTGCCGAGCCTCGGCATGGCTCCACTACTGGCCTGGCCCCAGCCCCACTCCCAACCTCAGCCTCGGCCCCCGTCCATGTCTCCCCCCACTCACCCCAGAGTTGTGGCCCCGCTCCCGGCCCCGGGGGGTGGTTGATATGGATGCGGGGGGGGGGGCACAACTGTCAAAAGTTTGGGAACCGCTGCTCTAGGGAGAGATCCTGCACTGCTGCTTTTACAGAGAGCAGGGGAAGAGGGTCCCTCTCCCCCCTCAACTCGAGTGCCTTACTACAGTGGAGGGCGGCATCCAGCTCACAGAATAAGTTCGGTAACGTGTCTAAAAAACAAAGTGGTTTTAGCCATAATAAAACAGCGTCTCCCTTCTTACCAATCTACAACTGTGCAGAAAGTCCTGATAACATGGTCCTCATTCCAATTAGTAAGGGAAAAACTTACACATATTAGCATAACTCACATCAGGTCATTTTCAAGGACCTAAGTGGTGACTCAAACAAACTGCACAAAGATGTCTTCATACAAATCTCTAATCCATTAGCACCCCTTTCATATTAGTCATTGTCCATGTTAAGACCCTGTAAAATATAGAGGGTTTGGAAACACATTTGTGACCAAATTAATGGAATCTTTGCAAGTATATTCCTCCCCCAGCTAAGAACTATTAAATCTGCTGATGGGATGCAACACCTGGCCCTCATACAGGACTTAGCATATCGGGATACCATTTTTTCAAGAAACAGGTTAAATGTCCCTTCACACCCCTGTTTCCAAAAAGCAGGCACCACTATTTCTGTGGAAATAAACCAATCCCTGCTCCAGTTACCAAAATAACCTCCATGACTTTTTTGACCTCTGGCGGAGTGGAAAAGGCCTCAGAACTTTATCCCCACGTGGTTGCTTGAGGAGCTGCTGCTTGGCCTCCTTGTAGTCAGTTCATACAGTCTCTATAAAGCATTTCCACTCTTCTATGAGCTTTCTTCTTTGTATGTGTTTCTCTAGCCAGAAACATATGTGTGTGTGTATATATACAGATGACAGATGTGTTTATATTGCTTTATGCATGGAACATTGTATAGGACTACATTTTGCCAGATGAACTTGAAAGACTAAAGTATACTTACACATACTTCATTCTCCCACAAAATAAATTTTTAAATTTTGCCTGATATGAAGTGCCATTTTCCACAAAAAAACCATTCTTTATTAAATGTGCATTGTATTGCTGAAATAAAGATTATTTTCCTAAACAGACAAAACAAAATATACAGAAATCAAATTCACCATGCAAGAGAGGTATTTCCTCCCACTTCTGTTGCCATCGTTAATACTCATTTTAGTCTTTATACATGTGGCAGCAAACTGGGCCAAAACAGCTCAATACTCCACGGTGACAGTTTTGTCTACAATGTAAAGCTGCGAAGGATATTTTTATGTACATTTTGAAGCGTGTATCTTTTGACTATACAAACACTGCATCTGTCTCATGACGTTTGTCACCTTCTTATTTATCTTAATTTAAACAAGAGGTGTGTTTTGGATAGTAGGAGCAGCTTTGACAAATCAAGAGGAAAAATTATGCTGGTTTAATGTCCAGGGTTTTGGAAGACTGTAGAGTGTTAATTGTAATGAAGCCAACTTAATATAACTGTTTTCTTTATATTCCAAAGATTCGCTAGGGACTTTGCTGCTTGCATACAGGAAACAGTCTGTTGTATTAGAACAAGACCATGTTTCTTACCCTTTAAATTACTACAGAAAGTTTCCTTATAGGAAATGTTACCATTCAGACAAACTCTCATATTTATTTGTAGACAAATCTTCCTGTTTGTGTCACAAGACAATTAGGTGAAACCAGAGACCAAGAAGATTCACTGCTATTCCCTTACATGTGTGAAGAGAAGCTGGTGAATAAATCCACATGATGGCAATAAATGTGTATGCAGAAATAACATTTTTTCTTAATGTAACTCTTTATTGCAGTCTGCTTTCAAGTCTTGGCTGTTTGACTTATACATTTGGTTTGCAACAACCAGTAAATCTCAAATCAAGAACCTGTGGAAAAAATAAATATATTCCTTTAACTATAAAGAGGAGCTACCTGCAGAAATGTGAATTCATTATAAATAAAGTTTGCCTTTTGTTGTCACACTATTCGACCAAGATATACAGACTTGGGATATTTTTCCTTCAGAGCAGGCCACTGAACAATGAAGTAATCCGAAAAGTAGTAAAGAATTTTTCCAGACAGGGATAAAGTTTCCACTCGGCAGATGCTCTCTACATACACAATGATAACTTTCTTTAGCGCCAGTATCTCAAGAAGAAGGGCAGATATACAGACAGGAACACATGTTCCTGGTCCGTTGCACAATATCTAAAAGAAACAAAATATTTTAGAACAAAAGTCAAATATCAGATTTTTTTATACTGTATAGAGACCTTAGATATTTCCATAAACGATTAGGTTTATAAAAATTAGACATTTATTAAAACTAAACAAAAAGCAAAGGCAAATTTACAGTAGGGTTTACATCAAAACAAACAGCTGCCAAAAAACATATTTTAAATGTCAAATATTGTGGTGAGGTGGGAGGTGTTGCTTCTTTCCTAGTAGGGACATTTTTGTGTAGGGATCAAAATTTAATAGCTTTCAGGAACACTACTAGCAAAGCATAGGGGTCAAATACTGGCCTCGGGCAGAGCTTTCATTGATGACAACAGGAGTTCGATGCATGGGCTTAGGGCACAATAAAGCCTAAACTGTTTAATCAGGATTTATTAAAACTGGCAATACAGTTATAAACCTCCTGAATTTTGGCCTTGAGTCAGCAAAACATTTAGTACATGCTTAACTGCTTTGCTGAATTGGGGCTTTTATCAAGGCTTTTTAGCTGATCTGCTGAATTATTGGGGGTTTTCTAGTAAGCACTTGGGAGTTTTTACCAAAACTTGTTACCATTATGCTCTTTTGTAGCTACATGCATATAATTAATAATAATACTTTGCACTCATCAGAGGATTTCAGTGCCTTACAAACATTAATTACGCTAGTGAAGTGAAAATTATTTCTATTTTACAGATTGGTAAAATGAGGCACAGAGAAGTTAAAGCCAACATTTTCAAACTAGGATGCCTTTAGGCATCTGACCCACATTTAGTTTCCTAAGTAAAAGTAGCCTGATTCCAGGGGTGGAAGGTCAGGGTTACTAAACTGAATGAGACTGTTATCAGCACATTTGGAACAGTTGCAGTTTGTTTGGTAAATAATGGAGACACTCTGTTTTATTATGGCTAAAACAGCTTTATTTCCCTGGGATGTAATATAAAATAGGAATAATTTTAGATAATAGGGTCACATAATTTCTGTTATAGACTCAGTCCTGCATTTCTCACACCTATGGGTGCTCAGTACATCTTAGAAACAGGCCGCTTTTATTTAAGTACTTAAACTTTGGCACCTAAATTGATATTTAGGTGCCAAACTTTAGGCACTCAGGTGTGAAAATTTTGGCCAAAAGTGACTTGGCTAAGATCAAACAGCTGTCCCATAGCCAGGGACACAGAACCTGGGAGTCTTGGCTCCCCATCCCCTGCTCCAGTCAGCAAAACTAATTAAAAAACACATGCAACTCCCATTAATTCAGCACTCTCAGGATCAGACCATGAAAGTTTGTGTGAAATATACTTATTTTAGGCATTTAAATTTTGTTTGCCCAGTTCTCCAACTCTTAAAGACTTTTTTGGGTAGAAAGTTACATATAGTAAGTTTGATAGACATCTGGTAGTCTTTGGATGACACAGTTTAGGACAACATTTTCTCGTGGGAATCAACAGCCACCAAGCTTATATGCAAAATAAATTAATGTCACTTTTTAGTGTGGTTCTTACAGAAATTAATTATTCACATTTGAGTTTCATTAAACTTTATTTACAGTGGGGAAAGACAGTTTAATGGGCAACACTTTTTATACTCTGTAAATCTTTGAAATAATAAGTCAGAAGTACTGAGTATTATGTAGTGCCCCAATTCACCATGAAATGTTTTTGTTACATGTCAGCAGTAACAAAATATCAATATATTTGTATAATAAAATTAAAGTGCAATTCTTTTCATACTAGCCCGTATCTGGTTAAGATGAGATTCAGTTGAGAACAATTCTGCATATCAGATTTTTAAAATCAAAATAATATGCTGTACTTTCGAAGCTGCTGCTGCGCTAGATATCGAGTACTTATGCCAGGGATTGAAAATCCACTCTCCAAACTGTTGAGAATGAATGTTGAAGTATAATTTCTACAGAATTTAAGCTTTCATTTTAAAAAAAATTCTACCCCCTAATGGTTACAAAGAAAATCTTCCAAATGTGAATTAAGTGTAAACTGATACTCTCTCCCTAAGTCTGCACACAGACACAGGGCTTGTCTACACTGGCACTTCACAGCGCTGCAACTTTCTCGCGCAGGGGTGTGAAAAAAACACCACCCTGAGTGCAGCAAGTTTCAGCACTGTAAAGCGCCAGTGTAAACAGTGCCCCAGCACTGGTAGCTACGTCTCTCATGGAAGTGGGTTTTTTTAGAGCACCAGGAGAGCTCTCTCACAGCGCTCTATCGTGACTACACAAGTCACATTAGTGTTGCCATGTAGACTAGCCCACAGCATCACAGCAGCAGCATAATCTGGTCATTTTCATCTCTGCTATTCAGAATCCTAAGGACAGCAGTGAAACAGTCCAAGATCACTTCGGCTTAATACTGCTTTACCTTTTTTAGGCATTTTCTATGGCTGTTGAAAGGCATCAAGCTGGACCTGTAGTCTCCCCTTCCCCCCCAACTAGCACAGAGCCACTGCAAATGAAAGCTGCTTTAGTGTAAGTGAATGCAACAATGTATTAGAATGAATGACATTTACTAGCTAAAACACAGAAAACAGCTCACAACCATACAAGGATTAAATGTCAGACAAAGGGCTAAAACAAAAACCAGCAAAAGCAGAGAACTTGCGAGTTATTATATTTAGTTTATTTTTCTAATTTATACCTTTAATTACATATTTCAGCACTTCTGATGTTCATAAAATTCAGTAATCAAAAGGAGGACAACAAAGTCCCTACAACCTTAGTAGAAATTTGAAAATTAATGCAAGATTGTTTTGCATAAGGCCTGTCAATAGCTACTGGTCTCTTATTTCTGTTAGAAAATTCCACAGAGTTTGCTCTTTGTGAGCCTGACAACATCAATGAAATTCATTGCTTTTCTGTATTCTGGGATAGATTCTGCTCCATGGCAGGGAAACACTCATCATAACTTAGAGGCAGTGTACAAAGGTGAATTGAAGACAACTGTGCACTCAACTCTGAGGCTGTCTGGTTGCTTGACTAGCTCCTGGCATAAAAACATAAAAGCTGCCATATTAGGTCAGACCATGGTCCATCTTGCACAGTACCCTGTCACCAGCACAGCTTCAGGGGAAGTGTACAGAACATGGCAATTATGGAGTGATCCACCCATCTTTCACTCCCTGCTTCTGGTAGTCAGATGTTTAGGGTTGCCCCAAGCTCAGGGTTGCGTCCCTGACCATCTTGGCTAATAGTCACTGAACATATCCAGTTCTTTTCTGAACCCAGTTATACTTTTGGCCATTACAACATCTCATGGCAATGAGTGCCCCAGATTAATTGTGCACTGTGTGAAAAAGTACTTCCTCTTGTTTATATTAAACCTGCTGCCTGGTAATTTCATCAAGTGACCCATTTTTTGTATTACATGAAAATGTAAGTAATACATTTTCCCACACCATTCATGATTTTATAGACCTCTATTGTATCCTACCCTTAGTCATCTCTTTTCTAAACTGAACAGCCCTAATCTTTTTAGTATCTCCTCAAATGGATGCCACTCCATACCCTTGATCACCTTTGTTGCCCTTCTTCAAACCTTTTCCAGTTCCACTATATTTTTTTGAGAGAGGGTAACCAGAACTAGACATAGTATTAAAGGTGTGGGCACACTATGGATTTATATAGTGGCATTATATTTTCTATCCCTTTCCTAACAGTTCCAAACATACAGGTAGCCTTTTTGACTACTGCTGTGCATTGAGCAGAAGTTTTCAGAAAACTATCCACTGTGACTCCAAGAGCTCCTTCTTGGGTGGTAACAAATAATTTAGAACCCATCACTGTGTGTATCTATCTATCTATCTGGGATTCTCCCCCCACCCCATACAGTGCATTTCTTTGCACTTAACACTGAATTTCATCTGCCATTTTGTTGCCCGCTCACCTAGTTTTGAGAGAGCCCTCTGTAAGTCCAAAGCAGAATGCAAGGAGTTAACTATCTTGAATAATTTCATTCATTTGCAGTGGTGTTTTTAGCATGTTGGTTCCAGGATATTAGAGAGACAAGGTGGTGAGGTAATACCTCCCCTCTTATCCCATAGCTTCTTAGTTTCCTTACGAGCCTTTGGTACTTTGTCAAAGGCTTTCTGAAAATCCAAGTACATTATATTGATTGGAACACTCTTCTCCACAGCCTGTTGACTCCCTCAGAGAATTCTAATAGATTGGTGAGGCATGACTTCCCTTTACAAAAGCCGTGTTGTCTCTTCCCCAACAAATCGTGTCTAAGTGTCTAATAATTCTGTTCTTTACTATTGTTTCGATCAATTTGCCCAGTACTGAGGTTAAGCTCACTGGACTGTAAGTGCCAGGATCTCCTCTGAAGCCCATTTTTAAAATTGGCATTATGCTAGCTACCTTTCAGTCATCTGGTAGAGACGCTAACTTCAGAGCTAAATTACATACTACAATTAGTAGTTCTGCAATTTCATATTTTAGTTCCTTCAGAACTCTTGGGTGAATACCATCTGGTACTGGTAACTTATTATTATTCAGTTTATTTATTTGTTCTAAAATCTCTTCTATTGACACATCAGTTTGTGACAGTACTTCAGATTTCTTGCCCAAAAAGAATAACTCTGATGTGGGTATCTCCCCCACATGTTCTGCAGTGGAGACTAATGCAAAGAATCCATTTTGCTTCTCCATAATGGCCTATATGACTTAGAGTAGGCTTCAGGCTTTTCCCATTTATGCTAACTGATAATGGACCCCAAGGGATGTTATAGCAACTGGGGATAAGCCAGGCCTAAGAAAACATTGACCATGCCTCCTTTTCCCAATTCATTGCTTGCACAATTAACCGGGACAGGAGTGGAGGTGACAGAAGAGTGCTATAGTGGCTCTGTGTCACCCAAAGATTCCAGACATCTTTGTGCCACCACAGTGATACAAAGCTAACTCAATGTACAGGTGCCTAAATATCTTTAAAAATCTAACTCTAAGAGCTGAACTGTCACTGAAAGTCAATAAGACTTGTATTCCTAAGTCACTTTTGAAAATGGGACATAGGCACTTATGAAAATTTTACCCTTTGTCTTCAAATTTGTCTGTAAAGTACCTAATATAGTTTTAATGTTATAGTGTGATTATTATAAAAAAGATACAGGCTAGGGTGAAAGGCTTAAATCTTAGTGACAAGTCAGATATTCACTTCTATAAATTCGGTATTTGATCACTGCTTATTAAATACCATAAAATAGGTAACTATCACAACACATTACAGCATGCCAGTGCAACAAAATAGCAAGAGATCAAGAGGAAATACTGCTCTTTAACCTTGAGAAACAGTATCCATGGATGGATAAAGTATCCTCATGGATGGATAAAGCAATGTCATGCTCTATCATTTTATTATAAATGAAAAAGGCCTGTCAATTGGTTCTTTGTTTTCATGCTAATTTTGACATGACATCACTCATCTGCAGTGAAACCTTATCACTGGAAAATAAAAAAAAAGATAATTTAACAAGAGTTTAAAGGTAACCTGTAAAGGGAAAAATAATGGGCCTGGGTCTTTTGCTTCATTATAATTAACAGTGGAGGCCTGAAAGGTTTTTTTTTTTAAATTCTGCTGTGTTTTAGTTTTTATATTAGAAATTTCTGTAGCGCCTATTTAGATTGGAAAACTGTAGAATTGCTGGGGGGAAAAAAGTATCTCTGAAGAGTCAAAAGATTGAAATCAGAGAATCTGTACAAAGAACTGACTTTGTTAGACTATTTAAAAACTCCTTGATTTTGTTGACACAGTTCAATAGCAAACTGGGGGGGAAAAGTAGTATTTGCTGAATCTTTAACACCACAGTCACTTCAGTTAAAGTGTGAAAGCTCACAAACTTCTGAGATCCTCCCATCATCCTCCAGCAACACTAGGTAAGTCCCAAATTGACATTCCTGATATTCTAAAGATAAAAAACAAGCGCAGAGGGAGGAAAGGAAGGGAATAAGAAACAAAGGGGGAAAAAAATCCTGGAGATCTTCTTTTTATACATAATAAAGAATCAAAAAAGGCAAAATCCCAGGTTTTTTTTTTTTAAAAGAGCCTTTGTGGCTGCATTTAAGAAATAGTAAGAAAAGTTTCAAGTACAAAAGGAACAAGAAGTCAGCAAGAAAAAAATAGGGTCTTTAAAAATTATTACTAAATTGTCATAGACTGACAGACAGGGACTGCTTTAAAAGTGTTTAGTTGTTTGTCTCAGTATTCTCAAAGGAGGATTGGTAAGAAATGCCCAAAAAAAACAGTTTCCAAGTAGAAAAAGAAGAGAAATACCAAAATAAACCAGGATACTCAATGAGATCAAGAAACTAGAATGGCTGAAAGTGACCAAACTTCTTAGCTCACAGCATTTTTCAGTGAAGGACTTTCACATTCACTTAATGAACTTACTACTTCAAACAGATCACCAGAGCCACAGTTTAGTGGCCTTTGGAGCCCACTGTAAGGTGCAACTGGCTAACTAGACTCTGGAATTAATTTTCAAAAGACAGATATCCACTAGAGAAGGCAGCCACTGTCCTAAAGCAGCTGCAGTCTACCATTTGTGTGCAGTATTATTGTGTTCAGTTTATTTTAACTGCATGTTTTTAACTAATGAGGCACCCATATGCTGTACTGTTGGGAGCTGTATAAAAATACTTAAATAAAAAGTTTTAGAATATGTAACAGCAAATTACAATATGTGGAACTTACAAAAAATAACATTAGGAAGTTCTTTTGACTTTCATAAAGCATGTAGTGGAAATAACAGTAAACAAACAAAATTCCATAATACATAAAGAAAATGAATATGGATCAGAAGACATTATGTCACAAATTAAACTGCATTCAGAACACTGTGTGCGGCTCCGGTCATATTATCATCAGAAGGATGATTCATAAATGGCAGAAAGATTGCAGAGGTTAATTAGAATGCTCCAGGAATTCAACAATCTCAATTATTAATTTGCTAATAAGTGTGGTCTGCTACAAGACACCAGTTGCTCGAATGCTGATTTTTAGTGGCAATCTTAAGTGCAGACAGGGACATGGCTCTTCTTTGTCATGTTCTCTAAGCAGGGCCGGCTCCAGGCACCAGCTTCTCAAGCAGGTGCTTGGGGAAGCTGCTCCGGAGTGGGGTGGCACGTCCAGGTATTCGGCGGCAATTCGGCGGACGGTCCCTCACTCCGCCTGGGAGCAAAGGACCTCCCGCCGCAGATCGCGATCGCGGCTTTTTTTTTGGTTTTTTTTGTTTTTGTTTTGGCTGCTTGGGGCGGCCAAAACCCTGGAGCCGGCCCTGTCTCTAAGTCATCCTTCAGCACGTCCCCAAGGCTCTGAATGGCATCTTAGCTGAGCCTGTATGTGAATGATCTCCTGCTTAGAAATCGCAGGAAATTCTAGATCAGTTTGTAGACCTAGTTTAGAGGATGAGGGCCTGTCTTCCCTCAAAGTAAACATTATCGTACTGGACTGCTCCCTAGCCTCCTATTCCAAAGAGAAAAAAGGATAATAAAACCTAAAAACTGTATATAAATATGCTTGCTTGACAACGACCCTACAATTGAACTTTAAAAACCACAATTCTCAATGTGGCTTTCATTAGTATGGACCAGAAACTTTGAAAAAGGTATTTTTGAGGTAGTTAAATGTGACTTTTGTTATATGCATATAAACATGCTCATAAGATAGCAATTGATATGCTACATATAAAAACTATGTGATGTGAGGAAAAGTAAAACACTATTTTCATGAGGTAGAGGATGAGTGAGATATATTTAAACCTAAAAAGAAGTTAAATCTAGAGGCTGACCATAGGACTGGGAGCCAGGAACTCAGCTCTAACCTTAACCCCAACATTGTCTCCCTCTGGAGACCTGAGTTATGTCATTGGTAATGTTGTTGTAAGAATTGGTCAACAATGGTAAAGTGACTCAAAGACTTTAAAGGTCAGAAAGGACCATCATGATCATCTAGTCTGACCACCTGCACAGCTCAGGCTACAGAACCTCACCCACCCACTCCTGTAATAGACCCCTAACCTCTGGTTGAGTTACTGATATCCTCAAATCATGGTTTAAAGTCTTCAAGTTAAAGAGAATTCACCATTTACACTAGTTTAAACCTGCAAGTGACCTGTGTCCCATGCTGCAGAGGAAGGCAAAAAAAACCCTTCAGTCTCTGCCAATCTGACCTGGGGGAAAATTCCTTCCCAACCCCATATATGGTGATCAGTTAGACCCTGAGCATGTGGGCAAGACCCAACAGGCAGATACTACAGAGAATTATTTCCCAGGTAATTCAAGAGCCCTCTCCATCTAGTGTCTCATCTCTGGCCATTGGGGATGTTTGCTACTGGCAGCCGCTGATGGACCACATGCCATTGTAGGCAGTCCCATCATACCATCCCTTCCATAAACTTATCAAGCTCAGTCTTGAAGCCAGTTAGGTTTTCTGCCCCCACTGCTCCCCAGTGCTTTGAAGATGAAAAGGTCTATATATGTGTAAAGTATTAAACAAAGAACAGAAGATTCCCCAATGTTTTAGTAAATTCTGGGAGAGAATTTAGTCTTAATTTTGTGTGCTTAAACTTTCCTTCCTTTTTTATACTGTGCAACTTAAACAGCTGACCTTTTTCCTTTTCCTACTTTGGTTTCTCTTGTACATGTTAAGTGTTTTTTATCTAAAAAAGGATAATAGTAGATGAGACATAATATAAAAACAGTACAGTACCAGACAAACTATGGGGGGAAAAAATGCTTTGGCACACAAAACAAGTTACTAGATTCCCCTTACTAGCAGCATCACACACAGTGCACTTGTTTAAAAAGTGAAAAATAGGAAAGGATTACCACAAAGATCTAATGAGAATCATGATATAAAGGAACAATAACTTATTGTCCATCATAGCAACTTGCTCAAGTGCTGTGAACTTAAGACATTTTGAACATGGAACAGAGAATGGAAAATCTTAGCTAAGTGAAATAAAGGTCTCCTTTCATACAGTTTCATTGTGTGAGCATTTATCTAGGTTTATTATGGTGAACTTAACTAGCTTAAGAACTGGGCATTTTACAATGCTTAATTATTTCTAAGGTATTGTACTTGGATATAAAAATATAGGTCAAGATTTTGAGAAGTGACTTGTGATTTTGGTTGATACAACACTTTAAAGCAGTGGTTCTTAACCTTTACTGCAGCCTGCACCCCTTTGGTTCTCAAAATATGTTCTCGCACCCCTTATAAAAAATCATTGAAGTAGGTCAGTTCTTTAAACCTAGATATATTTTTTGTTCGTATATTACGATAATCGTTAAAAAATGTATGTTAATAAATAGATAGGTTTGATGAAACAAAGTAGTTGTACTTACGTGCCTGTGCTTAATTTGTGTTTTTGATGATTTACCTTATAAAAAAAATCTGGCATGACTCGCACCCCCAGAAAGAGCATCTCGCACCCCCAGGGGGTGCATTCACCCCAGGTTAAGAACCACTGCTTTAAAGGGATGTAATTTTCAAAAAGTGATGAGCACTGAGCTCTAAAAATCAGGCCCCTCTAAGATGTCTCAAGTTTGACAACAAAAATCACTAGTCACTTTTGAAAATCTTAGCCACAGAATCTGTCTGAAAAGGATTAGATCTAATCTACGAAAAATGATTTTTTTTTTTTTTTTTAATCCAAGCTCCTGAGCTGGAAAGGTACTGAGTGCCTCCTGAGAGTTGTTCAGCATCCTCAACTCCTAATGACCTCAGGACAGGATGCTGAACTCTGCTCCCTAACACAAAGGGCAAGCTAAAGGGCTTTGCCATGAGCTCAAGTCAAGGTATGAAAGGAGACGTTATCCTCTCCACAACTAAGAGACAAGGCACGTAACACCAGTGCAGCTGAGTCTGTTGCTTCCCTTATACAGTTTTTTGGTCCATGGACCCACTAGTTATGCCATCGTAAGTCTACACACTGCAAAGCTTGCCTTTGTGGTACACAGGGAACTCAATACAGGACTCTCCTTGTCCTCCACCTACTGAAGAGTGGAACTGCATCAGTTCTGCTGCATTTGGGGCTTTCTGATGCCCAGGACACGTTTCACTTCAAGAAGGCAAGATCTTGCATTCCTCATGCTCCTAAAAACTTCCACTGAAGTCAACAGGAGTTTTAGGTGTACAAGGATTTGTAGGATCAGTCATTCCAATATATAAATGATTTAGAAGTATTCCAAACTCCTCCTTTTTCCCCAAGAAAAAGTACAGCAGAAAAATATTTGCCTACATTGATAAAACCTAGAGTCTCTATAGCTTCCAGTGTTACAAATACTTAGTTCTTGACTTGATCTGATAAACTTAGGAACACTAAGCAAAGTAATATTTGGGTGCTGATTTTTATATCAGAAATTTTACACAAATGCTGTCAACTCAATTCTAGTATTCATTTTCCCCACTCCTAAGTTTTATAAACTAAGGAACATGATATTCTGCCAAGAATGTAGGGAGCTGCGGTCCACTAACCACACTTTCACCCAAGGAAAGTTAAATATAAGCAATTGTTTTACGTACTACACATCTAGAATCTTTTTATTGGCAAAAAAGGCATTTTAGTCTCTATTTTTGCCCTTTTAACTATTCTATAATCTTTACAAGCACTCTGACTTTTATTCTCAGGTATTTTGAAGTGATCACAGATCTATGCCGTTTAAAAATTTACAATGTTCTTGAATTTTCTTAATAAATAAAAGTGTGGAGGATTTCAGTGCAAAGGGCATATGGACCTTGGCAAAGATGTAGTCTTTCTTTAAACTATTATTCATTTTATCAAGACAGACTTTTTTTTTTTTTAAATGTCAAAAGCATTACATGAGTACTAAACTATCAATAGATTAGCAATTTTAACATAAGTTCTGATAATTCTGAGTCTGCTGCAAATGTCACAGTCATTTTAAGTTCCTCTTACAAACAAAGGATCAATTGAATTATATAACAGTTAGTAACTTCACAGTGTTCTTCTCATATGATTTTCCATGTCGGCTCCTTTGGTAGCATATTAAGCTGCTCAGTTAGGTTTTCCAGTCAATTTCACTCATAATGATAACTCGATAAAATTGATACTCATTAAATGAAACCACTACTGTAGCAAGGCAATTTCCTAATGAACTCGTTACTCTGATCTCCTACAGGCTGTCCATTTAATTTGGATAAAAGGCACTTTACCTTTTCTTTGTGTTTCTTTTTTAATTAATGTGTGGAGAGAATAGCAGGGGGCTCCACAATGACTTCTCCTTGATCTTCTGTTTTATTTAAACTGTGTGTGAGGTTTGCTGTGATACAAACTTATCTGCACCAATTAAGCCAATGAGACCAGGATCAGGCCCATAAACAGATCATTTACAGCAGTGGTTCTCAACCAGGGATACATGTACCCCTGGGGATATGCAGAGGTCTTCCAGGGGGTATATCGACTCATCTAGATATTTGCCTAATTTTATAACAGGCTACATGAAAAGCACTAGAGAGGTCATTTCAAGCTAAAATTTCATATAAACAATGTCTTGTTTATACTGCTCTATATACTATAACTGAAATGTACGTACAATATTTATATTCCAATTGATTTATTTGATAATTATATGATAAAAATGAGAAAGTAAGCAATTTCTCAATAATAGTGTGCTGTGACACTTTTGTATTTTTGTCTGATATTGTAAGCAAGTAGTTTTTAAGTGGTGAAACTTGGGGGTACAAAAGACAAATCAGACTCCTGAAAGGGGTACAGTAGTCTGGAGAGGTTGAGAACCACTGATTTACAGAAACTATCTTGTTGCAATGTACTGCATATGTAGTTAATCTTGATGCTATTCAGAATTACTATACTAGATAACTGAAGATTATATTAGAGATGGGTCAGAACCAAAACCCTGAATCCAAGCACACTAACTTTGCGGAAGTTAGGTTCCAATTCAAATTTTTGTGGTGGGTGCATCTTTACTAAATATAGTCATAAATGCAAGAATGACAAAATTTTGAATGCTTATGATTTATTAAAATGCACTGGGTGATAGTAACAGAAATATGTTGGCTTTAAATAGCATGAATTTACATATTTGAGGACAAATGAAAAAAATTACTACAATAGGTTACATCTAATCTACATTTTGGTAAGTGGCATATCTGCTTAAATGAGATCATTGCCAGGGAACAGGCTAAGTAATTAATTTCAGTGACTTTAAAATTGAATAAATTGACATGTAGTTGAAAAGTCCATGTAAATGGGCACCTGAAGTTAGATTGGCCAGTAAGTGCCCCGAGGCTCTGTGCCAAAGAGAGAAATACAGAAACAGGGCAGTTTTAAAATTTAGTCAGAACCCTATTGACATGTACTGCTCAAGTGAAGTACTGAATCCCTGTTTGGTCTGAACCTGCCCTGCCTAGATGGGCCACACCCACTCTCAAGGCTAAAGAACAGGGATTGCAGGTAGCTTGTGCTACTGCATTCCTACTCCTTGCAGAGATAACCATCAACAAGCACCTGCAATCTGGACTGTGTCAGCTTCTACCAGCATGATGGAGGGAGTGCAATGAGCTTCAATGAAGTTTGCTAAGTTACTTGCAAACCTAAAATATCAGAGAGGTAGCTGTGTTAGTCTGTATCCACAAAAACAACGAGGAGTTTGGTAGCACCATAAAGACTAACAGATTTATTTGGGCATAAGCTTTCGTGGGTAAAAAACCCCATTTCTTCAGATGCATGGAGTGAAAATTACAGATGCAGGCATAAATATACTGACACATGAAGAGAAGGGAGTTACCTTACAAATGACCTTGTTACCAAGTTACCTTGCAAACCTAAAGGGATACATTGGTATCCTAGATTTCTAATGTGCAACCCTATGTTTGTTTCCTGCTGCATCCCTATTCCAATATGGATGACAAGAGATTTAAACTTACTTTAATATATTCTTAGGTGCTTAGTACACTAAGTAATTCATTAAAGTGAATATGCATGATATACTGCTAAGAAACTTCCTTAACTGGGACAATCATTTACTTGACACCTGAAAGTGCCAATTACAAAGATTCTACTTTACTTTAAAATATATAAAATTACATACAGTATATCAATTAAATTTGGCAAATTTCATAAAATATTCTTTGCCATACATCACTCAATAACTAATTAGGCCACATTTTGGGCTAAAGTCAATAATTATTATCTTCCACAGCCACAGGACTACAGATATTTTACAGGGCTCCAGCCACGGAGTCCAACTGTAGATTTTCCAGGATTAAATTTAAACACTTCCCTTCTTTTTAGTGGCTACTAAGAAATCTACAGGGTGTCCTTTCCAACATGCAGCTCCTGACTGTGAAGCCACACTGTCATATTTGACAACTGCGCTACTTACTACAATGCCAAAGGTTCTCTATTAAGCATGGTCAGGGTATTACTCAGATATCCTACTACAGAGAAATATCTTCCCTGACATCAGTTCAAAATTCTGTTGCTTCTGTAGATGATATCATAGACATCTTTAATAGCAGAGAGTGAAAGCCCTGCACAGCTTCATCTGTTTAAGAATTTAGTCTATTGTTAAGTAGAAACACAGAATTTTGGATTGGTAAGAAGGAGCGTGGATTTTGTTCTAGCATACCATTATAGCCTGATCCTGTGGTCCTTTCTTAATGGGAGTTTTACTCGAGTAAGGACCGTAAGCCTAAGTGTACACACATTGTATATTCATTAATGGTTTGATATCCCAAACAGCTACTCCCTTTTAGAACAGATTAGCATTTCACCATTAACAAGGTTTGTTTTACATACCAAATCTGGCTTTAGTCTGAAAGTCAAAGGAAAGGAGTAAAGTATGGAGTACAGTGTTGTCAGTACTGAAGAGCTCCAAGACTGGCGCACCTCCCGACATCTGGGAATACGATTAAGGGTAAACTGGAAGAGAGTAGGATAAACTGAATTAAAATACATTCCTTCTGCAGAATATGTGACAGCATATATATCTCCGTTACTATAAAAATATTTGTTTGTTGTTCATTTTGTATGTTTCCTTATTACACGCACTTGTTACTTCTAAAATCTGGAGTGTAAACCCTTTGGTCAAGAACCTTGTTGTGTAACGTGAATAGCACACTTTGGGGTGCTGTAAAAACAATACGTCTAGTATACCAGAATACCAGAACTACAATACCAGAACTCTGCTACCCTGTCCCATCCCAAGTTACTTTAAAACACTTCTAGCTCAATAAAAATACACATAAGGAGCAACATCACCTGCAGTATGTTAACTTAGTGCCCCACCTAGTGGACAACACAAAGCATTGTTAAGACATTTTTATGTTTATACTCATCAGATACAATTTTCTGACTTTTGCAAGTGTAAACTGGGAGTGGAATTATAGTAGTGTAAAAACTGAGGTAAGCAAGAAGAGAATCTAATGTATCAGTGGCCAGCATACTCAGTTTAATCACAATTTTAAAAAAAATGTATTAAATAAATGATATTCCTATCCTTTAAATGAATGGATCAGCAACAAAACTGACAGAAAAAGTGTTTGAATAAAGAAATTAATAATTGAGAAAAGTAATATTGTCAATTTCTTTAGAAACTAATAAATTAAAGGGAGGGGGAGAGAGACCATTCAATAATCAAGAAAGATAACAAACTGCAGAATTTGAAATTTATTTATTTTTCTCTTCCCCCCTCCCTCGTCAAAACAGATAGCACATGAATAACAGTACTTAGATTCCACACATCCTTGGTAGCAGGCTTTGGGACCTGATGGAAACAATTCTAGAACACACAGATAGGTCAAAAGTCAGTCTCTATGCACACTGAAAAGTTGATCTCCAGTGAAACTCCAAACAAACGTGCCATGTGTGACAGCGGTTTTAATGAGGTGGACAACTATTTCCTAAGAACTGGCCAGAAGCTGCTCACTCATTTCATGAAGGCCACCAAACAGTCATCAAATGGTAACAAGTCTCAGTCACTATCAATTTGGCAGAATTCCAACTGATGACCTGGAAGTAAAACGCTCCTAATCTCATCACCGAAACCATAAAGTCTCCACTCATTCTAAATACACCAGTCTTAGCTAAAATCATGTTTCCCTGATGAGTGGTGGTTTGAAGTTAGGAGAGACCAAGTTTTAAGACAGTTACTTGTTTAAAAAAAAGTAAACTAAAGATAAAGAAAAGTTGTACAGAGGGTTGAAAAGAATGGTTAAAAAGCAGCAGAAGTGACAGAACATAGCATTATTCCAATAGACCTTCTAATGTGGCTACACATTTTAAATACAAACTTGCATTATTGTCACAAACTTTTTTCTTTAAATACTGTTATTTTGAGTCATCTGTGTTATGACATTTTGTGAAAACATTCTGTTTAACAGCTATAGACTGTATTAAATCTTGACATGGAATTGTATAGAAGGGAGGCTTGTGCCAAAAGCACTGAACTGCACAGTGTCATATAAATAAATGAAAGTTACCATAGTGTATGAGGGAACTTGACACAATGGGTGTATGGAATGCTTTTCAGAAATGACATTCCTTAAGAAAAACTGTAGAAAGCTTATCTACACATAAGCAACAGAGGGTCCTGTGGCACCTTTAAGACTAACAGAAGTATTGGGAGCATAAGCTTTCGTGGGTAAGAACCTCACTTCTTCAGATGCAAGTAATGGAAATCTCCAGAGGCAGGTATAAATCAGTATGGAGATAACGAGATTAGTTCAATCAGGGAGGGTGAGGTGCTCTGCTAGCAGTTGAGGTGTGAACACCAAGGGAGGAGAAACTGCTTCTGTAGTTGGATAGCCATTCCCAGTCTTTGTTAAATCCTGATCTGATGGTGTCAAATTTGCAAATGAACTGGAGCTCAGCAGTTTCTCTTTGGAGTCTGGTCCTGAAGTTTTTTTGCTGTCAGATGGCTACCTTTACATCTGCTATTGTGTGGCCAGGGAGGTTAAAGTGTTCTCCTACAGGTTTTTGTATATTGCCATTCCTGATATCTGACTTGTGTCCATTTATCCTCTTGCGTAGTGACTGTCCAGTTTGGCCAATGTACATAGCAGAGGGGCATTGCTGGCACATGATGGCATATATAACATTGGTGGACGTGCAGGTGAATGAGCCGGTGATGTTGTAGCTGATCTGGTTAGGTCCTGTGATGGTGTTGCTGGTGTAGATATGTGGGCAGAGTTGGCATCGAGGTTTGTTGCATGGGTTGGTTCCTGAGTTAGAGTTGTTATGGTGCGGTGTGTGGTTGCTGGTGAGAATATGCTTAAGGTTGGCGGGGTTGTCTGTGGGCGAGGACTGATCCTATCTACACATAGTTAACTAAGAAAGTATTAAACTTATGATTTCCACCAGCCCCCGGCCTATATATTTTTTTAGAAATGTAATTCTTGCAGTAACATGTTCCATCTCTACTATGATACAAAGGCTAACAGTAAGCACTTAAATCTGATACATCTTTTAATGGAAGTCAACATATCATGCTCATATACCAGATATGGACCAATTGGTCTTTTTCATCTCCGATATGATTTTATAAGGTTGTGCTTATTTATAATTGCTTTTTCTGCGCATAGAGACCTTCTCATTGTTAGTCAGACATCAAACTGTCGAAACTGGCAGTTCAACAACAGATGAGACTGGAGAACTGTAAGTTTAAACATCAATGCTGTAGCCCTTTATTATCTAGTGACTTTTTGATTATTTTGCCGAAGCATGCAAGGAGAGGTAGTGAAAGCTTGCCATTGCCATGGCCCATTACAGTGTGTTCAACTGAACAAGCTGTAATCCTTCCAAAGAAATGAGATACTGGGGAAGGGATTTGGGTGAAGTTTGCTTTTGTGCAAAATAACTTGTTTACTTAATGACTAAGGAGATTTTCTGTAAGAACCTGTTGATTACTGCTGTTTTATTTCTGTTCAAGCCATGTAAACTGATAGGGTGACTGTCATGGGGACCTGACCTATAAAAAGAGTCAGGGACTAGCCTACTTGAGACACACTCCTGTAAGGAAGAACTAGCCAACTCAAATCCCACCTGAAAATAATTAAATGCCCTGGCTGGTTGTCAGCTAATTAGCTAGTGAGCCTGATAAAGGGTTACCAGGGCTCAGCTAAGGTGGATTCTATAGACAGGAAGTTCCTGATGAGAGGAGTGTCCAGGAAAGCTCACTGGATGAGGGGTCTGGGAAGGTGTGCTCTGAGGAATAGGGAATTCCTAAGTGATGGAAGGAAGCCAAGCCTGTCAGAAACTATATGCTGTCCCAGAGAAGAGTTGCCGTTGACAGATCTGTGCAGAAGGACTCTTGCCAGGTAGTGACAAGAGGCCTAAACTCCAGGAAAGGGACCAGAGCTGAAAGAACCCTGCTGGAAAGCAATGGTAGACCTAGGTAGGAACAAAAACTGAAATAATATAAATGTAATCAGTTCTGTTCCCTTAACTTTCCAGAAATGACAGATGTTACATGAAGTATCAATATACAGAAAGCCATCAATTTTATATCATGCTTATTGAACAATTGTAGCAAATTAATACACCTTAAGAATTTTAACTGAAAACTTTTTTTTCAAATTGATCCAATATTAAACGAGTAACATTACTGGTTTCAGTAATTCTTTAAAAGGTATTTAAACTACATTAGAACCTCCGTTACAAATTTCTCAGGAATGGAAGTTCTTCATAACTCTGAAATGTTTGTAATGCTGAACAAAACATTTAACACAGTATCATACTGTATTTTTTTTTTTGTCTCTGCTGCCTGACTGCGTATTTCCCGTTCCAAATGAGGTGTGTGGTTGACCAGTCAGTTTGTAACTCTGGTGTTCATAACTCTGAGGTTCTACTGTACTATATCATGTACAAATGATCAAGCTTTCTTATGAGTATGTATTTAACTTACCTGGGAATTGGAGAAAGTTTCAGCTCTTTTTTGTTCAAAAGTACGTATTTTATCTTCACTCATTTTATCTGAATCTGCAAAAATGTAATGTCGAGGACAGTATGACTGGGACAAACTGCTGAGTAACCTCAGGATTTCTGTTGTGTGTCCTCCTGGGGGGGGAAAAACCATCGAAGCTAGTTAGTATATGAAATATTTAGCAACTCCCAATTGAAAACATGCTGCTGGGGGTCACTTCTTCCTTCGAGAGACATTGCTAATATTAGCCTCATTCACCCTCCTCTGAGAGCTGGGAATTTAATTAGGGGCTGTTTGTGATGGTTAAGGTAATATGGAGACCATTCAACTCTCATTGAAGTTAATTGAAAGACTCACTGATTTTAAATGAGAGTTGGACCAGGCCCATACAGAGGACCTACTATAGAGACTTTGTTTTCCAATGTCATGTATATGCCACAAATACAGCTGAGACAACTGTTCTGGTTATAGCACAGTTGAATCTTGACCTGTTTACTGCACACTTGCAATTTGCAGAGAGGATGGGGTTTGACACCTGTCTTAACTATATCCTATGGTCAGACTTAAAGCCTTGGACACGTTATCACTATATGCAAGCCATTCCTGGTCATGATCCCCTTACCAGCCAGCACCAACACTTTTGGGTCTATGCTGGCGATCTGGAAGCAACATGGGATACTGTGATTACAAATGTCCTTGTATCACTCCAACTCTGCCCTGCCACCTGCTTTTCACTAGCTTCTACCAGTGTAACTAATCTAGCGCCTGATCTTCACTAGGCCGTAGAGTTATTTTAACAGTATGGTTAAAACAAAGTTTGGTCTTGTATGTCAAGGTAAGACAACTATAACAGTTGGAGGACTGCCATATCATCCCTGAAATAGTCAATTTGCCTGTTAATAGAACCTCATGCGACTCTATATATGTAACCTTATTTATACATTGATAACATGACAACTTTGTGTACCAAAATTTTGGTGGGCCAGTCTTAAAATGTAGGTACCTCTCATTTTTATTCCTTTCTTCCTCCTGCATTTCCCCCCCCCCCCCCTTTTTAGGAGGAGCGGCACACAGTTACACTATACTCATGTGCAAAGACACGCAACACAGGTAGCCAGTTGAATAGTGAAACTGAATATGATCCCACTCCTGTAAGCTGCAAGTGCAACGCTCTCATTAAAGCTAATGGGAATTCCCTGTCCTTGGGGTATGCAGGATCGGATTCTAGGATTGTATTATTTTATGCCCTGATCTTGCAGTTATGCTTCATTTGAGTACATGTGTTTGCAGGATTGGGGCCCTAGTTACTTTCACTCTGCCATGGAGTTGCAGAGGTAGACCAAACTAAAGTAAGTAAAACCAGTTGTACTCTGTCAGCTGGTGTCCATTTTCACTGGTGGCAAATATCATCTGGAAGACTAACACCCAAAATATGCCATGGCAGGAGACTGACAGAAAAAAAACATGGTACCTCTACCCCGATAGAATGCGACCCGATATAACACGAATTCGGATATAACGCGGTAAAGCAGCGGGGAGCCCTGGGCCCTTTAAAGTGCCACCCGAGCCCCGCTGCTTTACTGCATTATATCTGAATCCTTGTGGAGCCCCGGGCCCTTTAAATCCCCGTCTGAGCCCCGCTGCCGGAGCTCCAGCAGTGATTTAAAGGGCCCGGAGCTCCCCGCTGTGGCTGGAGCACCAGGCCCTTTAAATCACCACCGGGGAAGCCGGTCCAGTCCGGCACGGCGTGCTGGCTCTTGCCGGTACGCCGTACTGGACCGAACCCGATATAACGTCTCACCTATAAGGTGGTGAGATTTTTTTGGCTCCCGAGGACAGCGTTATATCTGGGTAGAGGTGTATCTAGACTGCCATATTTCAGCACCTAGGCAAAATTGTCAATTTTACATACATTTTTGCACAATATTTTTTGGAAGTGTTCTGAAGAAGATCTTCTTAGATCAGTAGTGGGATTAAAAGTTTAAAATCTTTATTTAAATCTATAATAGTGGCACTATAGGAAGAGGCTCCCAGGTTCAAACTCAATCGTATCTTTGTTAGTGTGGTTTATTTTATTTTATTTTTTTAAATTACCTTAATCCTTCACTGGGTTTGATGTGAGTGATTTTTCACACAGCAAATATAATGTATTGGTTTTTTTTTAAGGATGCAAAAATGAAGTTTAAGTAAAAAGCCCAACTATGCACTGCAGGGGGCTTGTAAAACAAGCTAAAATGGAGCAAAAGATGCTACCACATGCTTAATTCTTCTCTAGATTTGTGTGTATTGTATCATATACTCTTCTGTTGTCATTCCAGAAGAGGCCCACTCCCTCTTAACCTCACGTTTCCTTGTAGAAGGTGTCTTTCACACTTAGTTTTCTGTGCCTTAAGAATAAGTGATACAGCTAGTGTTTGTTTCCTTGAAAGCATAGCAAGATCTTAAAACATATTTAATGTAATTTCCCTCAACATCCTATACTTCACATGCTGCCCATACAGCTGTGTGGTGTTGCCAACCTGTATGACAGCCACAGAGCTCCATCCCAGCCAGGGATAAGTGTTAATGTTATTAATAAATAAGTATATAATGGTAGCACACAAAGGACCCCGTGAGTATTGGAGCTTGATTTTTGCAATCCTAGCAATGGAAAGGTTACACTCTTAACATAATAAAATACTACTCTTGTCACCCAGTTGTGGATGAAGTGGTCTTGCATATTACAGCAGAAACATAAAACACCGCACTAATAGCATTACTCTCCGCAGTGTGGGGTGTAACGCCCTCCCTCCCCCAGCCCAGGTGCGTTTGGCTCTTTGGCCCACCTGGCTGCCGAAGCAGGACCCATGACTCCCTGGGCATCACCCTGCGTTCTCTGTTAATGCCCCCGCGGGTTTCCTCATATTGTCCCTCGGACCTCACTCGCCTACCTCCACTTTCCACCGCCCTCCCTTAGCTGCCTCTTGCTTCTCTGTGGCCCTCCCGCCGAGGCGGGCGCCCTGCCGCAGGAGCCCCGCCCCGCCGGCCAGCTCTCCATTTCGGGACAGAGCTGTGGTGGGGACACTACAGCTCCAAGCCGCACCGCCGTGCAAGGCTCGAGCACGCTTCCCAGCATGCCCCAGACTACCCGCCGCCGAGCCGCCACCTACAGGACTACACTTCCCACCATGCGCCGCTCCCGGGGGCAGCGGAGGCCGTGCTGGAAGCTGTAGTTCACGGCGGCGACAGCCCGTGGGAGTTTGCCGGTGCGCTGTGCTGCCCTCTGCCGGCCGGCCGGGATCGGGCCCGTCTCTACTCACCGGAGCCGGCCACCACCAGCAGGCTGAGGGGAACTGTCCGCGGGCTGCTGTTCCGCCTCGCTAGGAGAAGCCGCGCAGCGAGGAGCAGCAACAGCAGGGCAGCGGCGCCCAGCACGGCCGGGAGGGCGTCCATAAAAGCCCGACAGGGGCGGACATGGAATTCCACAGAACAAGGAAGACACGACGCGAAAACTACGGGGGCCGTACCAGCTCAAACTTACTCGCTTCTGTATATGCGGTTCGTTATGTGGCGAGCGAGCATCTCAGTTCTCCCCGCCCCCGCGGAAAGTCAACACAGGTCCTTCCGCGCGCGCCCCAGGGAGGGAGTGCCGCCGCTGCTCTCCCGCACCTGACCACTGCAACCTGACCACTCCCCTCCGGCTCCAGCGCGCCTTGGGAAGCGGGCGCCGGGCTCCCGTGCAGAGAGCTCGTAGGAAGCTGAAGCTAGAGCCCAGGGTTCGGTGTGAGGCGCCGGGGGCTCTGCAGAGCCGCTGTTGTTGAGGGCTGGTGAAAAGCTCTGTGAACCTGCCCCTGGTTGACGAGATCAAAAACCTTGCTCACTTCTCTATAGCTTTGTTGTCTACGTAGCACTAGCAGGAGTACAGGGTAGTAGAAGCTTATTTTTTGTCCCTAACGTAAGGCACGGGGAACAGATGCTTTCAGCAAGAAGTGCCATATTCACATGTTAACCCTTTAAAATAAAATGATTAGCACCAAAAGCAATTTAAGTGCTAATTTTATATGTAGATAATGCACAAGAGGAAAACACTGTCTTTCTATGAAAATAAATGTCTTCATGTTGCAGGTCACTGGGAGAGAGGGTAGGTAGGATTTGTTTTATTTAAATTATTTTTTCCAACACTGTTTCCTTCCTTGTTTTTTTCCTCATCATTTGGCCTATTGAGCAGCCCTACTTAAAGTTGAAAGAGTCTTGAAATCTGTAAATAGCTGTGAGCATGACAATCAGACTTGTTCATCAGATTCCCTCTTTTCTTCCTCTTACTTATTTTGGATACTTCCTCTTTTTAGATAACACTTACTATTGGAGACTGGTGTTACTCATTCAAAAATGTGAGTTAAATAATGGAAGGGTATTGTGTCAAGACAGGTTATTAAAAATAAGGGTAAAATTAAAAGAGAAGCATGCAGGGAGGGATCTGCTTTGAGAAACCTGCTCTTGATACTGAAGAGATACATTGAGGATCTGCCAGATCTCTGGCCTTGAAGGGGGAGAAAAGCTAGCGAATTGTAAGAAGTCTGGAAAGTTAACTGGTGATCTTTCTGAATAAACTCAGAAGCTCAAGTGCTCCAGTCCTTGCTCATTGGGACTTTTGCCGGAGGAAGGAGTATGGCATTTCAACCAGTACATACAGCAGACTGCTTGGCACCAGGGAAGGCTCAGAGTTTGAGTAAAACTGCTTAAAGTACGACCTTTGAGGTTTGAAAGGACAATCCTGTAGTCTAATTGCAGAAAATCTCTACTGGAATAGAATCTGGTCATTTCTTTTTATTCTAAATAAACAATAAAACTGCAGGTCTTCATCTGACTGGAGGAGGTACATCAAGACTTATTCTCGCAGCCCTTTCTGATAGAGCCTCTTTTCCTGCTCTAAATAAATGGTAACCTAGCTGCATTTGTGTTTCCTTATGACAATTTCGCAGTAGCCTAGGGTGCTCCATATCCCAGCAAATATCAGATGGGGATTTCATACAGATAGCTGTAGGAGATGGCGCCATTGGAGCCAGGATACAAGTCTCCTTGTAGCTGTTAGACCCCACTGTATTCCCCTTGACAAACTCTCTATCTTGTCTTTGGTTGTAGCCCTCACCGTTATTACCAGATCCTTGTACGATACTTGGTCTCAGTATTGGTCAATATTAGCAGTGCTTGCAAGTAACATAGTGTGTGGCTAGAGCTAGTAACTCTTCCAAAATCCCAAAGTAGCCACTTTAGCTGAAAACTCGTGGAGTACCTATAAATCTGGACGCTTTACCAAGGAAGGTGTTGGATACTGTTGGGCTCTTTTATTGGGACCAAAAAACTGTTACTAGTAGTCCAGGTGAATGTGAAATCTGCTCGCCCTGACAATGTCTGAAAGGAAGGTGTGAGTTTATCCTGAAGAGTCTCTATTGATTAGTTAGTTTATACCATGCTTTGGAATTAAGAGATCTATAAGTGCCAGTTTTATGTATAGTTTATATTATGATTATAAGGGCTGTCACTTCAAATGGCTACCTCAGAGTACTATTAAAGTCTCTGCCATGGCTGCAGGAAATTAGCTTTGAACTTCTCATTTAGGAGAAAGAAACCATTCCCATCTTAAAGTCAGTCAGCATTGTCTTTAAGGAAAGTGATACTTAATGTATTCAGTTCACTTTAGAGCAAGTGGATGGAAAAAATGCTCTTGTAATCTAAGATGGCATTTGTATAAGATGGCAAGTTTGTATGGCCCACTCCTAAGGCAGTGTTGTCCAAAGATAAGAGGGGAAAAAGCAGGAGAAGAAAACCTAGTGTTGTCTTTTTGAAATGTGACTACTCCTTGAGAGAGCTTCCTAGTACACTCAATATCTATCTGGAAAACTATACTGGTATGTAAGTGTTAAATTAAATTGACCTCTTCATAGTCATTTTACAATTTCCTATGACTTTAATGAGGAAAGCTAGAAATGTAATATGCCGAAAGTATTTTCACCCTGCTAGGAGAAAAAAAAAGTGAGCTGTAAATAACTTTGCTTGTCTAATGGTCAGATCCACTGTCTGACATTCCTAGGACAATTTGAGGTAGTTTTTACTGATATCCGTTTAATTGGTAAGTGAAAAGGTTTGTTGAAGGAACTGAAACATGCAAAACGTTGATTGCTTGTAATGGGCTTTGAATACCTACTATTGAGTGTTCCTCCATTGTAGAAGTATGAACAAGAGAGAGATTAATATGTATTAAATAAGTAACTGTTGAAAGAAACAATGAATGCCTGTATACCTTTTGTTTCTGATACCTTCCTAGATACTTAGGAATGTCTTATTAATATTCTCTAGCTCCATTGGATTTTGTTGTATTTCAAGCTGAAATATATTGATCTGATTTATGGTAGGTTGACTAGTGTGCACTAACTTGAGAGTGTTCCTTTTTAACAGACTCATGTTAATATTAAGCCATCTATTGACTATAGATAATAGATTTTTCTGTATAATAAAAGATTTCTTATTAGATTCTTTTCATGTCATGTAAAACTTCTCTGTGAAGGGCAATATACCATTTAGGAAATTACTGTTTCTGAGCCAATACTGAATTCCTGGGAAAAGTAGTGCTGCAGTAGAATTAGTGGTCCCAGGAACTTTACTTTCTACGTAAGAATTGTAGAGGATAAGTGGTCTGAAAAGTACAGTAGGATATTTGGGCTGCTTCAGTAAACTTGAATTCTTCAAAAAAGTAATTCTGTAGTGAGTTGTATGTGGCAATGGTGGATTTAGAATCTTAAAGGCAACCTGCCACGAAAGAGGAAAAGGGAAAATGGGCTTGTATCCTTTTTGTTCTTTGTACAAAGACAACCTGAAAGCCGGTGGTTGGGTTTAATTATTTTTTCTTTAACATAAGAAATTCAGGTCCTAACTAGTGAAATGGTAATATCACAAAAGTCAAGTGAGTAAATGTTAAGCAGCCGAAGTCTGGTCTCCACTACAAAGTTAGGTCCATGTAAACTTGGTTTGCATCAGCCTCGTTATGCATGTGTCTACACCAAAAGAAGGTGGAGGATTTTTATGTAACTGTTAAACTCTCTTTTGGCAATGCCTATTAAGCATGAGTGACTAACAACTGGGAGGAAGGCTTCTTTGTTAATGATTCAGCACCCCCACTCTGTCGATTTAATGTGTGAGAGATGGCAATGAAAATCCTCTGAGATCCTGAGAGGTCCTCCAGCAAAACTAGAGAAGACAGACTTGACAAGCCTGCTTTTCTCCTACCTCAAGTTCTCCATGTCCACTGAAGGTAGGACAAGAAGTAATCTGCTTAATCTATAGCCAGGGAAATTTAGGTTGGATATTAGGGGAAAAAATTGTCCAACCATAAGGATTGGTAACCTATTCTAGTACTTAACTAAGGAGGTTGTGGAATCCCTGTCATTGGAGGTTTTTAAGAACAGGTTAGACAAAACATCTGTCAGAGATGGTCTAAGTATACTTGGCCTTGCCCGAGGGAGTGAGAGAGGTGGATGGACTAGAGTACTAGATGACCTCTTGAGGTCCCTTCTAGTCCTACGTTTCTATGATATTTCTTAGGTAAAAACACATGCCAGGGACTCATTCTGGTCTATATTATAAAGCAAAAAAAGGAAACCAGTCCAATTATTTTAAAAAATCCATAGTAGGTCATCTGTAACGAGTTATAAAGCATTAGCAAACTCTTTGCTGATTTTTTTATTACATGTGTATTTGCACTTGATTCCATAACACTGAACAAATCTATTTTTTTTAAAAGGGATTTTAAAATTATAAGATTTTAAAATATAATTAGAGATGAAAGTGAAGAAAAGAAGAGAGCCTATGCTTAGTCCTGTCTTCAAAGTCTATAAAGTCCTGCGTAAAGGTATAAAGTGAAGCACTGAAATTAAAAAAGAAGCAAAAAACTATTAATTACACTAATAGTTATAGCACATTTTGTATTCAGTTCTATCCAAGGGGTTTTCCATTTTACCAACTTTAGGCTTCACAATTAGTCAGACTCTATTTGCTACTAAATACTTTAGTGTATATTTATCGTCTGAGTGCAAAATAATTTGTGGAGCTGAGCTGAAGGGTGGGAACAGCATGTACCCAAGGAACAATTAATTATTGCTCTTATGTCTGTAAACAGTCAATATGTTTTATTATGTTCCTATGATTTTTCTCTCTCCTTCCCAATCATATTTCCACCCCCTCTCTCTTTCTCTCCCTGCCTGTAAAGCTCCTTGTTTCTCCTCTCACTTCCCAGTCACTGTTTTTGTTGTAGTTGACTAGCTAACTTTACTTGAACAGCAGGGTATGGTCTACTGTGAACCTCTCTCAATATTATCACAGGAAAGGGAGTGGAAAGCTCAATTTGTGTGTATGTATGTGTGTTTTGGATTGCATCAGACAGTTTGCTCTACTGGTTCAACTACATCAATTGCTAGTGTTCAGCGTTACATAGCACAAAAATTTTGTAATGTGACTAGTTTTTAACAGATACAAATCCAAGTTTCTAAAATCCTATATTTATAACTGTAACGCTGACCCACACAGAGGCATTGGCAGTGGGATCAAACCTGAGGCCTCTGGAGCTAAATGCATTAGCCTGTACTTCATGAGCTAAAAGCCACATTCCTGTTAACCAGGGCTGTAGTAGACTCATCAATCTCTAGCTGGCCTAGCCTCCACTAGAGGGGGACAAAGTGTCACTCCAAGCAAGCAGGGGGTTACATAACCAATTATGCCAACACTATCTACACTAACATTAGAGTCTACATTACCCTTCTTGATATAATGCCACTTCTATAAATGTGCTTGATGCTCCCTTTTATATTTCTTTATAAATATAGGCACTGCTCCTGCAAACACTTAAACATGCTTGTAGCAGGGGAGTGGCTTCCTTGAGCACAACCTTGGTGGCCAGAGGGAACTCTGCAGCACCGTGCAGTTTCCTCTATGTCCGTGTATCACTATTTAACGGAGCCTTCTGGAAAAGCACGTATCAATTTACAGGCTCTTACCTTAGAGCCCAGACAAAAATGTAAAAGTCCCAAAATAAAGTCTGAGTTCCAACAGCAGCTCTTTCTTCTATAAGGCCTCAGAGTTACTCAATGTTTCTCCCAGGCCTCCCTGACTGGAGAGCTTTGTAATCCCTTTCTTCTGTTTGTTCAGTCCCTCTCTCTCAAGCGTTTCTTCTCTGTCTCTTTAGAACTTGGTGCTGCTCTTTTATAAGGGAATCACCTGACCCTATCAGATGTGTCTGCTTAGTAACTAGCGTTGGCTGGCCCCAGGCCTCTAGCCCTTAAATGGGCAAGCTACTATGTTACACAGCTATATTGCCAACCCCAAATGCTCAAAAAGCATGAGATCAGCCCCACCCCACAATGTGAGATTTTAAAAAAATAATAGATATTGGATTTTTATTATTTGCCTTCTGGTTTTTGAGCTTTTAGGGTATACTTGCTTCAGGTTTTCAGGCTTTTCTCAACAACCACGAAGGCTAGCTAGAAGCTTACTTTAAAAAAAAAAAAAAAAAAAAAAAAAAGCTGAGATTCTGGTGTAATATCATGATTCCAGCAGCTGGAGCTTTTAGCTGGGGCTAAAATAATGAGACTTGTGTTTAAAATAATGAGTTGGTAACATTAAGTATGTGAGTAAACCCACATGCATAAGTGTTTATAGCATTGGGCCTTAATGCTTTATAGCAGCACATTAGTGCCATGAATGCAGGGGACTGGACTAGATGACCTCTCGAGGTCCCTTCCAGTCCTATGATTCTATGATTCAGGTACTCATAGGAGGTACTCAACGGACTAGCAATTTGGAGGAAAAATGTCTTACTCCAGCAAACATGATGTACACTGTTGTATGCAGGCAGCATGGCTAAAGGTTGTTTCCTTAACATATTGCACCTGACAGAATGGCTACAGATGAGGAGTTAAGTACAGTCTCACACTGTCACCCTACATTGCCTCACACAGAGACAATCTGGAGGCATTCAGAGTGTGTTTTGATGAAGCAAGAAAATTTGCCAAGGTTTGCAGAGGAGGTAGGTAGGTTTGAAATTATAGATTGCAACTTGCTCTAATTACTGATTAGCATAATTTAGGGTGAATTCTCTGTTAGATAATATAACCTGATCTTCTTTTAGAGTAGCAGCCATGTTAGTCTGTATCCGCAAAAAGAACAGGAGTACTTGTGGCACCTTAAATTTGTTAGTCTCTAAGGTGCCACAAGTACTCCTGTTCTTTTTGCTGATCTTCTTTTATCTCCTCAAGAAGCCAGGATTCTGAGAATGAAACTATTGCTCCAGATTTAAAAAATGCTGAGCACCCAGGAGTTCTCACTGAAGTCCATGGGAGCTATTGTTGGGATGGTGCCAAATTGGTGTGGCCATACTGAATGAATGGTGAGAGCATAACTTGACATGACTTAAACATGGCTGAATGGCTGCAGAGGATCCTGGGAGCAGGTTCCCTTGAAGCAGACACAAATTTGATAAAGAACTGGCAAAGTCTGAGTGTACAATCGATTATTGAACCTATTGGTCAGCAAATATGGGCCCATGAAAAAGTAAATATCACATGTATAAAATTCCAGCATAGAGCACAGGTCGACCTAGTTATAGTGACCTTACAGCAAGGACATCATGCAAAGAGCCAGAGTGAACGATTGATGAGTGAGTAAACATGGGGTGATCTTCATTTGGTACCACACCCCCCAGCCCCTTCTATAACACTAATTAGTAAAATTTAGTAACCATACACCCACTGGGTATTCTTTTAAGACATGTGACTCCTTTGAGGAAAGAGAGTATAAGAATCAAGCAAAGTAAATTACTGTGGTTGGGATTCCTTAATTGATGCTTGAAGAAGCAACGCTGCTAGACAGAGTAGCCAAAACTCTGCTCCATAGGCTCAAGTAGGACTGTGAACCACAGAGGTGTCAAGGCAACCAAGGCCTTGCCTCGATGGAATCTGAGACAGACCAGAGGACTGAGAAGAACAGACCAGGAGGGAAAAAGCCGTCTATAAAATTGGTAACCATCTTCTCTGTTTTCCAAGCAGGAACTGCATGAGGCTAGCGCAGGGCCTGTTTGTGTATGTGTGTGAAAGAGAGACTCGTTAAGAGGAATGTATAGCTCTTAATGTCTAACATAAGAGTTATGTGCTTAATATAACCCTTTACTGCTTGTGTAATTCCTTCTCAATAAACTGCTGCGTATTGCAGATAACTACTGTGGACCTTTTTCACTGGTATGACAGTAATCTGCTCCACCGGGTGCCAGTAAAGATCCATTTATGGGGTAGTAGCGCCCCCTGTTGTCAACATTTGGTAGCAGAGGACGGTTTACTGTCATGTCTAAGTGAATAAGTCTTTAAACTGAATCAAACTGTGTCTAAACTGGTTGCCCGTTAAGTGCTTGGTATCTTGAATCATTGGTGTTAACCGACTAATTTGAATATTGTTCTGAATCAGTTCTGACTTTTATATTAATTATAGCTCAGGGGCCAGATTTAGTTATAGTATGAAGAGAGGGAAATATAGCAGTGAGTGGGGTTGTATTGGTCATTACTAGAGTCGATGATGTTTCACAAACACAGAGAGAGAAGGGTCATTGTACCGCGGGACAAGGGAGATATCCCGAAGCCCTTGGGTATGGTTTAGAGGTGCTTATTGAGACAGGCATGTGAAGAGCTGATCCATGGTTGCCAAATGCTGTTCTGTCCCATACAAGGCAGGGTGTTTGAATGAAATGCTGTTAAAATATCAGACATGTGGCACTCCTATTTCCAAAAAGGAACAAATAACAAATGTTGCTGTTTGGTTTATGTATCAGGCTGTGAATAGGTTTGCAGAGGAGCGTGAGATTTGGAAACAGGAGAAGGAAAGTTTGCAACAGAAGCTGAAATTACAAAATGAGGGGATGAAAAGAGATTTTCAAACTGGTCTGACGCAAAACGTAACGAATGTCCAGCAGATAGCTGCTTTAACTCAAACTTGTCAGGAATTGGAATGTGATATGGATGCACAAATGCAGGAAGAACAAAAGTATAAATTGGAGGCAAAACGATATGAAGGGGCTGTTTCAGTTTTAACTGAACAGGCTACAAAGCCACCTGGAAAAGAGAATCATAAGAAATGCATTGAAGTGATTAATAAGCTGGAGTCTGCTTTGGTGACTAGGAAAACTATTTGCAGCATGGCTTTTGATCATAATCCCTGGAATGATGAGGATTGGGAAAATGTTGTGAAGGAGTGGCAGAGGGAAAAAGCACAAGAGAAGGAGGAGGAATATGTAAAGCCAAGTGCCCCTCCACCTCCATATGAATGTATGAAAGAGGAAAAGAATGGCAAAAGGGTGTGTGTGTCATTACGGTCTGGCAAAAAGTATGGGAGTGAAGCAGCAAGTGATTAGAAAACAGAGATATAGAGCTAAATACAATACTGATGGTTTGATCAGTACTGAAGGATCAAGAAGGGAGTTTGTTGTTTGAACTCCTGGATGAGGAAGATGAGCCTGTTGAATCAGGGGATGAAATGGAAAGACAGCCAGCAGTGGTGGTTCAAATACAGTAACTCCTCACTTAAAGTCATCCCAGTTAACGTTTCATTGTTACGTTGCTGATCAATTAGGGAACATGCTCATTTAAAGTTGTGCAATGCTCCCTTCTAATGTCATTTGGCAGCCACCTGCTTTGTCCACTGCTTGCAGGAAGAGCAGCCTGTTGCAGCTAGCTGGTGGGGGCTTGGAACCAGGGTGGACCAGCAGCCCCCCTATCAGCTCCCCCTATTATCTCCCCGCTCCCCTAAGTTCCCTGTGCAGCAGCTGCCCAGCAGCTATCAATTGCCGGCAGTTCAGCTGTCCTTCCCCCCACTGCCATGTGGTGCTCCTGCCTTCTGCCTTGGAGCTGCTCCCCAAGACTCCTGCTTGCTGTGCGGAGGGGGAGGGGAGAAAGAGAGGAGGGCTGTCAGGGTGTCCCCCTCTCCCCAGCTCCTGCACCCCGCTTACCCCATCTTCCATAGAGCAGGGGGGACACACGACGGGGCTCAGGGCTCAAGACGGAGGGAGCTTGCTGGCAGCAGCTGTGGTCTCAGCAAGCTGATGTAATTAACAAGGCAGTTTTACTTAAGAGTAGGGTCAGGTACTTAAAGGGGAAATGCGCATCTCTCTCTCTCACACACAGTGTGTGTCTCTGTCTCTGTCTGCGATGCTGTCTCCCCTCCCTCCATTCCTGCTGCCTTGTAGAGTGTGAGAGTTAACTCTTAAGGGCTCAGCCAATTGCTAGTTCATCATTTAGCAGTAAGGCATTCCCTGGGAAATATCCCACCCTCTGACTTCTCCACCTCAACCAAGCTTCACAATCATCATCACTGTGTACCAGTATTAAATTGTTTGTTTAAAACTTATACTGTGTGTGTGTGTGTGTGTATGCATGTGTCTGGGTGTAAAAATAAAAATATAGTCTTTTGTCTGGTGGAAAAAAAATTCCCTAGAACCTAACCCCCCATTTACATTAATTCATATGGGGAAATTGGATTCGCTTAACATTGTTTCGCTTAAAGTTGCATTTTTCAGGAACATAACTACAACGTTAAGTGAGGAGTTACTGTACCTAAATCCCCAGGCTATGTATTGGAAGAACTTGCCCGTTAACTGAAAGTGAAAAGTTGGCAAACTCCATCCCAGAGCCTTCACCCCAGACCACCTCCCCCACCCAAACTCCCTCCCAGAGCCCAACCTCTCACCTGAACTCCCTCCCAGAGCCTGCACCCCAATCCCCTACCCCAGACCTCCTCCCCCACCCAAACTCCCTCCCAGAGTCTTAGGTGGGGGGGTGGAGTTTGGGGAGGCGGAGTTTGGGGGGTGGATTCTGGGCTGCATGAGTGAAATTATTGGCCTGCTGGGAGGATTTGAGGCGTGGCACTGGCCCTAAGGTAAATTGAGTTTGAGACCCCTGCTCTAAAGGGAGCCATTTGGGCCCTTTGTCAAGTGTACAGGGGCTGATGCAAAGTGTCTGGATTTTTGAATTTCTGTGCGTTGTCTATAATTCTTGGAAGGCAGCAGAACTTTGAAATCATGAAGTCTGAAGCTTCTTCTATTGATTTTATCTCTCTTTTAGAATGTTTATGAAGTTATACACAATAAGCTGTGTTCATAAAATGTTAGGGTTTCACATTTCAGAGTCAGGTTTCATATCAGCTTATAGAACAATCCATTTGCTGATTTACTGACACTTGATCAATAAAAAATATACAGATAACTTTCAAAATGATGTCCTACAAAAGTAAATTCTATACCAAATGTTCATTGATTTTTTTAAACAATATTTTAAAGAAAAAATATCCTATGTTCTGTGAGTACAATCTTTGAACTGGAAGATAATTGCAATTATAAATATGTTACTTCAATGTCAGACAGTCAAATAAGAAGTTGTAGTAGCATATATTTTTTACAATTCCATAAGTTTTTCTGCAAAACATTTAATAATAATGTTCTGAACTGCATCATTTGCAAAAGGAAAAACAATTAATCAGAAACTTCTAATACCTGATGTTGAATTTTTTTTATAATATATGATATCTTCTCCCTAAGTTATGTATATTTTAGTCTAAGAGCCAGTTCCTGAGAAGCAATGACCACCTGCCATTCCCACTGAAGTTGATGGAAGTAGAAATTACTTAGCACTTTTAAGGATTTATTATTAGTATTTATTTACTTGAATTGTAAACATCTTGGAGCAGGGACTTTTTATTCTGTGTTTGTACAGTGACTAGCACAGTGGGGCCCTGGTTTATAATTAGGAGCTCACAGGCACTACAATAATACAAATAATAAATAACAATTATAGTAATAATATTTATGTGTATTGTGGTAGCATCTAGAGGCCAGGATCCCACTGTGCTAGGCACGATACAAACCTAGAACAAAGAGACTGTCCCTGCCCTGAAGAGATATGTACAAGGATGTCTTCGATAGAGGTCCACTAGAAAGATCATTATCGACTTAATCCCGCAAACTGTTGAGCTTCTGTCTCTCCTATGAAATCAAATCGTTTTCTATTCTTGTTTCTTTGGGTCTTTCACACATCAACAGAGGAGATAAAAACATTAAAAATAATGAAACGTGATTGCAAAATCACAGAAATTGGCATGGGGACTCAGAGGTAAGTGTATCGTCTGAAACTACTTAACTTTTTTTAATTTGGGTATATTTCAGGTTTAGTATCTTTTTATAATATTTTAATAAACCATTCCTTCTGTGGCTATCTTAATCACATACTGATGTGCATTTGAAAGATGCACAGTTAAGTGCCACACAGTCATTAGGGCATGTGATACTGTGTGATCTTTAAGTTTTGACTGGTTTATAGCAAGGCTTATACAGATAGGCAATAATAATTTTAATTTGTATAAAATATTTCTACTTGCTGTGCTTTATTTCACAATCTGATGCTATAATTTAAGACAAAAAAACTCCTATAACTACAAAAACTGTTCTCTGCTCAATATTACACCCTATTTTAATTAACAAATTGGAATATTAACAAAAAAGGCAGTTCTTTTGGACAACTTGAACTTTGAATAGTTGCTAATCTTTGGGGCCGTGTTGCAAACGCTGTTTTTTTGTTTAGTGCTGATCTGCTTCAGGTAGCATGCCTTTCTGTTTTATTTTATTACAAAGTACACCCTTTCATTTTCTGCTGTTCTGATGTCACCAGATTCTATTCATTGGCAGCAGGGAGACTATAGAATGAGATGACCAGAGCACTGACTGTCACAAAGATAAAATGAATTTTATGCATGTTAAAGAAAATCTTGCATTATTTCAAGTTTCTGTTGTTTTTGTTGTGCCAGTGTCAACACATGGGAACTGAGAAGTCAGATTAACCATGGAGACCTCAGGTTTAGGCCTTTGATTCTTTCCATACCCTCAGCTTACCTGTCACACCCACGCATCCATGGCAGCACTGTGAAGAGGAAGTGTTGCATTCAGTAAAGCTGCAGTGCTGCCTCCACTATGGTGCTTTGTGAGAGCACATCAGAGGGGAGAAGATTAGTGGAGGAATGGGGGAAGGAATGGAGAGAGTGAATGTGAAGGAGGATGAAAAGAAAAGATATTGTGATGAAGAGGGAAAAGGCAACAAGAAAAGGGAGACAGAAGGACATGAAATAGACAGAAGGGATGACACTTTTGACAGTTTATCCTCTGGAACAAACTTAACACACGCCTGTCACAGCACAACTCAATGTTTTACCACAATGCTATTGTAGTGCATCAAAATATCAGGTTGTGATGCAACATGACAAACTCATAATAAAGTCACTGGGGGTAACAGCCCCTTTATAACTAAGACAATCATACCAGTGCAGATGGCAACCTTAATAGTAAGTAGGGGAAAGAGAGATCATGGGGCAGGAGATAAATGGAGAAAAGAAGGTCGGGGGCTTCAGGCTGGGGATGAGGGATTTGGAGTGCAGGAGGTGGAT
>NW_020664562.1:21365318-21366320 GCF_002925995.2 Terrapene triunguis | reverse complement strand
GTGAATGAGTGAGAGCGGGGAGAGCGAGCAACAGAGGGGGGATGGAGTGAGCGGGAGCGGGTCCTTATTGAAGATTGGACAAAAAGTGCTACTAATAATGGTAGGGCTCAGATATTGTAGCAAACTGATTTCTTTACCAAATAGTCACCACACCAACAAGAGGTGATGTCATTTTAGGTTTAGTATTGGTAAAGTAGGAAGGACCTCATAGAAGAACTAGTTGTAGAGGACAATCTTGGTTTGAATGATCATGAGTTAAACAAAAAAGGTCTTCAACTAGGGTCCTTGATTTCAAAAGGGCAAACTTTAAACAATTAAGGGTATTAGGGAAGTAGACTGGCTGAAGAAGTGAAGAATCTTCATGTGGAGGAAGCTTGGAATTACTTTAAAGTCAAAGTTGCAGAAGCTAGCTGAAGACTGCATCCCAAGCAAGAGGAAAAAAATTGTAGGGTAGGGTTACAAACTAAAAAGCAAGCTGAACAAGCATCTCAAACAGGTCATTAAGAGAAAGCAGAAAACCTACAAGGAATGAAAGAAGGGATGATCAGCAAGGAACGCCACCTCTTAGAGGTCAGAAAGTGTAGGGAAAAAAGTGAGAACTGCCAAAACCCAAGCAAAGTTGGACCTTGCAAAGGAAATTAAAACCACTAGTAAAGGTTCTTTAGCCATATAAATAAAAAGAAAACAAGGAAAGAAGTGGAACCGCTAAACAGAGGATGGCGTAGATATTAAAGATAACCTAGGTATAGCCCAACACCTAAATGAATACTGTGACGGGTTGGATCACAGAAACCCCCTTGGGAGCTGCCACCCGATGTGCCAAGACTACCCCTGCTTCTGTTTTCCCTGCCAGCTCCGGACTCCAGCACCCTGTCTTGCTGAATTAGACACTCCAGTCCCCTTCAACACAGACCCAGGGTCTGAATCACTTGTCCCAAAGCTGCAAGTTTACCCCAAAACAGCTCACAGGAGTGTGCTTGTCTTTAGCACTCAGATGCCCAA
>NW_020664562.1:21351498-21365308 GCF_002925995.2 Terrapene triunguis | reverse complement strand
CATTCACTTATATTTTTATAAAACCATATAGACTGCACAACGTCACAAATACTTTGCCTCAGTTTTCAATAAGGGTAATGAGGAGCTTGGGGCAAATGACAGGGTGGCTAATGGGATATGAAGTAGAAATTACCACATCCAAGGTGGAAGCCAAACTCAAACAGGCTACTGGGACCAAATCGGGCGGCCCAGATAATCTCCATCCAAGAATATTAAAGGAACTGGCACATGAAATTGCACGCCTAATAGGAAGGATTTTTAATGAACCGTAAACTCAGATGGTGTACTCTATGACTGGAGAATTGTGAATAAAATATATTTAAGAAAGGGAAAAAAAGTGATCCAGGAAACTACAGGTCCATTAGTTTCATCTTAGTTGTATGCAAGGTCTTAGAACAAATTGTGAAAGAGGAGTAATTAAAGACACAAAGGTAAATGGTAATTGGGATAAAATACAGCATGGTTTTACAAAAGGTAGATCGTGCCAGATCAGCCTGATCTCTTTGTTTGAGGTGATAACTGATTTTCTAGACAAAGGAAATGCAGTAGATCTAATCCACCTGGATTTCAATAAAGCAGTTGATATAGTTCCATTATAAATTATTAGTTAAGTTGGAGAAGATAGGAATTAATATAAGAATCGCAAGGTGGATACAGAGCTGGTTAAAGGGGAGACTACAACTGGTCATGCTGAAAGGTGAACTATCTGGCTGAAGGGAGGTTACTAGTGGAGTTCCTCAAGGATGAGTCTTGGGACCAATGTTATTTAACATTTTCATTAATGACCTTTGCATAAACAGTGGGAATGTGCTAATAAAATTTGTGGATGATACAAAGTTGGGAGGCATTGCCAGTGTGGAGGAGGACTGGAATATCATAGAAAGACATTTGGACAACCTTAAAAACTGGAGTAATAAAAATGGGATGAAATTTAGTAGTACAAAGTGCAAGGTCATGCACTTAGGGACTAACAACAAGAATTTTTGCTATAAGCTGGGGATAATCAGTTGGAAGCAATAGAGGAAGAGAAAGACCTGGATGTATTGGTAAATCACAGGATGACTATAAGCCATGGATGTGATGCAGCCATGGCTAATGCAGTCCTAGGATACATCAGGCAAAGCATTTCCAGTAGAGGTAGGAAAATGTTCTTAGAATATCAGGGTTGGAAGGGACCTCAGGAGGTCATCTAGTCCAACCCCCTACTCAAAGCAGGACCAATGCCCAGACAGATTTTTGCCCCAGATCCCTAAATGGCCTCCTCAAGGATTGAACTCACATCCCTGGGTTTAGCAGGCCAATGCTCAAACCACTGAGCTATCCCTCCTCCCTAAAACACTGATGAGACCTCATCTGGAACACTGTGTGCAATTCTGATTTCCCATGTTTTAGAAAGTTGAATTCAAACAGAGAAGGGCTACTACTAGGATGATCAGAGGAATGGAGAATCTACCTTATGAGAGGAGACTTAAGGAGCTTGGCCTAACAAACAAAGGATGAGGGGAGCTACAATTGCCCTGTATAAATATATCAGAGGGATAAATACCAGGGTGGGAGAGGAGTTACTTAAGTTAAGCATCAATGCTGACACAAGAACACATGGATATAAACTGGCCATCAATAAGTTTAGACTTGAAATGAGACCATCGGAGGAGTGAAGTTCTGGAACAGCTTTTCAAGTTAAAACCTAACTTGTTTTAAGACTGCTATTGCTGCTACTGCTATTGGCAAATATTTCCAATGCCTGGCAAGGGCACACTAGAGGGGGAGGACTCTGAGTTCCCAGGTGTCTGCCTGGTGGGTCTTGCCCACATGTTCAGGGTCTAACTGGTTGCCATATTTGGGGTCAGGAATAAATTTCCTACCAGAGCAAATTGGCAGAGATCCTGGGTTTTTTTCGCCTTCCTCTGCAGCATGTGGCATGGGTCACTTGCTAATTTGAACTAGAGTAAATGGTGGATTCTCTGTAACTTCAAGTATTTACATCAAGATTTGAGAATTTCAGGAACTCAGCCAAAGGGCTTGTTGCAGGAGTTGATGGGTGAAGTTCTGTGGCCTGCAGGAGGTCAGACTAGATGACCAAGATTATCCCTTCTGGCCTTAAAATCTATGAGTCTGTGAGTCTATGAAGGGGTGACGCTGAGACAGAGAAAAAGGTTAGGGACCAAGAGTACATCTTGCCAGAAACAGCACTTTTGGTCACTTACTGACAGGAAGCATTGATACCAGAAAAATGATTTCAGGCAATGGGAGGTGGCAGAAGCACAGGAGAGCCCCACTAGTCTGATCAAAAATGAGAAATCAAGGGAGGGGAGTGGGAAAAATGCAGTGAAGAAGGAACAAAGTCATGAATGGTGTAGCTTCTCTGGACACTGAAATGCTTATTGTATCACTATGTAGCACCATACATATACATGGTCTAGGTGAGTGGTTCTCAACCAGGGGTACGTATACCCCTGGGAGTACGCAGTGGTCTTCCGGGGAACATCAGCTCATCTAAATATTTGCCTAGTTTTACACCAGGCTGCATTTAAAAAGCACTAGCAAAGTCAGTACAAGCAAATTTCATACAGACAATGACTTGTTTATACTGCTCTATACACTGAAATGTAAGTACAATATTTATATTCTAAATGATTTATTTGATTATTATATGGTAAAAATGAGAAAGTAAGCAGTTTTTCAGTAAGACTGTTCTGTAACACTTTTGTATTTTTATGTCTCATTTTGTAAGCACGTAGTTTGGAGGTACACAAGACAAATCAGACTTCTGAAACGGGGACAGTAGTCTGGAAAGGTTGAGAGCCACTGGTCTAGGTGAACTATGCTAAAACCATAAGATTAATATTCTACAGACCTTGTAGCCTAAAGTCAGACTTGGTAGAGCACAGAATGGGATCATGTCATGAAGCATTCAGGTCTATGGAACTGAAGAATTTTTAGACTTTTGGTGAAGAGAAGAAGCTTGGCAACCGTTAACTGGGAGTCTATCCCAAGCATATGAGCCATATAAAAAAGGCATGAAGGTTGGATTTTTTTCTACAGAAGTCTTTTTTTAACGTCTCCCCCTTTTTTCTTCTCCTCATTTCCTCTGTTGCCTACACCAACATGGGATTTACAACCAGTATCAAATTCAGCTCCTTCCCATGCCATCTCTTCTTCCTTTGTCCCTTGGTTTATCTGGATCAACTGCTGCTGTGATATTAGCTGCCCACAGTTACCTGCCAGAGATTTATGACTGGACTCCACTGGGGGCCTAAGCAGCTTCCAAACTATGAGTGTTGTTCTCTTTTCACTTACACCAGTGTAACTCCATTGGCTTCATTGGAGTTACTTTGGATCCACACCATTGTGACGGAAGACTCGGGTTCTACCTTTTATGTGCTTTTCTATCCTCATGAAATTTCTGCCTGCATGCCCTACTGATTTTTGGGAAGTGGTTCCTGTTGCTGACAATGAGAGTCAGGAACTCTACTTAGGCAGACAACAAATTCGGACCCAGTGAACTATAGCACCCCACTTATTATAAGCCCTTGTTTTTTATTATTATAGTTTTATTGAAAAAATTATCTCTAGAATGAAACTTCTCATTCTTGTTCTTGGACCAAAAGTGATTTTGCATGTTGTGTGGAAAGCTGGGTAAAATTCTGTTAGATTGTTTCTCAGTAAGATGGACATAAAAAAAGATTTTTTCATAACTGGAACCATTTTCAAATGCAGTTGAATGACTCACAAATGCCCTACTTTTTAACACAGCAAACTCTATATGGATTTAAAACCTCACTGAGGAGCAGCGCCTCAGAGATGAAGTATTTTGGTTCTGAAATAAAGCTGTAAGTCTTTGAAAAATGTGTACTGCGAATGCATAGAATGGTTTTCCACTAATGACCAAATCTTCCCCACTGTCTTTAATGGGAATTGCAGGTGATCATATGAGAGTAGAATTTGGCCCTAAATGTTTAACGTGTGTAGTGCCCCACTGAAAATCACATTCAGCTGGGAGAAGGATCTAGAGGCTGGAAGTAAGTCTAATCTCTCATGCTCTTGCTGTATTCTAGGTCAGTAGTATACTGCCTGATAGTATTCATCACCATGCATTTTTTGACAGGTTTCCACGCCCCATTTAGGGCTTATGTCCCACCTTCCCATCCCGTTTCCGTTGGCACCAAAGTTTGGTGCCGTTGGCCATTTTGAAATGTTGTGTGTGTGTGTTTTTTTGACTAGGGGAAGTGTTGTGTGTGTTTGTGCTTGGGTACATTGAGAGAAAGGGGTTGAAAGAAGAGAGTGAGAGAGTGTAAAGATGAAAAAAGAAAGTTTGAGTAAGGTTTAGAGAAAAAAAGGAAAGAAAGGTTCTTTGGGGAGGTTGAGAGAGAGAGAGAGGCTTTTAAAGGGTAGGTTATGAAAGAATAGAAAGATTTTTGTTTTTAAAGGGTTAGTTAGTTTGAAAGAAGAGAGCTTTGTAGTGTGTTTGAGTAAGGAGAGATGATGGTAAAGGCTATTAAAGAATAGAATTTTTTGAGATAAATGTAAAAGTTAAATAATGTTGAAAACTAGGTTTAAAAAGGGAATTTACTAAGGCAGAGCCTGTTTGGTAAGCGCATGGTAAAATGACTAAAAAAGCATTTAAACTATTCAATACCAGTGTAGGTTAAGAAAAAAGAGAGGTTAAAAGAAAGAACAGGGCAAAAATAGGGAAAAGAGAGCCCCCTTTGCAAAGGGCAAAGATAGACAGCACATGGTTGAATCAGAAAGAGAGAATGAGAGAGAAGCAGGCAGAGCCTATTTGGTAAGCACCTGGTAAAAAAGTGAATAAAAAAGCATTTAAACTATTCAATACCAGTGTAAATTAAGAAGAAAGAGAGGTTAAACGAAAGAAAAGGGAAAAGAAAGTCCCCTTTGCAAAGGGCAAGATAGACAGCACATGGTTGAATCAGAGAGAGAATGAGAAAGAGAGAGAGAATTCTTACCTTTTTAGTCTTTCGGTAGAATGAGGCAACTTTCCTGGTTCAGACCCTTTCAGTCTTGTTATTACTACCTTTGGATTGGACCAATCAGAGTTTGTTTTACAACAGTGTCATAGAATTCATTTTATGAACCAATCTTAGAGTTTTAAGATTTTAAACAAGAGCCATCTCCCTCCTCTTCCCCCTTCCCTTCTCCCCCCCCACCTTTTAACTGTCTTATTCTTATCTAAAGAAACAGACCCCCAGCATTTTTTTCACCATGTAGCCCTTTTACAGAGGGGTTTTTATAAAAGTTAAAACCATAAGCTTTTAGTAACAAACAATTTTAAAAGTTTTCCCCTAGGTTTTAAACTAACAGAGGTTATTTTTTTTTTTAGTAAAAACAATGTGAAGCTGCAGCAAAGCTCCTGTTAGCAAAGCAGCCACTGTGAGTTAGTGGATCACAGAGAAGACGTTTGCTTCTTTACCTGCTTTTTAACAAACACAAGTAAAAGTTACATTAAGTTTTGCAAAGGTACAATTATTTAAAAAGACACATTCCTTTTGTATGTGTTGTAATAAAAAAAAAAGAGCAGGCAGAAGCACCCCAGGATTTTAGCAACAGACAGTTTATATACCCCTTATCTTGTAAACCAGTGGATTAGAGAGAAGAAGTGTGTTTCTTTTTCCACTTTTTAACAAATAGAGGTGAAAGTTATATTAAGGGTTGTAAAGGAATAAACACTTGAAAAGACATGCCTAAATGAAGACACAGCCCTTTTGTATGTGTTGTAATAAAAAAAAAGCATGCAAAAGCACCCCTGGGTTAAACCCTGACTAAGAAAATGTTTTTCCCCAAGGTTTTTAGTGAGAACAACTTGAAACAGCCTTTTGAAGGTAGTGAATTAGAAAAGAAGAAGACCCCTTTGAAAAACAAGGCTATCTGAAGACCCATTCCTTTATTTAACCCCCTTGGCATAGTTGTTTCAATAAAATGTGAGTTTGCAGAAACAGTCCAGGGTTATAAAAGTAGTGTATAGCGATAAAAAAGTCCCCCCCCCCATGTTTTAAACTGAGGGCAGGTCTTCACTACAGGGGGGGGGTCGATTTAAGATACGCATATTCAGCTACGCGAATAGCGTAGCTGAATTCGACGTATCAGAGCCGACTTACCCCGCTGTGAGGACGGCGGCAAAATCGACGGCGGCTCCCCGTCGACGGCGCTTACTCCCACCTCCGCTGGTGGAGTAAGAGCGTCCCGACGAGACGCGATAATTCGATCCCCGAGAGATCGATTTCTACCCGCCAATTCAGGCGGGTAGTGTAGACCTAGCCTGACATGGGTTATTTTTTAGTAAGCACAATTTGAAACAGCATGCTTTTTTAGCAAAGCCGTTGTTAGCAAAAACAGCCTCTGTGAGCCAGTGGATCAGAGATAAGAAGGCTGCTTCTTTTTCAAACTTTTTAACAAATGCAAGTAAAAGTTATATTAAGTCTTGTAAAGGGATAAACACTTTAAAAGACAAACGGTAATCTAACTGCGCGTATACTACGGGGGCAACCTACTGAGGAACAGGCCGTGTTGTAAAATAAAATGTCAGTTGAAAATAACTGTGTAAAGCGTGTTTTTATGGAGTTCAAGGGGTGTGGGATTTGTCAAAAGGGCAGTAGGTTGCCCCCGTGGTATATGCGCATTTTCCACCCCAAGGACCTCTGCATTGGGACTTAATCATAACCCCTCTGATTTCAACAATGTCTCAGGTCTCTCGTCTACTGTTTCGTATTATTTAATGCTGTACATCAACTGTTGAACAGTATACTACTTAGGTCTGTAACTCCTGAATGACAGGACTATGGCTATCCTGACAGTCTACAACTTCCAGGAGGTAGAATCCTGACCTGGAAAGCCTTCTCCCTAGTGACGTAGGGCCCACAGACAACCCGAATAGCTTTCAGCTCTGACAATGACAGTTACAGTCTTAACTGTCACTTCAAAGCCTTCCATAATTCTGAAGACCAGTTCTTTATCTAGAAAGAAGGCAGCCTTCACAGCTTTGAGGAGGGGCAGGAGTATGGTGAAGGAAATGTTGAGGGTTTGGTGGTCTTCTGCTGAGTAATGTAGATGGGCTGCTCTTTGTTGGAATAGTGAAGAAAAAATTATCTTAGCACTTTTTACGTAGTGTGTTTCTTCCTGGAAGTACTTCATGATTCCACCATGCAGTTCTTACTCAGGTAAAACTCATACAGACTTCAATGGTTGTTTTGCCTCTTTAATGCCTGTAAAGATGGGCCTGTAAAAGGGGAAAATAGCTTGTTTTCTGTCTTGAGACTAATGGTACTGTATAAAGAGGCAGAATAGGGAAAGTGGAGTGTGAGGTTTTTAATTTACCTATGTCACACAGTTTGAGGGAAGAGCACACAAAGCAATGCAAGAGAAGGGAATATGGAGGGAGGAAAGAACAAGATTTTACATACAGATCCCTTAATAAAGAGTAACAACTTAAAAAGTGATCTTAGAATTTGTTGTTTGAGACTTAATTATGCAGTGTATACGATAATGGCACAAAAACAGACATAATGAGATCTGTGGAAGCAGCAACATGGCATCTTCCAGTAGCTCAGACACCCTGTATCTTATCACACACATTAGCCAATTCCAGGATAAGTATTTTGGGACCATTAATCATCACGATTGTGAATACCAGCATTTATGACAAGGGTCAGAATGAGGCTACAGGATCCTGCAAATTACTTTATTAAAGGCACTGGCTATTGATGAATTTGGCACGATCTAAATGTCTCTTTAGGGTGGGATACCCTGAATGTTTTGTGTGTGTGTGTGTGTGTTTAAAGGGAGTGATTAAATTCTGTTTTTATTACAAAATATATTCATAGTATTAGGACTGTGCAGACAATGGAAATTCCATTTCACAAAGGATTTTGAATTTTAGCTTCATTTTGAATAGGAACAAAACCTGAAAAATTCATAATTCTCCATGAAAGAAAAATTTTAAAAAAGTTGTTCAGATCAGAATGTTTAATTTTGGCAAAATGGTTTTGTTTGGATTTGGATTTTAAAAATTTTAAATATAATACAAAATAAAAAAAAATTAAAATAATTTCAAAATGAAAAATCAAAATGCTTCATTCCAACTATGTTGAAATGGGACATTGTCGGACCTTTCCTCCATAGTTTTTTTTCTCTTAAATGAAATTTCTGCAAAATCAATATGGTTTTGTGAAGCGTTTCCATTTTGACAGAACTGCATTTTCAATTGAGTTTTTCTGACCAGCTCTATTTAGTATGTACCAATCCATTATTTACATCTTTTTATTACAAAATATTTCTTTATGAATATTTACATCTTCCTTTGGATTTCTAAACTAGTTGGAATATTTTTGGAACAAAACATTCTGATTTTTCATTTTTAACCAACTTTTTGTTTTGAATTTTTTATTTTGTATTATTTTATATATTATATTATAACATTAAAAAGTCAAAATGAAATATTTCAACTGATATGGAACAATTTTTTTAAATTTCCTTTGTGGAGAATTTCAAAATTTTTGAGTATTTTGTTCCAATTTGAAATGAAGCCAAATTTAAAAAATCTCAAAATCCTTAGTGAAATGGAATTTCCATACTTCACACAAAACAAACCTATGTGCTTGCAATTGTTTCCATTGCTTTTCCTCTGCTCTGATTTGAGCAGAGGAATTATGTTAATTATTATTAATTAACTACCCGAATCGGGGGGTAGTAATCGATCTATCGGGGATCGATATATTGTGTCTCGTCTAGACGCGATATATCGATCCCAGAACGCGCTCCCATCGACTCTGGAACTCCACCAGGGTGAGCGGCGGTAGCGGAGTTGACGGGGGAGCTGCGGCCATCGATCTCGCACCGTGAGGACGGGAGGTAAGTCGAAATAAGATACGTCGACTTCAGCTACGCTATTCCCATAGCTGAAGTTGAGTATCTTACATCGACCACCCCCCAGTGTAGACCAGCCCTTACAGTAGAAGCTTAGAGTTTCCAACCAGGGCTGGCTCCAGCATTTCTGCCGCCACAAGCAAAAAAAAAACCAACCAGCCGGGACGGCAGGCGGGGAGGGGGGGGGGGGGGGGGAGAAAGCCGCGATCGGCGGCGGCAGTTCGGCTGCAGGTCCTTCGCTCCTAGAGGGAGTGTGGGACCTGCCGCCCCCGAATTGCCGCACGTGCTGCCCCTCTCCCTTGGCCGCCCCAAGCACCTGCTTGTTAAGCTGGTGCCTGGAGCCAGCCTTGTTTCCAACACCAGAGTTACTAACCGACCAGTCAACCACACACCTCATTTGGAACTGGAAGCACACAATCAGGCAGCAGTAGAGACCAAAAAAAAAGCAAATACAATACAGTACTATGCTACATATAAACTACTAAAAATAAATAAATAAAGCGGAAGCATCATTTTCCCTCTGCATAGTACAGTTTCAAAGCTGCATTAAGTCAATGTTCAGTTGTAAACTTTTGAAAGAACAACCATAACATTTTGTTCAGATTTATGAACATTTCAGAGTCACAAACAACCTCCATTCCCGAGGTGTTTGTAACTCTGAGGTTCTACTGTAAAACTGCAGGGTTGGGACCTATATATTTACTCATTCAGCATTCTGTTTGACTTCAGTTATAACTTTATCTGAGTAAGTACTGCAGGATTGGCCCTAAAATGCAACTTCTATTCCTGTGATCCTTGTGGAGAAAGTCCAAGCGTAGTATTGCCAATGCCCCTGTTCCTTTGGATGAGATGGCTCTTTATGTTTTATGGTATTTTGCACACTGTATTGAGGAGTGCTTGAATGTACATTTAGACCTCAGACAATAAAATCAGCAAATGATTTCTTCTAGACAATAGGAATATTTAACTATATAAACTGCACGTTGAAAAGTATAGTGGGCCAAATTCTGTTGGTAACTCACACACAATGTATGTCAGACTAAATGATATAATGTTGCCTTCTGCCCCTAAACTATAAGAAATCTATGTGTAGATCCGGGTCTTTTAGTCAGAATTATTTCCATATCAACATAGCCATAGGTGGAATTTGGCATGGTGCATTTATTTCTACATTGATGTGGGTTAAGGAAGAAACTTTGGGCAGATTATTTTATAAGTGCCTATTGTAGTGTTTCTCTCTGGTATTAGTGACAAAGACATGATACTGAACTATATGGAGTGCTGGTCTGATCCACTATGTCAGTTCCTGTATTCCTAGGTACAGTAATTATTTAACCAAATGCAGGAGTTGAGATCTGGATAGGCACATATTTTGAGCTGTGCATATTTTTGCTCTATTACATATTTCTTGTAGATTACATTTATTTTGATATTTGTCTCTTTAGATAGCTTTTGCATTTATTTTAGTGCAATGGTACAATTGAGACTTCAGAAAATCAAGGCTGAGTTTCTTTAGAATATCCCCTCTGTGTGTGTATGTGTGTGTGTATATATGTATATGTAATATACATACATATATACTGAAGATACTAAATTGTGTTTGCTGTGGAACCTATAACTTCAGTGTCTTTGACTGCTTTGTATTTAAAATCTCAAACTTTAACTCTTGTGCTGACCTAGTCACTCTACACCCCCAGTTAGTATCTCGTATCGTAGCAGCCCTTAGAACCAAACATCGGACATTCGTTACTTCGTGCCTAGGGTCTCGAAATCTCAGATCGGTGGAGACTGGGAGCCAACTGGGAAGGGCCCCCTTACACCCTAGCACCTTGGGGCTCTGCGGGTGGGCGAGGAGGAAGTCTCCCCAACTCCCCCCCAAATCCTGAATCCCATCTCCACGGGGTGGAGACGGGGCGCTTGATCCGCCTACCTCCCCCAAACCCCATCCCCATAGGGCACCGTGTGCGCGCGGAGGCCGCTAGCTCCACCTCAGTGCACCCAGCCCTGGCACTAGCGGGCAGCAGCTTCCCTCGCAGGTGGCGGAGGCTCGGCCCCTTTAAGGCCGAGGCTGCCGAAACCCGATCCCGCCGCGAGTGGCTTGTCGCAGCAGCCCCCGGAGCATCCTGTGTGGCAAGCAGCGAAGGGCTCTCCCCGCAGTGCCGGCAGGGATGGGGGAGGAGCTGCGGCCACACTAGCCCCCGTCTGGCCTCCCACCCCAGGTAAGGGTGCGCGGGGCTCGGGTGGGGCAGTGCCCGCAGCCTTCCACAGGGAAACGGCCTGCCCGCCTGGGGTGGGGGCAGGGCGTGCGGGGCGGCGGAATGGGGAGCGGCCGGGAGCCCCGCTCCGGGCCGGGCTGCGCATCCCAGCTCCAGGCCCATCGCGTGAGGGGCAGGCGGCGGGCAGGTTCCCATGAATCCCCTCCCCCGCCTGCCGGGAGCGAGGGGTCGGGGCAGTGTATCAGAGGGTCTGGTGTAGTGAACGGGACTGGGGGGTTCTGCCCCAGCAGGGAGAGGGTGAATGGGAAAGGGGGGCGGTTGTGCAGCCCCGGGAGGGAGCGGGTCAGTGGGAATGGTGGCGCGGGGGAGGGGAGGTTGTATAGTCCAGCAGGGAGAGGGGAAATGAAAGCTGGAAGTGGGGAAAGGCAGCTGGTACTGCAGCTCCAGTTTTTGCCCACTAGACCAGCAGGGTTGCTGTCAAATTGCATCAAGTCCTGTCTCTACAACATGCTACCGCTATAATGCTGTGAAACTGGTCCAGCCTCTCTGAAATGCTGCACTGAATAAACTAATACTTTTAAAGGGACACTTTCAGATTTAAAATACTGTTTTAAAATCCGATGTCCTTATTTAAACTGAATTTTGTAAATGCTAATATAATGTTCACTTTTGGTTTGTCTGAATATCTGTCCTCTTGGACAAAAAATAATACTAGTAATTACATGTTTTTATTTCTAATTTGTTTACAATCTGGCTTTCCTCTGCTAGGTAGTATAGCAATGTTTGATTATTGAACATTGCAAATAAATGTTTGCATCTCAACAAATTAAAAATTAGGTGTAATTGAGTTCCTTTCTTCTCCCTTCTCCTCCAGCCACCTAATACTCTGAAACTGAAATTTCAGGAAATGTTTTTATTAATGTTTCTGGTTTTAGAAACTTCTGTTCCTGAACTAACAGTACCCATATGTTGTTTTCTTTTTTGTTTGTGTCTATTTTTTTTAAGTTAGCGATTTTAAAATGTTCAGTACCACTATCAAGTTTTTTTTCCACTTTTTCTCTTTATCTCTTTAGTAGAAAAGACTCTTGATGTATCTGAAAGCTTTGTGGAAATAAGCTTTTTTTGATAAGCGATATTGCAACACGTAATTCACCTTGCAGTTTGGTTTTGGTAGGAGAATATGACTAATCTCTGCAGTTTCAGAGCAGGGTACAAAACACATTGGGTTTTTTTAAAGCATTTTAGTTGTTTATTTGAATACAAGTTGTCATTAGGAATGAATGATTGAGTTATAATAGGAAGGGGGCTGCTTGTGCTGTGGGCAATCTGTATTTATCATTTAGAGGTATGCAAATAACTATTTTTGTTTTGTTTGCTTTTTTCTGGTTCAGCAGCGGAACTGAAAATGTCAGACTTTGTTTACTACAAATGTTTCGTTTGACTCAAAATTAAATGTTTAGTTTAGGGTTTTTTTTTCAATTGAACCAAATTTTTGAAAGGAAAAATAATTTCAAATTAGAAAAGTGAAACATTTTGTTTCAAAAATGTTGATGCAAAGCATTTAGCTTTTTCTGTGTTTTTTTACTCAAAACAATTTGATGAATTCAACATGAATTCGAAAAATGTTTGTCGATCCAAATCTGCATTTTTCAGAGGAAAAAAAAGTTTTGTTGAAAATTTTTGTCCAATCTGTTGTCACATGTCTAGCTATTATGATGATTGAAGCAAGACAGTTTATAAAATAAAATGTTCATAGAATCATAGGACTGGAAGGGACTTCGAGAGGTCATCTAGTCCAGTGGCTCTCAACCTTTTCAGACTACTGTACCTCTTTCTGGAGTCTGATTTGTCTTGCATACCCCCAAGTTTCACCTCACTTAAAAACTACTTGCTTACAAAATCAGACATAAAAATACAAGTGTCACAGCATGCTATTACAGAAAATTGCTTACTTTCTCATTTTTACTATATTATTGCTCATGTGCAAAGCTGCCTAAGTCCTGGTGACACCAAGCTACTCAGCACCTAACACATGCCTAAGCCTTGGCGGGATTTACAAACTAAGTGTTCCCTAACATACATATAGGATTATTTTTGTGTCATCTGAAAGCTAACATGCATTAGAACAGTGGTGCCCAAACTGTCGGGCACATCCTCCCCCCAGGGGGCGTGGAGAAATGTTCAGGGGGGTGGGGAGGGAGCACCACCCAGCCCCACTCTGCCCCCAGCTCCGCTCTGGCCCTGCCCCCGCCCCCAGCCACAGCTTGGGCTTCAGCCACTGCCCTGTTCCTGACCCCAGCTGTGGCCCTGCTCCCAGCCATGGCTCTGCTCCCAGCCACAGTCCCTGCCATGGCTCTGCTCCCAGCTGCGGACCCAGCTGCAGCTCTGGCTTCGGCTCCCAGCTCCCAACCTCAGCTCCGCTCCCGACCGCGGCTACCAAGGGGGAGGCACAGACAGGTTCCATTACAGGCAAGGGGGGGCACAATGGAAAAAGTTTGTGGATCACTGCATTAGAACATTGGGAAGTCTCTATCACTGGGGCACTCCACTTTAAAATTAACAGCTCATAGCTTCAGAATTACTGAACCAATTTCCTTCACATTTGACTTGTTTTGTACATCATGGACAGGGCCGGCTCCAGGCACCAGGCACCCAAGCACATGCTTGGGGCGGCACCTGGTAAGGGGCGGCGGGGGGAGCGCGGCGCGGCATTC
>NW_020664562.1:21276885-21351098 GCF_002925995.2 Terrapene triunguis | reverse complement strand
TATAACGGCGCTAAAGTCGACATAAAAGCCTAGTGTAGACCAGGCCTAAGTCTCTGGGGGATCCACCTGTGAATCATTTTAAAGAAATTTTTCACTTCTTCACTTGCACAGATGTACAGTCAGGAAGGATTACAGTGCAAATGCTCCAGTAAAGAAAAAAAAATGAGAGGGTTTCTACACAGTCACTTCATGCTTGCCTTGGAAGTAAAAAGGAATGTGTCAATGCAATTGCCTGCTGGTGAACAACCTGGCACTGATGTTTCTAGTTCAAGCCTTTGTACAGCTGTGCAATAAAGGCTTAACAACTCATGTGGCTTGCTGCAAGTTGTCTGTGATAATATAATGTGTTTTTATTTTGTGGGGAGGTTTACTGTGAAGACAGCAGAATAGTCTAACCAAAATTTTTGTTATATTAGGTGGGGAAAAGCCAGAGACAGAAGACTCTGTGTATGATAGTCAAGAGAATGGGGACAGGGAGAGGAGTTGCGGCTGTGGAGGGGGGCAGGAAATGAGGATGGGTGGTAGGCAAGCCTTGAATTGGTTGTTTGGGAAAACCTGTATTTTACTAGCCCCTGGGGGAAGGGAGAGGTAGGGGCAACAATTGGCTACTTTCTGATCTTGGGGCAGATGTATGTGTTTTTTTTCCAAGACACATAGTATGGAAGTTTGGAACTGAAGCCCAGGCACCTGGACTTCTGAGGGGGAATAAATGTGTGTGCTGCCAGGGTTGCCACTATGTTGATTCTGGGTGATTCCTGGATCATGATGTTGCAGAAGTTTGCATGAGAGCAAGGAGTACACCATAACAGGGGATTGCTGACTACAGGCTGATTTGGGTGGAGAGAGCTGGCTAGTGTTGGCATCAAGTTTTGCCCACTCTACAGCATCTAACTGGTGATGAAGAGATTGTGATCTATCGGACATTGTGGTGATTCACTTGGATGGAAATGATCTGGGACTTATTCCTGGTGTACACCTTGGACAATGTATGAAAGGAGATTTGGACCACATCAGAGATTTATGTCCGAGAGCTGTGAAAGTTTTCTCTGATCTGTCTGAGCATCTGAATAATGACTACAGGGGCGATGTGAAAGCTAGTACTAAGTATTGGAAGAACACTAATTGGGAAATTGGAGGGTTCATGGATGACTGGAAAATGTGTACTGTTTGCCATAGAAACATTACAAGCTCTCTTGCCTCACTGTTTCTTGGAGATGAGGTACATCTGTTGGACAGGGATCAGAGGATCTTTTTCTGAGACATAAAATTGTCCGTATTTTGGAACGGAAACCCTATCTCTTGCTGGCACGGCCACACACTCCACCTTCCAATCATTCTGAAACATGACCCGGAATACCAGTCCACTATAACATAGTTATCCTTCACTCCAGTACTCCATGTGAGTCATGTTATTGGGGATAGAGGTTGGAGGAGGGAAGTAACAGCAATAGAAATGTTTGGATACCAAGGAGTGAAGACTTCGGTGGGATGTGTTCCCTGCTCGTTGGTGAGGGCCAGGGCACAGTAATGGGAAGCGGGCCAGGTTGGAGGGGGGAATGCAGTGAATGGGTCAGGAGTGTGGTTGTGGATGTGTGTCAAAGCAGGGCTGGTTTGGCCTTGGTGGATGGGGTGCGTAGGCCTTGCTGGCTTGGTATGCAAATTGTGGGACTTGATATGTACAACTGCCTAAATGACTACTGACTCCTACCAACAACTTATCTTTGCCTGTTCAAAAAAGCTAAAATTCACTGGCAAAAAACTACGTTAATGCAGAGTGAAGATTGCTTGGTGGTATGTCGTCTCCTTGCAGAATGCTGAGTTGAGCAAAATTCAAATTTCTGAAAAACATGAAATGTACAGTTAAAGTGCCCAGGCAACCTTAACTCTGTTGTCTTTTAGCAGTGTCCCAATACACCACGTTAATAATAATATCTTTATTCTGTCAACCCCTCAGTTGCTGAAATGTACAAACTCTTCCTCTCTTTTTACAACCCATTCACTCTCACCCGCAGCATTCCATTTAACACTATTAAAAGTTTGTTGTTTGCTTGTCTGTTTGAAAGTTCTCTATGCCACCTTCCCTCTACTCTCTTTGAGCAATACCTCATGCTGGCCGGTGGCACTATAAAATTCAGGAGGTTCCAGATCCTGGCATAGGCTCACACACTTGGTCAACTCCCCAGAAAGAATACCACACCTGTACAATTTAGAAGTCACTTCACAGCCTTTTATACCTCTCTTACACATACTCACATGATACTGTCTCAACCTACACTTTACTTAACCATCATAAGAATCCTCTCATATTCCACCTCACTGCTGACAATATCTCTTGTAGTAAAAGCCCTATGCTCTGCTACTGACATAACCTACACAATTCTGCATAGAAATTATTCATACTGAAGGTATACATGCATCCCTGTTTTCACATGAAGGAGCAAGATACAGATCTCTTCATACATGATCACAGCTCTGTCACACACCTCAAAGTATTCCACAGATTCACTAAACAGGCCCAACTACTGCTTCCACCAGTTAGTGTACGTATACCTAACACACTGACTGCAGATGGAGTGTAAGCAAATAATTCCCATTGGCTATTGCCAGCTCCAGGGGAACAGAGGGAAGGTGGTATGGGCATTTCCTGCCCTTTTTTTTATATAGAAAGACTCTACTTCTAGGACATTCTGGAGAAAGATGCTGACTATTAGACAGTTATTACCATGTGTGAAATATTAGTCAAAGTCTTGGTTAAGCAGCAGTGCTTTAATTAGATTTAAGGTCTTTAAAATACACTTAAAAGCTATTTCTATATGCTGGTCTCTTAAGACAGTTTAAGAATATTGCCTTTGAAAGTATTTAAATCTTTTAATTACTACGGGCAGGTCTTCACTACCTGCTGGATTGGTGGGTAGAGATTGAGCTATCGGGGATCAATTTATCGCGTCTCATCTAGACGCGGCTAAATCGATCCCCGAACACGCTCCCCGTTGACTCCGGAACTCCAGCTCGCAAGAGGTGGAAGTGGAGTTGACAGGGGAGTGGCGGCGGTCGACTTGCCGCCGTCCTCACGGCCAGGTAAGTGGACCTAAGATACGCCAACTTCAGCTACGCTATTCGCGTAGCTGAAGTTGTGTATCTTAGGTCAACCCCCAGCCCTCCTCCCAGTGTAGACCAGGGCTATGAGTTATCCTGTCTTTCTTTTGTTTAGCTTCTCTTGTGAAAGGGTTGGATTATTTTTGGGATACAGGAATGTAAATGGAGTTCAGTATGGAAGCTCTAGTTGGGGATAACTGGTTTTTTTCTCTCTCTTCTATATGGTGTATGGGAATTTAGTTTTGCAAATCCCTCTAACTTCTGTTGAAGTCAAATGGTTAAATCCCTGAGAATGGTGCTGAAATTCTTTCCATAAGTCTGAAATAATAGTTCCATAACTCAAGTATCAGGGGGTAGCCGTGTTAGTCTGTATCCACAAAAACAACAAGGAGTCCGGTGGCACCTTAAAGACTAACAGATTTATTTGGGCATAAGCTTTCAGATGCATCTGAAGAAGTGAGGTTTTTTACCCACAAAAGCTTTTATGCCCAAATAAATTTGTTACTCTTTAAGGTGCCACCGGACTCCTAGTTCCACAACTGGAGCCTTTGTCAGCTATGTCTGTCTAGAACAGGGGTGGGCAAACTTTTTGGCCTGAGCACCACCTCTGGGTATGGAAATTGTATGGCGAGCCATGAATGCGCATGAAATTGGGGGGTGGGGTGCAGGAGGGGGAGAGGGCTCTAGCTGGGGGTGTGGGCTCTGGGGTGGAGCCAGAAATGAGGAGTTCAAGCTGCGGGAGGGGGCTCTGGGCTGGGGGTTGGGGTGTAGCTCCAGCTGGGGGTGCGGGCTCTGGGGTGGGGTTGGGAGTGCAGGAGGGTGCTCCGGGCTGGGACCAAGGGGTTCGGAGGGCGGGAGGGGTATCAGGGCTGGTGCAGGGGGTTGGGGCACAGGAGGGGGTCAGGCTCTGGTTGGCGCTTACCTCAAGCAGCTCCTGGAAGCAGTGGCATGTCCCCCCTCCAGCTCCTACGCGGAGGCGCAGCCAGACAGCTCCCATTGGCTGCAGTTCCCGGCCAACGGGAGCTATGGAGGCGGTACTTGGGGCAGGGCAGTGTGTGGAGCCCCCTGGTTGCCCCTATGTATAGGAGCCAGAGCCGGGGGGCGGGGGGACATGTTGCTGCTTCCAGAAGCCACAGCACATGCAGAGCAGGGCAAGCCCCTGACCCCACTCCCTGACTGGAACGTCGGAGTGGGGCAAGCCCTGGACCCTGCTCCCCGGCGGGAGCTCGAGGGCCGGATTAAAACGTCTGAAGGGCCAGATGAGCCCCCGGGCCATAGTTTGCCCACCCCTGGTCTAGAAAATATCTAGGAATGTCCAAAAAATTGTTTGCGCTTCTTCCCCACCTCTCCTTCCCTCGCCTCAGGTACAGACTGAACACATTCACTATTTAATAGGGCAACTCAAATGGCTACTTAATATATCACTGTGTTACATCTGAAGATTATTGTGTTCTGTGTAGCACTACATTTTATTTTTGTTTCTACTTAAATTACTATCTTGGAGGCTTAAAATTCTTTTTGCAGCTACTTAAACAAAATTGATTAAACTATGTCTGGACTGAGACAGTAATTCTGCCATTCCAATTAACAGGCTGAAGAATAATGGCTACCTTCAACAAACTGATAATTGGCACTGCTGTTACCAGTTTTACCATATTTCAGCTTCTGTTCCATGTTCTAAGTTCTTGGGCATCAACAAGAATAACTCCTGCTTTTAATAATCTCAACCAAAAAAGGAAGATTGAATGGAATTCAAGGTAAAGTGTTTAAAAATAAATACAAATAATGAATTGATTCAGAAATTTAGTAATTTTCAAGCTCCCAAATATATAACAGCATATAACTGAGGATGTAAAAATTATGAAAATACCCCCATCTCCCAAAACCTATGTGAAGATATAAGCAAAATTCCCTCCAGTTTACTGTAAATGCTGGATTACATCTAGCTTTGTTAAGGCGTGCAAAGAAGGAATGTGTATGTAAGAGGTCTTCTTTCTTCTTTGAGTAGTGTCCCTCTTATGGGTGCTCCGCTTCACATGTGCATGTGTGGCAGGGTGACGACGCACTGGTGCGGCGCCTCCTGCTGGTTGTCTTGGGAATTAGCTCTTCCAGCCCAGAGTGCCCTCTGCAAGCCAGTGTCTCACCTGCCGCTGGCCCCTGTATCCCTCCCCGGACCCCGGTGCCTTTGTATACCAGGGTTCTGCCCCCAGCACTAACCCCTCCATCTCTGGGTCTGCCCTCCCAGGGGAGCCCCCAACCCCCTATCCCCCACCTTGCCTCAGTGGCTACTACCAGTCTTCATCTAGCCCCCACTCCCTGGGGCAGACTGCAGTCTATAAACTACTCATCATCGGCAAGGGGGGGTTGGACCAGCTGCCTCTGCCTATTCCTGGGCTGCCCCTCTGCAGCCCTAGTACCCTTGTGGACCCTTAACTTGGCCTGCAGTCTGGGACTTAGCTAGGCTGGAGCTCCCCAGCTCCTTCTGCCCTTCCCCAGCACTGCTCCACCCAAGGTACCCTCCTTAGCTTCCCAGGCAGCCAGGTCCTTCTCTCTCTAAGGAGCTAGAGAGAGAGTGTGTTTAGAGTTCCTGGCTCACAGCTCTTTTATAGGGCCAGCTGTGGTCTGATTGGACTGTGGCCTCAGCTGTGGCTGCTTCCCCAGTCAGCCTTTCCCCAGCCACAGCCCTCTCCAGGGCTGCTTTTAACCCCTCCAGGCAGGAGCGGGGTGACCACCCCGCTACAGCATGTGTTTTCAATTGGAGATTTCTGCTGGCAGTGTCCATTTGACTTGTGCATGCACCCTACACAGCCTCGTGCCCCGCACTGAGGCTACATCCGACTGGATGGGTGAATCACGCTTAGTTCTTTTTCATCAGCCTCAGCCTGAGATGGAGCTCTAGTGTGTCCACCTTGAGTATGCCTCATCTATTAAAATTTTATTGTTAGTTTAGCTTAGTATAGCTGTTTAGTTTAGTTTTACATTTTTTTTCCTCCTTCCTTTCGGAAGGTTTGCTTTCCTGGGGAGGATATGCTCAGCTCTTTTAAATGATGCCTCACTTGCTGGGAGGCCATCCCGGCTAGCAATGACCACTCCAAGTGTGTTCGCTGCCTGGAAGACTCGCACATCTCACTGGAGCGTAACTTCTGTTTAGCCCTTAAATGCAGGGTGAGGAAGAACTGGAAGATCAAGCTGAGGCTTATGATGGCGTGTTCTCTTTTATCTGCGTCAGAGGCAGGTCAGGAGACTTCCCCTCCAGTACATCAGTCTCCATACACATCCAGTGCCCTGTCAACCTCAGTTCATCACTCCCCCAGAAAAGGGAAGGTTTCTGAGACCTCCAGAAGCCCCAGGAAGAGGAACTCCAACTCACCTTGCAGGGAGTCTCTTCCTAAAAGACATCGATCTCCCACTGGGTCAATGGTCTCAGAATTGTTGACCTCTCTGCCCTGTACCATTCAGGCTACAGGCTACCCTGGCGGTACCAGTGGAGCCAGGAAACCCCATAGCTCTTCTAAGAACAAACTCAGTTCCAAGCAAGCTTTAGTACCATCTGGGCATGTCAGAGATGGCAAGGAGAGACATTCCTCCAGCCGGTATAACTGGACACAACCCTACCTCCAGTACTGCCCCATGACAGGTCTCTTGGTATGCTGTAAGTCGAAGCATCTGCCTCTGTCTGTGCCCTTGTTGGAGCAATCCAAACCTTTGGTACTGTCCACTTTGAGAGAGATCATCACATTGGTACCAATGCTTTATTCAGTACCTCAAGAAGTTAGGTACTTGAAGGACTTGACTGTAGCAGAGGAACAGGAATCGCTGCTGATCATGGGCACCAAATGCCTCTTGGCACCGAGACCCGCTCGGTCACCGGACATTCATATGTCACCAGTACTGCCTGACTCCTTGCACTGTTTTCAGCTGGGGCTCTTCCTCCTCAGAGTTCAATGGAAGATGAAGGGGACCTCCAATGAGTCCATTCAGCCTCTCATATTTCAGTGTAGGGCTCTTCCACCCACCTTTATAGGAACCCATTCTATGTTAGTCATAGAGACAAGGAGGAAGCCTGGGGAGGTCACCACAGATGGTGGAAACAATCCTGGATGCCACCTCCTCTCCCATATGGAGCCCCACAATGGCCATACTGGGATCCCTGGGCTGCCTGCAAACAGAAATTTTCTGGAGCTCTGCACCTAGCCCACCGGGATGATAGGGAAACACAATCTTTACCACCTCAAACCATTCCCTTGCAGGAAAAGACGGAACACAAAGCTAGGACAGATAAGGAGACCACCCCTCAAACTACCATTTCCTTGTACATAAGAACGGCCATACTGGGTCAGACCAAAGGTCCATCTAGCCCAGTATCCTGTCTTCCAACAGTGGCCAATGCCAGGTGCCCCAGAGGGAATGAACAGAACACGTAATCATCAAGTGATCCATCCCCTGTCACCCATTCCCAGCTTCTGGCAAACAGAGGTTAGGGACGTCATCCCTGTCCATCCTGGCTAATAGCCATTGATGGACCTATCATCCATGAACTTATTTAGTTCTTTTTTGAACACTGTTATAGTCTTGGCCTTCACAACATTCTCTGGCAAGGAGTTCCACAGGTTGACTGTGCATTGTGTGAAGAAATATTTCCTTTTGTTTATTTTGAACCTGCTGCTTATTAATTTCATTTAGTGATGTCTAGTTCTTGTATAATGAGAAGAGTAAATAACACTTCCTTATTTATTTTCTCCATGCCAGTCAGGGTTTTATAGATCTCTATCATATCCCCCTTTAGTCTTCTCTTTTCCAAGCTGAAAAGTCCCAGTTTTATTAATCTCTTCTCACATGGAAGCTGTCCCATAATCCTAATTATTTTTGTTGTCCTTTTTCTGAATCTTTTCCAATTCCAATATATCTTTTTTGAGATAGGGCAACCACAACCACATCTGCAATATTCAAGATGTGGGCGTACCATGGATTTGTGTAGCGACAATATGATATTTTCTGTCTTATTATCAATCCCTTTCTTAATGATTACCAACATTCTGTTCACTTTTTTGACTGCTGCTGCACATTGAGTGGATGTTTTCAGAGACCTATCCACAATGATGCAAAAATCTCTTTCTTGAGTGGTTACAGCTAATTTAGACCCCATCATTTTATATGTATAGTTGGGATTATGTTTTCCAATGTGCATTACTTTGCATTTATCAACACTGAATTTCATCTGCCATTTTGTTGCCCAGTCACCCAGTTTTGTGAGATCCTTTTGTAAGTCTTTGCGGTCTGCTTTGGACTTAAGTATCTTGAGTAGTTTTGTATCATTGGCAAATTTTGCCACCTCACTGTTTACCCCTTTTTCCAGATCATTTATGAATATGTTGAATAGTACTGGTCCCAGTACAGACCCCTGGGGACACCACTATTTACCTCTCTCCATTCTGAAAACTGACCATTTATTCCTGCCCTTTGTTGCCTATCTTTTAACCAGTACTCACCAGATGAAGTGGTAATACCCTCTCCTCCATCAATGGCTGATGAATTTAGACATTCCAAGATGTCATTTAAATGAGTGACAGACTCCCTTCAGATACTGCTAGTCTGATTTTATTTTTGATAACATCTTCACAATTCCCGTTCTTCAATACTGGTCCTCCAAGGTACACAATTTTTTCCCATGTGTTCTGGTTTTTTGTCTCTGAGTTTGATCTTTAGTTCTTTCTCTTGTCTTCCAGTTGCCATAATTTTTCTCTTCTCCATGCTGTTCTTCAATCTGAATTTTTTGCTTTCCTGATCTACCTTGTCAATTACTATCTGTAAATCCTCCTTGGCAGGGCCGGCTCTAGGTTTTTTACCGCCCCAAGCAAAAAAATTTTTGGCTGCCCCCCCCCACCCCAGCCCTGGGCTCTCACCCCCTAGCCCCCTGCCACCTCAGTCCTGGGCTCTCTCTTCCCGCCCCCCCCCGCACCCCCTGCCGCCCCAGCCCTGGGCTCCCCCCCTCGCCTCCAGCCAGTCCGGGTCTGGCAGGGTCGGGGTAAGCAGCGGGGCTCCTGGGCCGCGCCTCAGCCCAGGGTCCCTCCAGCCAGGGCTCCTGCCTCCAGGACCGGCCGGGACCCGGGAGGGCAGAGCCGGGGGACCGCCCCGGCAGGGGGCTGAGGAGCCGGGGCAGGGCAGTCCAGGAGGGAGCGGAGTCCCAGAGAGCGGGATGCTGGCCCCACGCGGCAGCACCGCGCCCTCTATGGCCCCGCTGCTGCTGCTGCTTCTGGCCGCCCTGCTGCAGTCCCTGGGTGGCTCGGGCCGCTTCCTCCAGCCCCGGCTGCGGCGCTGGGGGGCGGCAGCCCTGCGGCACCCGCAGGTGGCTCCAAGTGCCCCGCGGGGCGGCCCCCAGCCCGAGTGTCCCCTGCTCGGAGCCTGCCCAGCCCAGCCACAAGGTGCGGGTGCTGCTCCCCTGCGGCGCGAACCGCAGCGGCCCCAGGGCGCCCCCTGCACACCACGCGCTGCTGCTGCCAGGGCCGGCTCTAGGCTTTTGCTGCCGGAAGCAAAAAAAAAAAAATGGCCAGAATGCCGCCCTTGAAAATGTGCCGCCCCAAGCAGATGCTTGGTTTGCTGGTGCCTAGAGCCGGCCCTGCTCCTTGGTCAATATTGTCTGCGAATCTAAGGTTATGCATTATCCTAAAACGTAACATGACTCCTCCTGTTTCATCTTTCAGTACTACACTAATTACGGCTTCTAGTACCAAGTTGAACAAAACTGATTATGGTGTGTATCCTTGCCTCACTCCTACGGTTGTCCTGATCCACTCTGCTTCATGTCTATTCTTACTGCACTCATCAACTTGCTGTAGAAGTTTCTTTGAGATGCCATATATTGTCATAAGTTGCCATAACTGTTTCTGCCAAGTGCTGTCAAAAGCCTGTTTTGAAGTCTATACAGGTGTTGTAACAGGTCTGGTTGTGTTCTATGTACCTCTCCTATATCTATCTTATCATAAATAACAGATCTACTGTATATTGTTCTGATCTAAATCTGGCCTGTTCCTTTTCAAGTGCCATTTCCACACACCTCTTTGATCTCTGCAATGTCTTGGTGAATGCTTTTCCCAGCACAGTCAATAAGCTGAGTCCTCTGTAGTTCTTGCATTCACTCTTATCTCCTTTTTTATAGATTGGTATTACTGTTGCTTTCCCCCATTCGCTCAGCCCTTGTTCATGTTTGTAAATCTTGTTGAATAGCTTGTGCATTGCCTTTACCATGTGTTGCTTGCTTGCTTGCAGCAGCTTTTGGTTATGTTGTCGCTTCCCTGGCTCCTTTTTCTTTTTGAAACTTTCCATTGGGATATTTACTACTTCTTCTAAGAATTCCAGTATTTTCTGTCCCTCATTTGTGCTGGGAAGCTTGTTCAGGACCATTTCATCTTCTGTGTTCTGCACATTGTATGGCTCTTCAGAATATTTTTCCATCACTTATTCTTTGCTTGTTAATCCTCAGTTATGTATCCACACTTGTCTTTCACCACTGACATCTGCAATTCATATGTCTTACACAGTTCTCTTATCTTGCAATACAACCCTTGTGTTGCATTTCTCTTTGTGTATTCTTCTGCTTCTTTACAATGTTCACTTATCCAGTTGTTCCTGTCAGTCTTTGCTTTCTGTTTTATCTCTAGTCAGCCTATTGTACTAGCTCTTAAACTCTCCATCCTCCTCTTTATTCTCCTTCAGCTTCCTACACTTGTCACTCATTTGCAGTATTTAATCCATTTTCTACCTTTCTTTCTTTGTTTTGGCCTTATAGCCCAACATTTGTTCAGCCACTCTTGTAATCCCATTTTTTACACTGTTCCATGTCTCTTCAATGTTCATTTATTCTTTTACCAGATGTATGATGATTTTCTGCATGGCTTCTCTGTATCATTTCCTCATACCTGTCTCTTTCAATTTGTCCACATCATAGATCTTAGTTCTTGGCACTTTTTTTTCATCCCAATTGATGCCAGCACTAACTTATGATCAACTGCAAATGATCTGCACAACAACAACAATTGATTTCCACCTGTGATTCACAAGTACAAAGTCTATCATGTTCTTTAATTACCCATCAGGTGATTGTCACGCTGTCTGGAGTGGTTCACGACCATGAGTGCCAACCTCAGGGCAGACTGTCAAGAAACAGGGCAAGGGTCCCAAATTGGGGGGAAATCGATAATTAGATTTCACCAACCCAGTAACAAATGTGAACTCCTAAAGCACTATAACAGCCTTACAGAGTCACAGACAGTCTCCTTGGGCCTTCCAGTCCATCTTGCTACCCAGGCAAGCTGGACTTAGTGATAGTACACCAAAGATCACAAAATATTCAGGTTTCTCCCAGTCCCAGGTCACTTTGTACTTTAGATATCTCATCAAAGACAACACTTGTAGCCCATCCTGTAATAAACTAACTAAAGATTTATTAACTAAAAAATAAATGAGAGAGTTATTATAAGGTTAAGAACAAAAGAACGGGCATACTGGGTCAGATCAAAGGTCCATCTAGCCCAGTATCCTGTCTTCTGACAGTGGCCAATGCCAGGTGCCCCAGAGGGAATGAACAGAACACGTAATCATCAAGTGATCCATCCCCTGTCGCCCATTCCCAGCTTCTGGCAAACAGAGGCTAGGGACACCATCCCTGCCCATCCTGGCTAATAGCCATTGATGGATCTATCCTCCATGAATTTATCTAGTTCCTTTTTGAACCCTGTTATAGTCTTGGCCTTCACAACATCCTCTGGCAAAGAGTTCCACAGGTTGACTGTGTGTTGTGTGAAGAAATATTTCCTTTTGTGTATTTTAAACCTGCTGCCTATTAATTTCACTTGGTGACCCCTAGTTCTTGTGTTATGAGAAGGAGTAAATAACACTTCCAAGTAAACTTTTATACACAAATGAGTTACAGTCTATGGTTCCAAAAGGTGACAGAGTTGTAGTAATCTGTCCACTCTGAAGGTGTTTTAGGTTGACCATGGAGATCTGTGTTTCTGTTTCATAGTTCTCGCCCTGTCATAGTCCAAACAGCAAAAAAGATAGGAAAAATTTTCTTGTCAGCTATTCTTATTTCCTTCTTCCAGAATTCATGCTGATGGGATGAGCCCTTTTGCATGTAGCCGCTTCATGGGTGTAAAGGGGCAATTAACAAAGTCTTTGTATTGTGATGTCCCACAATCGCCCATTTAGTTTTGATAGCTGCCTTGATGAGCAGATTCAGTTTCAGAACAAACTTTTTTTTTGTTTTATAAAGCAAAAACTTAATTATCATCTTATACCGGGTGATAAATATACTATAAGTGAGATTAATGCATACAGCAATTAACAGGTGTTTCATAAATTCTAAACACATTGTTACAAGTTTAATACCCATTTTAAACATACTAAAGCACAGGTGAAACAGACTAGTTTCCAGCAATTAATTTGTCAGTGCGCGGCTGAGGTCTAAAGCCTTGGCAAGAGCTGACACCTGATTTGCCAGTGTCACAGTGATCTCTATGTCCACATCCTCTGCAGTTTTCTTTGTTGAAATAGCATGTTTGTTATCACCAGGTTGTTGCTTACGCAGAGATTTAGGGCTTGTCTACACCTGTTGCAGTAAATACACTTGTCCAATACAGCTATATTTAACTGTTATTCTGAAGATTAATTAAAACCGTATTCTATCTATTTGATAGAACATTCCATTAAAAGCAATTGCTGAAAGCAGCACAATAACACAAATTAAGTGGAGACCATCCAGACTCCTCTTATTGGAGATTTACAGTATAATCCATTGGGGTTGGAAAGAATGGCTTTTGTAAATAGGGAGAATAAGAAAAGTAACTTTGGGGAAAGGCTTGAGAGGAACAAGTAGTTTTCCATTTAAATCCTGCAGAGCTGTGTTTGGGACTCTGATGTTGATATATATGGAAAAATGATTTTTCCAAATTATTAATATTTTAAATGCACAAGTCAAAGATAGGGTCCCCCTTGCCTCCTTACACACGTGTGCGTTGCATTATATAGTGTTAATTGTGTAATGTCCGCAAAAAGAACAGGAGTACTTGTGGCCAGGGCCGGCTCCAGGCACCAGCCGAGCAAGCTGGTGCTTGGGGCGGCAGCTTGTAGGAGGCGGCATTCCGCCCAATCCTAGGGTGGCACAGCCGCTTTTTTTGTTTGTTTTGTTTGTTGTTGTTCTGCTCCGGCCGCCCTGTAGGGGGCGGCGGCGCGGAGGACGGGAGCGCCCTGCAGCAAGCCCGGCAGGGCAGCCCGCATCCTTCCCTCCCAGCCAACCGGAGTGATGTGGAGCCCTCCCGGCAGGGGGCACGGCGGGAGGGGCCGCGTGGCAGCGCCCTGCTGAAGCCCTGGCCGCCCCCCTTCTCTCTCTCCCCCCGCTCCCTCCCCCTGCCCCCGCTAGCCGGGGCCCATCCGCCCGGCAGGGCGTCCCCCTGCCCCCCGGCCCCGGCCGTGCCGCCGGTTTTTTTTTGGCCCTGCTGTGCTGGCCGCCGTGGTTTTTTTTTGCTTGGGGCGGCCAGAAAGCCAGAGCCGGCCCTGCTTGTGGCACCTTAGAGACTAACAAATTTATTGGAACATAAGCTTTTGTGGGCTACAGCCCACTTCTTCGGATGCATAGAATGGAACGTATATTGAGGAGATATATATATACACATACAGAGAGCATGAAAAGGTGAGAGTTGTCTTACCAACTCTGAGAGGCCAATTAAGTAAGAGAAAAAACTTTTGAAGTGATAATCAAGATAGCCCAGTACAGACAGTTTGATAAGAAGTGTGAGAATACTTACATGGGGAGATAGATTCAATGTTTGTAATGGCTCAGCCATTCCCAGTCTCTATTCAAGCCTAAGTTGATTATATCTAGTTTGCATATCAATTCAAGTTCAGCAGTTGTCAGACTTGAATCATTATCATTTATACTATAGCTTCTACTCCCTCAGCACACCTATGATGCTCATATTTGTGTATTGAAGTCTTGCAATTGCAGTCTTGTACTATTCAATTTTGTTCTGAGAGACCTAGAAGCTGGGTCATATGCACAAGACTATCCTTCTCTGAAGCTGTCAGTGCTAGAGTTTCTGTTTAATCTACGGCCTTCCCCACCCACCTAAAAAAACAAGAACAGAAAAGCATTCCAGCTGTTAAATTTGGTGCTTACAAACAGAAATCTGCTAACATAGCATATATGGGCCAGTTTGAATTCAGTATGAAGTACAAGAAGTCTCCTTTTGGTTCATTTAACAAGTTGATTACTGCTGGAAGAATGAATTTAAAGAGCTTAGTCATGAGTTTGCTTTTGCAGATAAGTGTCAGTAAATGGGACAGCTATCAAGGTATGTTAATTTTATGTTTTAACTACTTTGTCATTATAAAAAAAATGAAGCATTGATTGCACCAAAAATATTTTCCTCCTTCCCTATGTATACTTTTGCTGTCTATATTAAAAACAAGTCATTCCATGAGCTGATAGATATAATATACAAATGAAATGTCTTTATAGTACAAGAACTTCTGTATGTCATTCAGAATTTCCTTGGAAATATACCATCTTGCACTTAAGATGGTATATTCTAAATTGTGGTATCAGTCAGAATGGTAATCACAAATGTAATATATATTTCTTTTTTTCAGGACAGTATCCACCTTCCATGCCTTGGTGGTTGGTGCTTTTTGTGTATATATCTTGTTGTATGATGAAGCTGTTAATGCTGACCATGTCTGGTAAGACAAGTTATATCAAACTGACTTTAAGAATATGACTTTTTTCTTTGTTCCCATTTTCCCACATCTTTGTCTCCCAATGTTGCTATCGTGTTAGAGTATTAACTAGCTAAATTAGCACTCAGTTTCTCTTAAAATGTGGCGGGCCATTTATATGTCTGTCCTGATTATCTGGTAAAATCCAAATTATTTTGCCAATTAAAATGCCATTATAAGCCTACTGTATAACAGTTTCTACGAAGTAGTATGAACGGTTAGAGACACATTTCTCAGGACAGTTAATTGAAATTCAACCTCCAATTTTAATGCACAGCTCTGAAAATACAACCGTAAACAATCAAAAAGGTGACTGCAGATTTAACATCATTTGTGTCTATTTACTGTTTTGCTTGAAAAGTGAAACAGCGAAGATATAAAATTTTTATTAAAGCTAATGTTAAAAAAATTATATAATACACTGGTTGGGAAAAGAGTTAGTTTTTAAAAGTCATATGCTACATAGTGTACATAATCAGCAATAACCCAAATTTAGGTGAATAGATTTAACAATACAGTTTAGATATTAGAATCCGAATACTTGGGTACATCACTTATGAAAAGTTGTACAGAGATTTGGTTGTGGAAAGCAAAATATATCAATGAGTGGAGATTGTCCCTTAGTAATTGAGAATTAGGTTGGTTGCACACTCTGAATGTCTGTAGGGGGGAAAAATATGATCAAAAGTTAGATGAGATTTTAAGTGTAAAATGAAGACACTATATCAGTTTTTCTTCAGCTCCCCCCCCCCGCTCTGAAAAGGTTTTTCTCAATAGTGGTACAGCAGAGGTTCTCTCTCTAATAAATGCTGCTGCTCTCCTCCTGTCAATGATTTCCAGTAGTTCCTCAAACTAATTAGAAGATCTTCCTGCATTAGAACTTAAAAACTCAAAAGAAAATAAGTTTTGGTCCTTGGTGTTTGTCTCTCCCCCCGCCCCCAACAGACTTTTGCAGTATAATACAGGATTTTGTTTGAGTTGATTCATGAGATTGTTAGCAGAAAGTTGAAGCTGTTACCCTTTATTGGGACTGACTTTTTCCTTTCTTTAAAGCTATGTAAGAAGAACTGTTGATTTTACCTGTATAATTAAACTTATTTTTTTTTTAAAGCTTTAACTCCTCTTTCCACCATAACTTTATTTTAAACTGAATCACAACATGGGAATCAGACTAAACTTAAATGCAAAAAATATTTCATCTGGTTTTAAAAGAACAGAACAAAGGTCTGCATTTCATACTGCTCAGTTGTTTACAGATCAGTAATAGAATGCAATATGGTCTGGTGTACTGAACAGGACTGGATGCTATGAAGTTATGAGTTCTAATCACAGCTTTGCCACTGACTTGTTGTGTGGCTTTGGGCATGTTCTTTAATATTGCTGTGTTTGTTTTTCATTGGTAAGAATGGGATAATACTTTCACTATTTTCTCACAGGGATATTATTATAATTGTTTAGGGTTCTGTCCTGCAAGATTCTAAGCTCCCTTGATTTCCACTGGTTTCAATGGAAATTGAGAGCATGCAGCACCTTCAAGAAACAAGTCAAAATTTGAATTGCACTTTGAAGATATAAAGCGCTAAGTATTTTTATTTTGCATAAACTGATTATTGGTATTGGCCTGGAGCAGTCATTACAGAGAAAGTCCTTTGAAACCCAGTGTTCCTGGGCTCCATTGCTTTGTGGAGATGGTGCATGCGCAGTCTGGTCAGCATTAGTAGCTGCGAGAGGCTTGAGCATGCTCTGTGAGGATAAAATTTTCAGAGACTTTTAGCTGTTAAACTCTAGAAAGTCTCTACTGAGTACGTGCAAACTGCAAGTTTTCAAAAGCTTGTTATAACTTGGCCAAATGCTTCCTCCCCAATTTCACTTCCTTGCTTCTGCCACATGCCCTCTCAATGTATAGTTGTGGGTGGCTATGTGATAGTGTCCAAATCAACCCTGTCCTTCAGAGTTAGTTGTGTGTAAAATCTTAGGTCCAGGGCCTTTAGGGTAGCTTCGTCTGAAATGCTTCTGGATCTATGTGTGGCCCAGCTAGGTGGGTTAACTTTCAGGGTTTTAATGCCTGGATGTGAATCTTAAACTTAATTGTCCCTGCACCGAAGAATTTAGAATCTAATTTCAGGCATTACACATAATTAAATGTAACAAACAATAGGGATAAGTGGATGGACAAGAGTTATAATGAAACATCAGGTGATTATTCAACTGAGTTGTGTGTACTACTTGATGGTATAGAAGGTTCCATAGTAGTAGTTTTTCCTTTCTGCTTAATACCAGTTGTGACTTTATAGACTACTTAGGTATTGTTTTTAAGGTGATGAAAATGAGGGAGAAGTCAGAGGTTATGAGAATAGGAGAGAGAAATTGGTGGGAGGAAGAAGGTCTTCAGGTCATAAGTAAATCACTAACTGACAGGAATTCATATGAAACTTCACCAATGAGCAGGCTACTCTATAACTGTTCACTATGGAAGTTTTTGAACCTTCCTTTGAAGTATGATATTAGAATAGAAAGACCACTGGTCTGATGTGATATGGCAATTTTGTGTTTCTGTGAAGGAAAAGGAAGAACTGCAGCTCAGTCTAGGCAGCTCCAGGCAGGTTGAGATGGTGGTCTTTTACTGGTTATATCTGCACTTGCATATTGCTGCCTGATTCAGTAGCTATATAAACCTCCTTGGCAATATGTGACTCTTGTCCTACTGGTTCCTCAGGGAAATATCTTGTCCTTTTTGCTAAACCAAATCATTGTCAGTCTTAGGCTACATCTTCACTACGGGGGGGGGGTCGATTTAAGATACGCAAATTCAGCTACGCGAATAGCGTAGCTGAATTCGACGTATCGCAGCCGACTTACCCCGTTGTAAGGACTTACCCCGTTGTAAGCCGACTTACCCCGTTGTAAGGTGGCAAAATCGACCTCCGTGGCTTCCCATCGACGGTGCTTACTCCCACCTCCGCTGGTGGAGTAAGAGCGTCGATTCGGGGATCGATTGTCGCGTCCCGACGAGACGCGATAATTCGATCCCCGAGAGGTCGATTTCTACCCGCCGATTCAGGCGGGTAGTGTAGACCTAGCCTTAGTAACTTCCTTGGATCTGAAATCAGGCTACAAATGGCCTGATACCTTTCCTTAACCTTCCTGTCCTAGGAGATGGGTCAGCAAACCCAAAGAGCATTAGTGAGACTGTAGATTCCAACCTTTCAGACTGTGAGATCACCCTTCCTCACCCAGGAATTATGATAGGGAATTGCCTGCCAGATACTAGCAGGACTGGAAGCGACAACCTTTGACATCGCATCCATATTGGCCTTCCTCTAGGTATTACCCTAAATTTAAAAGGGTTGAAGAAAGGCAGCCGCAAAGAGAACCTTTTCCCAGAAGGGTCCAAGGGAAATGTCCTGTACCTCAGTGGTTCTCAAAGCCAGTCCGCTGCTTGTTCAGGGAAAGCCCCTGCCGGGCCGGGCCGGTTTGTTTACCTGCCGCGTCCGCAGGTTCGGCCGATAGCGGCTCCCACTGGCTGTGGTTCGCTGCTCCAGGCCACTGGGGGCTGCGGGAAGCGGCGTGGGCCAAGGGATGTGGGGAACCCCCAACCCTCTCACCCACCTTGCCTCAGTGACTACTGCCAGTCGTCATCTAGCCCCCACTCACTGGGGCAAACTGCAGTCTGTCATGGCCACTCATCATCGGCATGGGGGTTTGGACCAGCTGCCTCTGCCTAACCCCAGACTGCACCTCTGCAGCTCCAGTACCTTCTTTAGGCCTTTAGCAAGGCCTACATCCTGGGGATTTGCTAGGCTGGAGCTCCCCAGCTCCTCTTGCCTTTCCCCAATCCTGCTCTACTCCCAGTACCCTAAGCTCCCAGGCAGCCAGATCCTTCTCTCGCCACAGCTAGAGAGAGACTGACTTAGCACCTGGCTCACAGCCCTTTTATAGGGCCAGCTATGGCCTGACTGGGGCATGGCCCCAGCTGTGGCTGCTTCCCCAATCAGTCTAGCCTTTTCTTTCAGGAGCGGGGTAACTGCCCCGCTACAAGGCCCAACTTAAATGTATACCCCAAATTAAAAAACACAGTAAAAGAATTAAAAAAGAGCCACCGTGGCTCAACAACCATGTAAAAGAAGCTGTGAGAGATAAAAAGGCATCTTTTAAAAAGTGGAAGTCAAATCCTAATGAGGTAAATAGAAAGGAGCATAAACACTGCCAAATTAAGTGTAAAAATGTAATAAGAAAAGCTAAAAAGGAGTTTGAAGAACAGCTAGCCAAAAGCTCAAAAGGTAATAACAAAATGTTTTTTAAGTACATCAGAAACAGGAAGCCTGCTAAACAACCAGTGGGGCCCCTGGACGATCGAGATAAAAAAGGAGCACTTAAAGACGATAAAGTCATTGCAGAGAAACTAAATGAATTCTTTGCTTCAGTCTTCACGGCTGAGGATGTTAGGGAGATTCCCAAACCTGAGCCGTCCTTTGTAGGTGACAAATCTGAGGAATTGTCACAGACTGAAGTGTCACTAGAGGAGGTTTTAGAATTAATTGATAAACTTAACAGTAACAAGTCACCGGGACCAGATGGCATTCACCTAAGAGTTCTGAAAGAACTCAAATGTGAAATTGCGGAACTATTAACTATGGTTTGTAACCTGTCCTTTAAATCAGCTTCTGTACCCAGTGACGGGAAGATAGCTAATGTAATGCCAATATTTAAAAAGGGCTCTAGAGCTGATCCCAGCAATTACAGACCAGTAAGTCTAACGTCAGTACCAGGCAAATTAGTTGAAACAATAGTAAAGAATAAAATTGTCAGACACAAAGAAGAACATAACTTGTTGGGCAAAAGTCAACATGGTTTCTGTAAAGGGAAATCATGTCTTACTAATATTAGAGTTCTTTGAAGGGGTCAACAAACATGTGGACAAGGGGGATCCAGTGGACATAGTGTACTTAGATTTCCAAAAATCCTTTGGCAAGGTCCCTCACCAAAGGCTCTTACGTAAATTAAGTTGTCATGGGATAAGAGGGAAGATCCTTTCATGGATTGAGAACTGGTTAAAAGACAGGGAACAAATGGTAGGAATAAATGGTAAATTTTCAGAATGGAGAATGGAGAGGGGTAACTAGTGGTGTTCACCAAGGGTCAGTCCTAGGACCAATCATATTCAACTTATTCATAAATGATCTGGAGAAAGGGAGTGAGGTGGCAAAGTTTTCAGACTATACCAAATTGCTCAAGATAGTTAAGACCAAAGCAGACTGTGACGAACTTCAAAAAGATCTCACAAAACTAAGTGATTAGGCAACAAAATGGCAAATGAAATTTAATATGGATAAATGCAAAGTAATGCACATTGGAAAAAATAACCCCAACTATATATAGAATATGATGGGGGGCTAATTTAGCTATAACTAATCAGGAAAGAGATCTTGGAGTCATCATGGATAGTTCTCTGAAGATGTCCACGCAGTGTGCAGTGGCAGTCAAAAAAGCAAACAGGATGTTAGGAATCATTAAAAAAGGGATAGAGAATAAGACGGAGAATATCTTATTGCCCTTATATAAATCCATGATACACCCACATATTGAATACTATGTACAGATGTGGTCTCCTCATCTCAAAAAAGATATACTGGCATTAGAAAAGTTTCAGAGAAGGGGAACTAAAAGGATTAGGCGTTTGGAACGGGTCCCATATGAGGAGAGATTAAAGAGGCTAGGACTTTTCAGCTTGGAAAAGAGGAGACTAAGGGCTGGTCCACACTACCCGCCCAATTCGGCGGGTAGAGATCGATCTTCTGGGATCGATTTATCGCGTCTCATCTGGACGCGATAGATCGATCCCAGAAGCGCTCCCCCGTCGACTGCGGAACTCCTGCTCGCCGAGAGGAGGAAGCGCTGTCGACGGGGGAGCCTGCCTGCGCCGCGTGGACCCGAAGTAAGTAAATTTAGTTCGATATAGGAAACGTCGACTTCAGCTACGCTATTCTCGTAGCTGAAGTTGCGTTTCCTATATCGATCCCCCGCCCCAGTGTGGACCTGCCCTAAGGGGAGATATGATAGAGGTTTATAAAATCATGAGTGGTGGGGAGAAAGTGAATAAGGAAACGTTATTTACTTGTTCCTATAATATAAGAATTAGGGGCCACCAAATGAAATTAATGGGCAGCAGGTTTAAAACAAATAAAAGGAAGTTCTTCTTCATACAGCGCACAGTCAACCTGTGGAACTCCTTGTCTGAGGAGGTTGTGAAGGCTAGGACTATAACAGGGTTTAAAAGAGAACTAGATAAATTCATGGAGGTTAAGTCCATTAATGGCTATTAGCCAGGATGGGTAAGGAATGGTGTCCCTAGCCTCTGTTTGTCAGAGGGTGGAGATGGATGGCAGGAAAGAGATCACTTGATCACTACCTGTTAGGTTCATTCCCTCTGGGGCACCTGGCATTGGCCACTGTCAGCAGACAGGATACAGATGGACCTTTGGTCTGACCCAGTATGGGCATTCTTATGTTCTTATGTACTGGAGTTTTGAGAGAAGAGCCACGCTAGTGTGCTTTTATGGATTCTATAAAAAACTCAAATAAATATGAAGCTAAACAACTGTCACTAATTTACTTCTAATTTCCCTAATCAAATGTAAAACAATGCAATGATCAAATCAAGGTTACTATCAAAATTCTATCAACATTTAATCAGTAGATCAATGATTCAGTTTATCTGGCTTGTCAATTACTACAATGAGTAATTAAATCAACTTGTAAGGTTAACACAAGAATTACTTTAATAATTCAATGAAAAATTAAGAAGAAATGCCTTTCCTTTAATCTGACCAAGTGAGCTAAGAGGCTACTAAAATCAGAAGCTGACTCTTGCCTTTACTTTAAGGAAGTACAACAGAGGAGAGTTTTTTGTCCCAGAAGAAAGGTACTTGGAAATACTACAGGAGAAACCATGGCAAACAGTGATGGTCTTCCTCAAGCTGATGAGCCCTATGGATTCTGAAACATGCGTAACTCTACATGCAGATCTAAAGATAAGACCTCTTCAGTATTAGCTAGGAAGACTGTATGTTAATGAAATGACCTGCCCAATGTTCCTATCCTTCATATGGTGGACTTAACATCACACTGTCTTAAAAAAAGTTGTATTCAACTCCCCAGCTCAGTCAGCTGTAGTCACCTCTGACCCTTCCGAATTGCTGGAGGTCTCTTTACAAGAATTTGACAATTCACGGTATCTGGAATTTTTGAGAGAAAAATTTCCATTCCAAAATACACCTCTACCCTGATATAACGCGACCCGATATAACACGAATTCAGATATAATGCGGTAAAGCAGCGCTCCAGGGGCGGGGGGCCTGCGCACTCCAGTGGATCAAAGCAAGTTCGATATAAGACGGTTTCACATATAACACGGTAAGATTTTTTGGCTCCCGAGGACAGTGTTATACCGGGGTAGAGGTGAAATTACTGACATTACAGCAATGTTTTACATGAATAAGCAGAGAGAGCATGTTCCAACCAGCTGTATAAAGAGGCTGAAGCTCTGTGGGAATGGTGCATGGCATACCAAATTTATCATATAGCTCCTCACTTTGCAGACAAGGACAACATACTGGCAGATTAGTTGAGCAGAGACTTTCATGATCAGCACAGGTGGTCACTTGGGAACTCTATAGAGAATGACATCCCTTCCCCATGGGAGTACCTGGAGATGGACCTATTTGCAACAAGACGTAACTCTAAATGTTCGAGGTATTGCTCCAGAGCAGGAGTGGACAACCAGTCCATCTCTGATGCATTTCTTGTAGACTAGGGAGTAGGTTTCCTCCTCTGTGTCCCCTCAGCCCCAAATTCTTCTAATTCAGAGTTCTCATGAATATTTGAACAAGAGAAAGCTAAAGTTACTTTGGCCTGTGTGAGACAATAGCGGTTGTGGGATCTACTGTAACTATCATAAACAGTTTATCTGTCTCTCCCTCGAATTCCAGCCTCCGGGCCCAGCAGAGAGGTCAGATTTGCCATCTAGGCCTCCATTTGGCAGAATAGTATTTCAACAGATATAGAATAGTTCTGTTCTGAGTAAAAAGCACAGGAATTCTGTTAAACTCCAGAAAGCATCAACTTTTACAATCATAAGTGGAAAAGGTTCTCTTTGTTGGCAACTAACAATAAACCTAGATTCAGTTCCTATTAAATCCATACAGGAGTATCTCCTTAATCTGAAATGCTTGGGACTCTCCATATCATTGGTAAAAGTACATCTCGCAGCCATGTCTGCTCACTATAGCTTAGTTGAACAAAATACCGTATTTAGTCATGATATATTAAAAAGATTTTGAAGGGTTTAATGAACATCTATCATCTCCATCAATCCATAAACTTGCCAGTATTTTTTCCAAGGCTACATTCTTAGCTTTCTTTAGGTAAGCTCCATACCTTGGATGCTAACAGAACATTAGCCTTCTATATGAATGGCAGAAAATTGCCTGGACTGTTTGTCTCTTATGGGGAAAGAGTAAAGTTTGGGCAGTCACATCCCAACACCTTTCTACATGGGTTGGACTCTGTATTGAAGAGTGTGTTAAATACACATTTTCCAAAAGAGCTTAGAGTGCACTCTGTGAGAACAAAGCTGCATCTGTACAGCTTTTACTTAGTCTCAATTCATACTTCATAAAACATTCCTTACATGTGGCATCTAGCTCAATTTGGTAAAGCAGTGTTACAATCTCTTTTTAATGAGACCTCCTTGTATCACTGTACAGAGTGAAGAATACTGCTTGCCAGACTCCTAAGAGTGAGAATGTGCATAGGCCATTCAAACAACAAATGAAGGTTATTCACCTGTAACCAGAGCTTTTGGAGATGGATTCTGCATAATGACACTCACTTCCCACCTTTCCCTCTTTCTCTGAGTCCTAATTACAACTTTGGACTTGAGGTGGTAGAAAGAACTGAGAGGGTTAGCACACCACGTACGCTATTATGGCTTTGCCCTTTTGAGGAGCCATGAGGAGAGGTGCAGGGGGCACAAGAGTGCACCGGTGGGCATTGCTGTTAGAAGGTTCCATCAGTCCAAGCTACAATTTCAGCACATCCCAAGAGTAAGAATGTGCTGAGGTCCTCTTAAATAGCTTGGTTACAGAAGAGTAACTTTCATTTTCCCCTGCACTCTAGCTGTCAACATGGTATCCCATGATTGTGATTTTAAAAAAAATCTTTCTCACTCAACTGGTACTTATCATCCCAAACTAAGTTTTTAAAAATTAGGGCAGGATAGGAGACATAAAAGGGCGTGTTTAATAATGTCAGCAAAGGTGCTGACAAGCACTCTTTATTAGCTGACCTTATTATGCCTCAGTATGCCAGGGGACTTATTGAGTTTCAGCTCCATTCCCTTGTCAGCTGCCCAAGGCATGAGGTGATCCTTGCTGCTGGCCTCCCTGGGGCAGCAGATGTGTTCTGTCTTTGGAATCAGTCTTCCTAATTAGCAACTTCTCCTCTCCCCTCACCCAAATTTCCATGATGCTACATGGCTGGGTCAAGCATGAGTGGCCCGGCAGGAGGGGAATGGTTTGTGATGTTTGTATGTCCTATGCAAATTTAACTTTTTATTATAAAGGCTGGAACTGTACATCATTTTTTATGTTTACAGGGGTGACCCTTCAATTGTGAAACTGAATATTGCTATTACCACAGGCTACCTCATTTCTGGTAATTATACGTTGTCTATATCATAGATACATCTAAATTTTATTCTGAGGATGTGATGAGCTTCTATAAACAATATAGGGTCCAGTGTAGTTTTTAAAGCTACTGCTGTGTTTGTGGGCAGTACAATGCCTGGAGGCAACCTGCTAGTGGAGGAGAGAGATGGAAATACTGCCTTATTGGGTGCTGAACACCCTTCAATCCTCACCTCTGGCCCTCCAGCCAATTCAGAAGAGGTGGGAGTTGTGACCCCAACCCCTTTTGGGATGTTTACTGCTGCTGGCAGCTTTAATGTCCTCAGTCTCCCCTGTGCCCATAGAGTGCAAGCGGCAGGTTTTTAGCAATCCCAACAAAGCTGGGGGAAACAGCTCCATACTTACTCCTCTCCCCATTGTCCTTGTCTTCCTACACATTTTAAGCCAGAGTCTGATCCTATGTGAAAGAGGTTGAAAATATTTTTAATAATTTTATCTGGTGTGGCTGTCATCCTTACATACAATTGTGCTCTCTTTCACTCAATTATTTGTTCTTAATGACAACCTGTGTCAGGTTATTTATCTTTTGTGATCACTGGTGGATTATGACTAAATGAAGCCAAGAAATCAAAGGGCTCAACAAATCAAAGAGCTAATGTTTTTAGCATTAGGGGTCCCTGCCCTGCTAATAACATCTGCTGCTCCACCATTCCCATAGTGGACCCAGTCATATTTTGGCAGTGTCCTCAAGCCCCTTTCTCTCTGGGGTTCTTGATACAATTATTGTGGGCTCATGAGTCATCTTCCAGACCAGGACCTAGAACTGGGGGCGGGGTGTCCCTGGATCTATCCTTACTCACAGTGTACCTCCTGCTAAAGCTGTGGCCAGGCAGCTCCCTTCATGTAGGAAATATAAAGATTTATGAACATTTTTGGAAGAGCTAAAATATTTTAACCAGTGCTTAGGCCTAATTTTTCCTTTCACATTTAATGTCCATCTGTGGAGCCGGGAAGTAGGGGAAGGGATACAGAAGTCTTGAGCTTAGAAATGCTGAATTCAAAGACAATTCAGATTTGTTTTTCTTTTTGTGGGTTGAGTTGGACACCATTTGCCATTAAAAATATATGCATAGCTCAGATAACCAAAAAGGTTTTTCCTTTTAGATTGCAGTAATACTGAAAGCTTTAAAGAGAAATATTATAGTCCTTAGGTAGCTTATGTTGTAATAATTTAATGTTTTTTTTCTCTTACAGATTTGTTTCTTATTACTTACTACTGGAAGGCAATTGGTGATAAATTTTTTGTAATTCATCACTTGGCAGCTCTGTATGCCTACTACTTTGTACTGGTGAGTGCCATATTTTTCAATATCCTAACAAGCAGACAAGATAGTGACTAAGGGTGAACGTCACTGCTCTGAATTTAGGCTGTTTGTAGTGTCTCAACAGTGTTGCCTCAAGAAACTCCAATTTTTGTATTTCTACATACAAGTAAGGGTATGTCTACACTGCAGCTGGGAGTGTGCTTCCCAGCCTGGCTGGACATACATGCGCTAGCTATACTTGAGCTAGCGTATTAAAAATAGCAGTGTGTCTATGGTGGCTCAGGCTAGGCATCCAAGTACGAACCTGCCTGACCCTTCTCCTCATGAGTACGGACTTGTGTGGCTAGCCCATGCTGGTGCGGAAACACAGCTATTTTTAGGACACTGGCCTGAGCAGAGCTAGTGTTTGCCTATCCACACTGAGAAGTACACTCCCAGCAGCTGCATAGGCATTCCTAAATATACACAGGCACACTTACTTTAAGACCTTAAATCCCACATAGATTAACAAGGGCATAATAATCTGATATCCTAAAATCCATTAATTAGACTTTCACTGAAGGCTTGTGCATTCATGTCCAGAATTCTATTATATGTGTCTCTTCATCTCTAAACAGTAAATCAAACAGCATGGATTTAGCTAAACTGTGAAACTGGGAAGTAATGAGAGTGCCTCTAAAACTCCAAAGCTGATGGATTCTAATGCTGGCTTCAGTAGCTCAAGGAGGTTGATCCCAATTTGGCTTCTGAAATAGGGTTTATTATGTAAGTTGTTTAAAAATCAATAGACTAATATTAGAGATGTATTGAGCTACATAATGGTAGCATACGTTGTTCTTGGTGGTGTTTTTCTATCCATATTTGCAATTTTAGTAAATTAAGTTACAGTGACTCATCCTATAAAGTATTTCTCAGTGTTATTTTTTGGCCACCAGATAAAGGTTTGAGTTAATTGACCCAGTATGTGTTTTAAACTGAACATTTTTTCTCTTTCACAGATTAAATTACTGTATATGCCTTTTAGACTGTTTTTACAAAGTTAAGACTACAGCTTCATTTCTAATATAAAGATACTTTCTCTACGAGTTTATTGCTTGTCAGTACAAAAATATGCTCAGTGTTAAAATGCTGTAGTTTAAGAAGAACATTTCAATGTCTCTCAGTCTCCCACTCCCAAAACTCAAATGTCTTCAGTTTAAAACGTGACATTTAGGTGACTTAAACAAAACCATTAGAATTTACCTTGACAAAAGGTGTTGTGAGAATTTATTTATAAAAGCACTTTGAAGGTAAGTGCTCTGTCAGTGATAATCAGTCAGAGACTAACAAATTTATTTGGGCATAAGGTAGTCTCTAAGGTGCCACAAGGACTCCTCGTTGTTTTTGCTGATACAGACTAACACGGCTACCACTCTGAAACCTGTCACCATGTTAGGTGACTTAGACTCTGAGTCAGCAAAACACTTAAGCACATGCTTAACTTTAAACTCATGGGTAGTTGCTTTGATGTGCTTAAGTATCTTGCTGAATCAGGATCTTAATACAATCAGATTTTTTTTTTAGAATTTTTTTTAAATCTTAAGAAAACTTTCCATGAATGTCACCAATTAAGACGAATTTTCAAAAGGATTTTTTCTACATATACGGCATAGTTTGCAAAAAAAAAGTCTGAATAATTCCAATGACCTAATGACTATTTTGTTAATTGTGTGCTTTTTACAAATTATTTCAATATATTTTTATGCAGTACTACATAATGGCTGTGGGGGAGCTAACTTGAGCTATCAACTGATATCTAATACATAAGAGTTTATTTCCTGTTCCTTGGCGGGGGAAGGGTCTGTAATTTAATGTCTTTAGTTTAAACATATATAATATTTTAAGGATATAGCTGCAGCAAGAATATATGGCTGCTTACATCAACAAAAGCTGCAAAATTCAGAGTGAATGCTGAAAATCTGCACTTAAACAGCACTATTTATCTAGGTATTATAGCACATATTGCCTGTAAAAACAACCTACTATTCAAAAGCCTTGTAATAATTTTTATTTCATCTTGTATTTTGCACAGCTTTACAATTATTAAATGTAATTTAAAAATCTCAGGAAACTATCAGCTTGCTGTCTGATCTAACACCTCCTCCCTTTGTAGGAGTTTTGACCCTGACTTCAATGAGATCGGGATCAAGTCCATAGCTGGTAACGCAGAATGTACTACTCATCACTTGCATGCACAAGAGAGGTTTGACTCTGCCAGATATTATCACTGACAGTGCACTTACCTTCAAAGTGTTTTTATAAATAACAAATTCTCACAACACCTTTTGTCTAGGTAAATTCTAATGGTTTTGTTGTTTAATATGAACGACGATGCTTATATATTTACAATTCTCCTACCAAATAATAACAGTTTCACTAAAGCTCGCAGTTTGTGTTTAGCATCTGCCTGCTCATTAAAACTTTTTTTTGGTCATAAACTTCCTGCTGGGGAATAGCAGTAAAATAACAACTCTTATTGAGATTCTCCAGCGCTAATCAAAATGCTATATATTTATAAATATGTAACTCTTTTACAACAGCAACTGGGATTTTTAAAACATTTTTTTAAAGTTCAGCTTTCGAGTATACTGAATGTAGTATATTAAAAAAATAACTATTCTATGTAGCCATCTAATCTATCCCAATACAGTCACCAACATGCTATACACGTGCCCAGGTGAAGTATTACATAAAAAATGCTGTGATTATTTGTATGAAATGTCAGTATGAACGCTGAAACTTCCTTACTATTGTTTGTTTCAAAGAGACCTTCTAAAATTTTAATTTAGGACTTGAAATAAACCTCAATCGCCTTTTTTTCATATTGTACTGTGTTTTTTGAAGTTTCTAAACTGTTTGCTAGTCTGTACCAGCATTGTCCTTTTGCATACCTTCTTATGAAAGACTCTAATTTTATGTCAAGAATATATTGTAATTTGATAAAATGAATGAATGAAACATTGATGCTCTTGTATTTCATACTTAACTCTTGGGTAGTGCTTGATCTGTAGATCACAGAAGAGGTAAGTATCATTTCCCCCATTTTACAGATGGGGGAACTGAGGCACAGAGCGGCTAAGTGACTTGCTCAAGGTCACCCCATAGGCTAGTGGCAGAGCCAGAAGTAGAACCCAAGTCTCCAGAGTGCCAGTCTAGTGTTCTATCCACTAGGCATCACTGCCCATCATAAAGTTTGGAACAAATATCTGTTTAAAATGAAGTACTTCAGCACACTTTGGAAGAAATCCACATAACATACAAGGATGCATGCACATTTTAATCTTCCAAATCATGAGTAACAGTGAGTTTCATTTTATCATAGGCTTATTACTGCCTAAAAGTGTAGACAATGGTTATAATGAGGATGGGGTGGGAGATTGCAGCTGCACTTCATTGTTATTGCTGTGTACTGTTCTCTCCATGTTTATTTATGTATACCTAATTACTAGGTATATACCTAAATACTAGGTATAAAACTGGTGTCAGTTTAATATTTTAAGTTGTAAATTTGTAACTGGACATTTGACTTTAATCATCCACAGAAGTTCAGAAGTACTAAATATTTTTTTAAGTTAATGGCAGTTTTAAATATAAAATATCTGTTGACTTTTCAATGATCACTACAGTTTGGGGTTGTTTTTTCGGGAGGGGGAGGGGGTAATATGATTTCCTAGCAATAACATTGGAGCCATTCTTCTTCTTCTAATATCTTTGGATCTTCTGTCTCTAAAGGATAGCCACATTTTTACCTGATCCAGACTTGTTGCATCTAGTAGACCTTGAAATCACGGCGCGAGTGCAACAAGTGATTTTGAAACCTAGGAATTAAGATACAAGAGGGGATATATAAAGGCAATTCGTGATGGAGAATTGACAGTATATGGCTTCTGCAGATCCTACTTCTTTGAAGCCCTGACCCAATGTTCTGAATTTGGTGAAAGGAATGAAAAATTGTGTGGATTTTTGTACTAGACATTTTAGGTCTATGAATAGAGTTTCATTCATTGCTTTCTAGATGGTTTGGGGGCTGCTTGTTCCCAGGCATATACTCCCCAGTAGTGTGATTTTTGCAATGGAAAGGTGCTCCAACTACTCTTGCAAATGAGTAGCCTCTGTCCCCTGACACTCCAAAGACACTAGAAGGAGAGACTGAGAGGGGGGGGATGCGGGACGGGGACTAAACAAAAGAGGAACAAACAGATGGAAAGTGCGAGAGACTGAAGGAACCAGAAAAGGGATTAAGTGCAGTCTCTGTTTTGATTGTGATTGGGATATGATTTGGGAATCATTGGTTTAATGAGATGAATTAAAATTCTTAATTTTTGTAAAACCAGATATTTGATACATATTATTTAGGTGACATGTACAGCTGCAGGAAAATATTTAAAATAAATCACTCTGTCCAAAAGTAGATCATAACTTTTAGCTGTAGCTTGCTGCACATAGGAAGAAGACAAAACAGCCAAAAGCTATTGCATGTTATTTTCCACTTTTTATTATATTTCCAATGCATTTCCACAAGTCTGTGATCTCTAAGTGTAGTGTATATATATCCAGTGTTTTTTCTTTTTTACTGTATAAAAAAATCCAATTGTGATGTTTATAAAAGGGATTAAAACTTTTTGTCCCACTTTACTTTTTTCATATTTTAGCCCAACAATACTTTTCATTGTTAATGGAACTCTGCCCTATTTTGGCAGACTTCTGAAATTAATCCTACTTTAATTTATGTTGGTGTCTAATACCTGACACTTACTTTATGTTAATATTTAACGTTGGTGGTACAGTGCTTTGAAGATGTAAATTGTTGTGTGTTAAGTATTTATTAAAGAGACACTGTCAACTTTTTGACATAGGCTAATTTTAAATGGTCCAGATTTTGGTATGGAATCCTTTAAATAAAATGTCCCAGAAAATGTAATTTTAATATTTTTTAAATGTTATGTAGACACTTTTCTTCTTTCCTGTTGATAAGGGTGCCTTTAGCAAGGAAAAAATTGACTTTACTGGGTGAACAGCGGGATTGACTATACACAAAGTGCTGTTTGAATACACAAATTAAACTGAAGGGAAATAGAAAATCCTACCCACTATAGTTAAAAGTAATACATAAGAGTAAATGATTTCAGTTAGTTTTTCTAAGTGCGTAGATGACCACAAATCCCATTGACTTCCAGTGGGAATGGTGTTCCTAAATCACTTAGGCACATTTGAAAATCCCACACAATAAGTACAAAATTTTCAGAGAAATTACTTTTTTCCCCCTTCAAGCTGATGGTATTCCTCGTAAGTAAATATGGAGAGAGCAACTAGTATACAGTAATACAAATATATCAGCAAGCTTTTACTTGTTACCTTCTTCCTGTAAACATCAGGGGGAGGCTATATGTAAATAAAAGCTGAGGTTGTCTTTTTTGTTTATAATAAAATTAAAGTTTGACATGACTAATACACTTGACTATTAATGCCCCACCCTGATGTACACAGTCCTAGCAGGAGGTGCGGAAGGAGCGGTGGACGCAAGAATTCATACACTGTGGGAATGGGGGTGTGGGAGAGACCGCAGCCTTCCCATTGGCTTGGGATGGAGGAATGGGCTAACCAGTTGGTACTCACAGTGCTCTCTCTCACCCCCACTTATTGAGACTTCCCCCCCAGGGTTTTCAAAAGCCTCTTTTTCCAGCTAGTTGCCCTGCACTCGCTCCTCGTAGTTGTAGCATAACAGCTGTGTTTTTAGGATGCTGCAAGTCTGACTTAACTGCCTGCTTTTGGATCAGTAAGGAATTTTAACCATTGGACCTACTTAGCAAAAGTGTGGTGGATTTTTTTGCCTTCCTCACAGCATCATGAAAGCACAGTTAGGTTATAAGAATTAAGATTTAGCAAGTTTAATATGAGGAAAGGAAGACTGTTTTAGCTTTTTGCAACTTGCAGCCAGTGTCCAGTACAGATAAAGCTACAAGGGACCAGTTCTCTGAGGTAAATGAGATCCGGGATTTCACTGGTGATCCATTTGCCTATGGGAAAAAGGGGAGACAAGAAGTCTTGATGCACGGAAGTCCTCCCTTGGTAACTTTTACACCTTCTATGGGTGGAGGGTGGGAAGGGGCAGGGGCTGATAAAGAAGATTCAGAAACAAAAGTACCCTCAGTTATTGGTTTTATGGTAGGAATCCTGTAACCCTGTACTGGGCCCAATTAAATGCCTGGTATGTGAGAGTAGGGGGTGGCATATAATGCTTCCCCCCCCATGTTAAATAAAGTTGCTCACTGTCACTTGAAATCATTCCATGTGCCTGTTATTAATTCATCTGCATGTCCAAATCTTTAGTTTGGATTTAGTCTCAGGATTCCTATTACCTGGATCAGAGAAGATGAAACTCTGTTTCTAGCTGAAGATAATAGATGTATCAGTAGAATCATAGAACTCTGGGACCAGATTAGAGAAACTCAACAATATTATCCCTTGCAGGGTCAGTCATATATGCAAAGAATGCCAAATATTTAATTTTTACTGTCTTCCTTTAGTTGCAATGACAAAACAATTTCCAGAGATTTAAGAGGTAAATAATAGGCTTTCTGACAGTGATCTTGGTATAAAAAAAATCATTGTCATCACTGAATCCAGGTTCAAATTCTGCCCTCAGATATGTGCATAAAATTCCCATTTACTTCAGTGGAAGTTGTGCACATATATCTTATGGCAGAATTTGGTCCTTAAAATGTAAGATCACTGGATGTACAATTTTTCTGTTTTTTATACATGCTAAGCACACTAATAGAACTCCTACAGCAATACAGTGGTCATCATTAAGAAGTCAATATTTGCCAGCAGTTATTCCCTCTTTCCAAGTATAGGGGAAAAACAGTGGCACCTCACATTCTGCTGTTTGGCAAGTGTTGATGAATGCTGCCTTTTTGATGGGTTCCAGTGTAGAATTCAGCCTCATAAACTGCTTCTCCCACAAACATTATTTAATTGCTGCTCTTAGGAGCGTATGATGCTGCCAAAAAGTAATAGAGATGAAGAATATATCTTTACTCCTCTGTAGACAGAAAAAACCAGCGCAGATGATCACGAGTGGAAGATTTGGTTATAAATGGAAACCTCAATCCAAAGTTGTACTGGGTAATTTGACAGTTTACAAAATGCTCAGTTTAATTGTGCAGCTGTGCTTTGGTGCCATTCTGCCAGCTGCAGATTACCAGAGGACAGCAAGATTCTAGCCACATGCCCTTCCTCCAACCCATCCCCTTTGCTGGGGGCTGCAACAAGATTAGAGTAGAGCTGTGTGATGGAGCACTGCAAAAAAGTTGGAACAGGACCAAGGATCTGGCCTTCAGTCTCTGTTTTGGCAAACTAACTAACTTACTAAAACGAGTGCTCATTTTCTGTGAGTTTAGTATGGTTCTGCTGGATTTATTTAAAACATGAGAAATTCAAAATATTCTTGAATCGTTTTAGATAGTCACCGTAAAATATATCCATTTTAATTTATCATAACTTATCACTATTTTTATGTTGATTAGGGAGTGCCATCATTTGTTAGCCAACTTTCTGCATCTGTTTAATCTTCCACAAATAACTATAAGTATTTTGAATACTTGGTCAATGACTTGGAGTCACAAGACACATTGCATATTTCCCTGCTTTCTTAATTTATCACTAAAAAAAATTCAAAGGGCAGCAGTATTATATGTTATAAATGATTTACTTTAAAGTTTTATAAAGAGGATTACGAAATTTATTACATTTACTTGACACTTTCAGTTTTGGTAAACTATTTGAGATCCTATACAATTTTACAAATGCTGGGAAGCTTTAACAAAATGGAAATGGTCAATGCGTTCTTCAGATTAAATTTATGACTCAAGTTTACATCCCTGATTCTTCTTTTTAATATTTATCTTGCTATATAGGGTGAAGGAATGTTGGCATATTTTGGTAACTTTCGTCTGCTTGCAGAGTTCTCTACTCCTTTTGTGAATCAGCGGTAGGTGGTTGTTAATTATTTTACTTTAACTTGTGTCTTGCCTTGTTAGATAACTGAATTTAACTGTAAATAACAAATAGAAATTTGATTCATTTTCTGTAGTCACACTTCAACATAACCACATTTATAAGCTGGAAAAAGCTTGCTTGCTATGAAAATTTTGGGCTATTGTACTCCTAGAATTATGTTCCAGTGCATTCCAGAGGAGTTCCTCCTTATTGTAAATGGTATTCTGTATGCAACATGAAGCTGGCATAAATCTTTTGAACAAAAGAATATGCAGAAGTGTATAAGTTAGATGGGTATAAATAGGTTATTAGATAAAAAAGTATGTAATACAAGTTTTCATTTCCATTATGGGTTTCTAACAGCATCATGAACACAAGAAGAGGTTCCAGGTAGCTTTGTCATTGAGTGAAATTGTGGACTTGTATTATAGATTCATAGACTTTAAGGCCAGAAGGGACCATCATGATCATCTAGTCTGACCTCCAGCTCATTGCAGACCACAGAACCTCACCCACCCATTCCTGTAATAGACTCATAACCTCTGGCTGAATTACTGAAGTCCTCAAATCATGATTTAAAGACTTCAAGTTACAGAGAATCCACCATTTACTCTAATTTAAACCTGCAAGTGACCCGTGCCCTATGCTGCAGAGGAAGGAATAAAAATACCCCCCTGGTCTCCGGCAATCTGACCCCAGGGGCAAATTTTTTCCTGACCCCAAAAATGGTGATCAGTTAGACCCTGAATATGTGGGCAAGACCCACCAGCCAGACACCTGGGAAAGAATTCTCTATAGTAACTCAGAGTCCTCCCCATTTAGTGTCCCATCAGTGGCTGTTAGAGATATTTGCTGCTAGCAGTCGCACATCAGCTACATGCCATTTTAGGTAGTCTCATACCATCCCCTCCATACCCTTAGCAAGTTCAGTCTTGAAGCCAGTTAAGTTTTTTGCCCCCACTGCTCCCCTTGGAAGGCTGTTCCAGAATTTCACTTCTCTGATATTTAGACACCTTCATCATTGTTCTAGATTACTTGAGGTCTATATTTTATATATACTGCATGTGAGTGTCTGACATACCTTTACAAGTTGCAAAGCTGTGAAAACCTGTAATTTAAAGATTCATGGACTCTCAACCCTAAAAAGGACACCCTAGGTTATCTAGTTCACTCCTTCCCCATGGAAATACTTGTGTACATTGCAGAAATGATGGGGAAAAAACACACAAAAACTATAATAGATAAAATATTAAAACATCTAAGTAAGGCCATACTGTGGCTAAACTTAGAAATACCTCGAAACAGAGCTTTCACACTCTTTCCTTAAGTGTAGTGTGATATAGTAGTTTGGAGTAACCAGTTCTACATCACTAAAGGGGCTTGCTACCTACCTCACACACCTTGGTGGAAAACTCTGGAGAGAGTGATGGGGGACAGCATAGTTTACATAAATATTTAGTATTTATTATGGGTGATCTCAGAGCACAAAAACCATCAGGAAGAGGTAAGGAAGTCTCTCCTGTAGCCATGTTTCCTATTAAGAAAATTTTAGAAAAATCAGAACTATCTTAGGGTACGTCTATACTTACCTCCGGGTCCGGCGGTAAGCAATCGATCTTCTGGGATCGATTTATCGCATCTTGTCTAGACGCGATAAATCAATCCCAGATCGATCCCGGAAGTGCTCGCCGTCGACGCCCGTACTCCTGCTCTGCGAGAAGAGTACGCGGAGTCGACGGGGGAGCCTGCCTGCTGCGTCTGGACCCGCGGTAAGTTCGAACTAAGGTACTTCGACTTCAGCTACGTTATTAACGTAGCTGAAGTTGCGTATCTTAGTTCGAAGTGGGGGGTTAGTGTGGACCAGGCCTTAGTCAAATAATGCAGAACAATTCCTGCATGCTGTCTTTAAGACTGCATTTTTTCCCCCTTAAACAAATCCAGCAATGTCTTCCCATCCTTGATTAAATTATTCCACAACCCAGTAGACTAGCAAAAATGCGTATTGGTAAAATCAAATTTACTCTTGTTTCTTCAAATTTCAGGGTGCTAACTCTTATCTTTCTTTTTAATCACCTTGAATAATTCATCCCCTCTCTTCTAACTCTTTTGGTACTCAGAAATACAGTAGATCTGATGTTCCTTCTTTTCACAAGCCTTATGTATCCAATTTCTTTAATCTCCCCAAGTGTTGTGTTCTAATTTGAGCTATGTTTCCGGGATGAGCAATACAGAGGTCAAATGTCTTCAGTGGCAATTGCAAGAGCCATAGTTAGAGTGGGAAAAGGGAAGACTGGGTCAGGGGAGATAAAGCATATTGGAAGCCATAAGGAAGAAAGATGCAGAAAGGTTAGGGCAGATGTTTTATTGGAGGTTAAGGAGTCCTTGCCTCATTCTACTTCGATATTCTGAATAGCTTTCAGCTGTGTTGTTGCTAGGCATCTGTGCTATGCTTCTCCTTCACAATCCTCAAGTGCTCTGGCATGCAGTAGAGCAGCAGTTCTTAAACTGTGGGTTGGGACCTCAAAGTGGGTCACAATCCCATTTTAATGGGGTTGCCAGGGCTGGCTTAGATTTGCAGGGGCTTGGGGCCAAAGCCCTGGGGATTCAGGGCGAGGGGCGAGGGCCTCAGGTTACAGGCCCCCTGGCAGGGGCTGAAGCTTTTGGGCTTCGGCTTTGACCCCTTCCTAACCCGGGGCGGTGGGGCTCAGGCTTTGTCTTTGTCTCGCCCCCCTGGGGCAGTGAGACTCAGCTGGGCTCTGGCTTCAGTCCCCCCTCCTGGTGTTGTGTAGTAATTTTTTGTTGTCAGAAGAGGGTTGCGGTGCAATGAAGTTTGAGAACCCCTGCAGTAGAGTATAGTATGCTGCATAGTCTCTAGTAGTTCTATGAGAAGGTGCCATGTCAGGGTCTGCCTCAAACATTGGGTTGGCAAGTTCAGCTTTTAAGTTAGGGAGAAGGGGTAAGATTATAAAGGCTACTTTTGATCAGAAACTGCCAGGTGGTGATTCCTGCTTTAATCTATCAATATTACTTCTGTACTGAGGAGTCCAGAGGAAAAAGATCCAGTTGACTAATTTAATGCAAAAAAAAATGTATAGTACAGGACACCAAAGTCTTGCTCTTATAGAGCAGATTTCTGCTCTTTGAAAGATGTATGCTTTTTTTTAACCCATCTGACAGAACCTACATTGTTTGAAATAGCTGATCTATAGAATTGAATTGTCTGCCTAAAATTTAAAGGTTTAAACCACAGTCTAGCAGAGCACTACTCTGCTCACTTCACAAAAACCACTATCACAATTTGCTTCCTTGTTGGCCATGTCGGCATAAAGACAAAGATCTGAATGGACCTAGAGACTGAACCTCCCTCTTCCCTAGTGATGGTCACTCTTCTCAGCTTTAAGCACATAAGTAGAATATTGAGGGCAGTATGAACTGCCCTGACGCTGTCTGTGCTATATCTGTTCTATAGTTAGTTCTCCAGCACTGTCTAATAATCCAGCACTTTCACAAGCATTACATTCACTTTTTAAAAAATTACAAATAAACTGCACAATTGTTATAACAGTAAATAGAGGTTTTACTTTTTCTTAAATAATTATCTTGCATCTCCTTTTTGTTCTTTGACGGGAGGGATAGCTCAGTGGTTTGAGCATTAGCCTGCTAAACCCAGGGTTATGAGCTTAATCCTTGAGGGGGTCATGTAGGGAACTGGGGTAAAAATCTGTCTGGGGATTGGTCCTGCTTTGAGCAGGGGGTTGGACTAGATGACCTCCTGAGGTCCCCTCCAACCCTGCTATTCTGTGATTCTATACTGGTTTCTGATTTGGGCATGTCCATATACAAGGCAAGTTTAATTTCAGCATTGATTTAGTCAGTGACGGGCAAACCATAAATTGTCGTTCTGACTTTGGTTGTGAGCAGTTGTTCTATTACCATTTTTTCATTTATTTAAAAAGCATTTATAAATTAATATGCTGGCACAGCACAGTACCTAATCATCATCTTGATGCAGATCTAAGAAAATATTTGACTTTGATTATCTTACTAGGGATCTATAATGTTCAGTCATATCACAAGTATCTGTCAATATGGCTGTGCCCCTTAGTAATAAATTTGTAACAGGCTATACTATTAGTTTTACAAAGGGAAAGTTCTAACAATCACTACACCTGTTGCTTAATGGTCAATATTTTAGCTGATTATGCCTTCAGAGGTTCAGCAGTTAAGCTGTTTTCTATGGTTTGGTCCTCTCTGTCCTTTCTCTGACTTGTCACTGCTATACAAATCTTCAATGGGGTGATTTTATTGGGTGAATGAAGGGAAAGAGAGGAACATACAATAATGCAAATACTTCCTTAAGAAACCAACCCACAGGTTATACTTGCCAGGCAATAGACTATATGTAATAGTTACACCTGTCTAGTAGGGCCTCAAAATATAGAAAACCTACTCAAAATTACTCCTGCACACTGACATTTTTCATACAGCTAAGCATTAACATAATAATGCAATGCAACTTGTAATGTTTAGAGCTGAGGTTTTGGCTTGGGACCAGACTGATCTCTAAGGATCTTATTAGGACAGTAACAAGGCACCAATCACAAAAGCCCAAATCCAGCAAATGTGAAATAACAGATGGGGGTCCTACCTACAACACCAATTCCAAACTTCTTTCTTTCCCTAAAATTAGGCCCTACCAAATTTACGGCCATGAAAAACTTGTCACGGACCATGCAATCTGGTCTGCCCTGTGAAATCTGGTCTTTTGTGTTCTTTTACCCTATACTATACAGATTTCACAGGGGAGACCAGCGTTTTTCAAACTGGGGGTCCAGATCCAAAAGGGGGTGCAGGGTGGTTGCAAGGTTATTGTAGGGGGGAGTCGTAGTATTGCCACCCTTACTTCTGTGGTGCTGCCTTGAGAACTGGGCGGCTGAAGTGTAGAGGCTGCTGGCCGAGGACCCAGCTCTGAAGGCAGCAGCACAGAAGTAAGGGTGGCAATACCATACCATGCCATGTTTACTTCTATGCTGCTACTGGTGGCAGCGCTGCCTTCAGAGCTGGCTCCTGGCCAGCAGTCATCACTCTCCAGCTGACCAGCTCTGAAGGCATCGCCGCCACCACCAGCAGCACAGAAGTAATGGTGGCAATACTGCAACTCTCCTACAATAACCTTGCGACCCCTGCTCTAAAGCTCTCTTTTAGGTCAGGATCCCTACAGTTACAACATTGTGAAATTTCAGATTTAAATATCTGAAATAATGAAATTTACAATTTTTAAAATCCCATGACCATGAAATTGACCAATTGACTGTGAATTTGGTAGGGGCCTTAATCTATAATTTTGAGGAAGTTTGGAGCTACATTTCTCAGCTCAGTTTCACTTCTAAAAAAAAATTGAATAGCAGTTTCTCATCGGGCAGTGCAAATTAAAATGTTCAAAGAACGAAAAATAAATTATTTCACAGTAGTTATTTTAAAGTTAATTTACAAAACAAATTATCTATGCTCTACAGCAGTGGTTTTCAGCCTGTGGTCCGCAGACCCCTGGGCGTCCACAGATTGTCTAAGATTTCCAAAGCCTCCATTTGACATTTTTTAGGGGTCCACAAATGAAAAAAGGCTGAAAACCACTCCTCTACACTACAGTAATAGCAACTAACATGTACACTTATTAGTTTACAATTCAAATTAGGAGATTATTGTACATGCTGTTCCTTAAAATATTGTTATGAAACTTTTTTATGTAGTAATGGAGATTACACAATGCTTTGCACCAAGATAATTAACAGGCCTAGAGAGATTTTAGATGAAGTGATAATAAAAGGCAGAATTTTAGATTGGGAGGGCTTGGGGATAAATTGATGAATAGTGACTGGTCATAAGAAGGGATTTGAAAAATCTGAAACTTGTTTGGTTTTGTGAACACTTCTCTCTTGCAGGTGGTTCTTTGAAGTGCTGGGGTACCCCAAATCTTCAAAAGCCAACATCATCAATGGGGTGCTGATGACGATTGTGTTCTTCATGGTGAGGATTGTAGTCATGCCTGTTTATTATGCCGACGTCATTTCTGTGTTTGGAACAGAGGCTTTCCACAGAGTAGGAGTTGCAGCCCAAAGCGCCTGGATTATCTCAAGTGTTGTCTTGGATGTGATGAACTTGATGTGGATGGTCAAAATTACAAAGGGATGCTACAAAGTTATTTGTCTCATTGGACAAAAGGAAGTCAAAATACGTAAGAATGGAAAATCTGACTAGAAATCATATATGTAAAACTGAACTTCTCTATAAAGATCATTTGGGTTCATTGAAACAATGCACACTTTTGCCACAAAATGCTCCTCTAAGGAAACAAGGTATTGCCTCTTTATTGATCTTAACCTTTCTCTTGCCACACTGCCTGCATGCCCAGGGTCACTTCATTTAAAGACAATCCCACTCTATGGAATGGGAAACAATGGCATATGACATACCGTATGTATAGGTTCATACAAATGAGTCTAGCTGTGTGTTCTAAGCACTTAACTGACAAATGAACTTAAAAAGGAACAGACTGATTAGTTGGTGGTCTTCTATCAATATGTTCCTAAAATATTTTCACTCAGGTTTCTCAATGTGTTTTTTAAAGCCTGTGAATGTTAGGATCTTTTGTTGTAAGTTATGCAGATATGGCAAATTTCCTGCCATGTTTCTGTGCTTTCTCTTATTAGTATTTGGTGTTAACAATCAAGATTTCATCCTTGACAACTTATTTTTTTGCAACAAAGGCTAAGAATTTAGCTTTGATGCTATGAAATATTTGACTGACTTTCTGCTGCCTTATATGCATGGACACAATCTTTTGGGGGATTTATGAAACAATTTTACAGATACTGGTATAATGTATTGTTTTATCTTTTAAAAAATCTTTTATGTGGAGGGATGACTGTGCTGCTGTGCTAATGTACTTCTAGTAGTATTACTGTTAAATCTGATCAGAATTCTGTCACAAGTTAACATGGTAAACAGTGTGTGGAAACAAACTCATTCTTATTATAGTGCTCTCTCCCTGTGAAGGCTGCTGCTGCTACTACTTTTGAAAAGTATTGCAACTCTGCTTCTAAATGTATTATTATTATTTAACCAAGAGACTTCTAGGGTGTAAACAACTTAAGTATAGGAGACTAAATACTTTTGTATATGTGGCTATGTCACAGTAACCCTCTCCCCTCCAGAGCCGTCTTCTTAGTATGAAAATGCTCATATTGTGCTCAAATGCTTATATAAATATGTATTTGTCATATTTTTCTTGTTATTCATATGGCTGGAAATTTGAGGTGCTGGCCAAAGAAAGCCCATCTTGTAAGCAAGAAGACTTATCAGTGGACCCAACAGAGAATAGTTTCCTTTATTCTCTTCAAAACTGTTGAGAAGACCTATAGACTGGGTCACAGAAGCAGCTAACATCATCAGGGACAACATTCTGTTTTTGGATCCACATAGTCCTTGGCAGATATTCTGCTTTCTCTTCAAGCATAGAACTTCCAGTGATGTCTGTGGGAGATGGGGGAAATTAGAGCATGTGGAAAGATCAGAATATGAAAGAGATGCCAACCTGAGAGATTTGTTTTCTCCCATATAACTGTTGTGGAGCGACTAGGTGTGTTTGTGGTGGTTTTGTTTTTTGTTTTGTTGTTTGTTGGAACAATGCTTTCTTCACTTGATTTGTCATCACTTGCGGTTTGTGACACCATCTGCTAGTATGTGCTGCTGAAACTGCTTTTTCACACACTAGTGTGGTGCTATTACATAAAAACATTGTAGCAAACTACTCAAGCAACTTCTTTTGTTTTTGTTTCTTAACATTTATCAAATTCTTGCCCTGTTGGGATACGTTTTTGTGCTGTTCTCTTTAGCAACACCCCTCAAAGTGAAATCTTCTTTCCTCTAAACAAATGCAGGTGTCTGGCTATTAGTTAGTGTGGGCTAGAAGGGAGAGCTGTAAAACAAACAAAAAATTTCCAGGAACTAGCTGTCCCTTTATGATTTACTGAGGGCTTGTCTACACTTACGGCTTTGCTGTAGCACTTAGTGAAGACTGCCTACAGCGATGGAACAGCTTCTCCTGTTGGCAGAGGTACTTAACCTCCCCAAGAGGTAGTAGCTATATCAATAGGAGAAGCCTTCCTGTTGACATAGCACTGTCAACACTGGAGGCTAGGTCGGTATAACTACATCGCTCGGGGTGTGGATTTTCCACACTCCTGAGTGCTGCAGTAATACTGACATAAGTTTGTCGTGTAAATCAGGGTTTTGTCTCCTTAGGTCACCAAGAAGACTTCACAAACTGCTAGCAAAGGTCTTTTGCATTGTCTTGCAGTATAGCCAAGTCAGTTGTGGCTAAAGCAGTTCAGTTCTCCTCTTTGAAGAGTACAATAGAGCATTATATGGGCTGATTTAATACTCACTTTTACAGGTGTAGTTACATTATTTAACTAACAGTAATTTTTTTCAGTACTATCTCTTTATTTTTCAACGGGTGGGAAGCAAAGATTGCTAATGCATTCTGTTCCTTACACTATATTCTTGGCAGTCCTGTTGCCTTATTATGTTAGATGAGTTGTTCAGTCCTAGAAAGCATAGTAACAGAAGTGAGTCTTTTGTTTTCTTTAATTGTCATTCTTGAATTAGCACAGTGCCTTGTCTTCGGTACCAATAAATTCATATTATCAGTCAATTGACCTCCATTACATTTTTTATTAAGGAAAACCTTTTTATCAACATGTAGTTTCAGATACTTTTTAAAATAGTGATTTAATTAAACACATCCTGCACAACATTCAATATGCACACAAAGGCAGTTCTATTGTATTAGTGTTTAAGATGGTAACTAGGTAACTAGTGAAAGAGATTTTTTTGTGTGCTCTGATTCAGTAACTAAGTATGCACATTTGTAATAACTTATGTTTACATTTTGGTTCTCTTAGCCAGTTTCAAAATCAGTAATTTAGTAGACTCAAGCACTTTGGTGAAAATACACCTTGAACATAGAAGTATGATGTTTACTAATTCTGAAAATAAAATATGGTAGGATGAAACATTTTTTCATAAGGAAAATGATTTTACAGCAAGTAAGGACTTCATGAAAACTGCACTGGAAGTCCATCCTTTTTTAAGCATTCATCTTTAATGGCATTTGAATCCTACATACAATAAGTTAAATTCCTAATTTCCAATGTAGAGTCTTCACTAGAGCTATAAACTTTAAAATGGTCTATTCCCTTTATTCTCTATTATACATAAATCATAGATAGTGATTAAGAGAGTCAGGTTTATCATAAAAATATGAAAGATTATATTAAAATTAGATTGGACAAAGTCCTAGAAAATGAAGTGTGGGGAACAATCTACAGTGGAAGAGGAATGGGCTAGATGACCTACTAATCCATTTGGTCCTAATAGCTTTTATCCTCTATGATTCAATTACATTGTTATAGAAGATCAGCAAATATATCCAACCATATTTGCTATGTCCATTTGGTTTGAATTAAGTTCTGATTTATTTTATTTGGTGTTACAAGTTTATACTATAACCACACAGCAGTTGTGTGCTAGAATCATTTTAAAATGATCATGAATGCCAATGTGTTGGGCAAGGACAGAAATATGCAGACTGCACATATGTGATGGACGGAATACACCTATCCTTTATTTTTAGGGCTCCTTCACAGGCCACTAAGATTATATATGATGCAGCATATTATATAATACTGACACCAGTTGCTGTTTGTTCCTCTGCTACGCTCATAGTTTAGTAGTTACATTTCTCTATCTGAAATATCAGTCTAAAACTGGACAGATTAAATTGTCCCCTTTATTCAAAGTAGAATTGTTGCTAGAATTTGCGATTACAAGCATCTGTCTTTTAAAGAACTTATGATTAATATCTAATACACATATGCACCTTAGTCTTGCAAAATTTTATAGGTCCGTGGTGAGCAGTGTGGAGTTTTTTGGTTTGGTTTTTTCCCAGGCAGGGGGAGGAGGAGTTGCAGGGGGTTTTGGTGGGTGTATGTGTCTGGGGTGGCAGTTCTGAAAGTGTATGTGCAGACATTCATTTGGAACTAGATTTTTTTCCCTTAGGATTTTGCCATCCTAGGAGGTAAAAAGAAGTCAGTGATTCCCTCTTTGAGCTGAGAGGTAGTAACCTGAACAGCCTATTGCAAAGCACCTTTCTGCTGCCATCTTTGCATTCAGCAAACTCTACTGGCTGAGATATTAAGAGAGGATACCATGGCACTTCCCCTTATTAAATACTTGGTACTCAGTGCTGTAGAGGACATAACACTGAGGGTATATCTACAGTGCAATGCAAGCCTGGGCTCAGACTCAGGCTTGAGCTCTAACCCCACTTCTGTCTACACACAAAGCTGACTAAGGCCAGTAAGCCCCTGGACTTAGACCCTAGGATCCAGCAAGAGGGGTTCATCCAAACCCAAGTCCCACTAGTCCACAGTGCATCATTTTGTATTGTGGATGCAGCTTGGGCCTCGGTCCCCAAGACTCATGTCCTGATAGTCTGCCAATTCTATCACACAGTCCCATGGGCCAGTGTTCCTTGTTTTTTCTATCTCAAAACTAGCCAGTTGACTCCCAGGAAATGGAAGCAACCCCCCACGTTCAAGTACAGCTGCTCAGTGTTTTACATTGTATTCTGACTGCTGAGCTGCAAACAGAGTGAACCATCTCCTGCACTAGCTATGGCAACCAATAAGAAGTCCATTGCCAAACACGTTGTTCCCTGGTGACAGGACCACAGTCAGATATTGGTTAATCTCTGGTGTGAGGCAAGCAAGAAGTTTCTCTTCACTACAAAACTGCAGATGAATTGGCAGCGTGGGGGATTCACCAGACTGGTGACCAGTGCTGGGAGTGGATTAAGCAGCTCAAGACTATTGGAAAGCCAGGGTTGAAAACCACACCTTTGGGAACTCCCCAACATCCTGCCTCTTTTATGAGAAGTTTGACAGGGTGTTGGATATTGCACCAAGCACTGAGCCAACAGCAGTTCACGACAGCCTGGTCAGCCGGGATGGTGACCTTCTGACCCCTGAATTACTCCTATACTAGAGAGGAACCAGCAGGCACCAGATCCAGCTAGTGAAGTGACTTGTGCTCACACTGGTTTCCAAAGAGGTTCTGCCACTGGAGTAGCTGCAGCACATGCTGGGTCCATGCTCAAAGGAGCTGTCTGATGATCCCCCCCCAAGGGCGGAGCCTGCTGCAGAACTGGCAGCAGAAACAGAAGAGACATAAGTAGCCCCAGAGCCTGGTATGTTTCTGGCTCCATGTTTGTTGCTCTTAATAAAGGAATGGGAGGAATTTCAGATTTATGACCCGATGTAAAATGTGTTACAAGTAGGGCTGTTGATTAATCGCAGTTAACTCATGTGATTAACTCAAAAAAATTCATCGCAATTAATCGCATTGTTAAACAGTAGAATACCAATTGAAATTTATTAAATTATTTTTGGATGCTTTTCTACATTTTCAAATATATTGATTTCTATTACAATACAGAATACTGTGCCCACTTTATATTATATTTTTGATTACAAATATTTGCACTGTAAAAATGATAAACAAAAGAAATAGTATTTTTCAATTCACCTCATAGAAGTACTGTAGTGCAATCTCTTTATTGTGAAAGTGTAACTTACAAATGTAGATTTTTTTTTTGTTACAGAACTGCACTCAAAAACAAAACAATGGAAAACTTTAGAGCCTGCAAGTCCACTCAGTCCTACTTCTTGTTCAGCCAATCGCTAAGACAAACAAGTTAGTTTCCATTTATGGGAGATACTGCTCCCTGCTTCTTATTTACAATGTCACCTGAAAGTGAGAACAGGCGTTCGCATGGCACTTGTGTAGCCGGCATTGCGAGGTATTTATGTGCCAGATATACTAAACATTTGTATGTCCCTTCATGCTTCGGACACCATTCCAGAAGACATGCTTCCATGCTGATGATGCTTGTTAAAAAAATAATGCGTTAATTTAATTTGTGACTGAACAGCTTGGGGGAGAACTCTTCTGTTTTACCCACATTCTGCCATATATTTCATGTTATGGCAGTCTCGGATGATGACCCAGCGTATATTTGTTTTAAGAACACTTTCACTGCAGATTTGACAAAACTCAAAGATGGTACCAATGTGAGATTTTTAAAGATAGCTACAGCACTCGACCCAAGGTTTAAGAATCTGAAGTGCCTTCCAAAATCTGAGAGGGATGAGGTGTGGAACATGCTTTCAGAAGTCTTAGAGGAGCAACACTCAGATACGAAAACTACAGAACCCGAACCACCAAAAAAGAAAATCAACCTTCTGCTGATGGCATCTGACTCAGATGATGAAAATGAACATGCATTGGTCTGCACTGCTTTGGATTGTTATAGAGCAGAACCTGTCATCAGCATGGACGCATGTCCTCTGGAATGGTGGTTGAAACGTGAAGGGACATATGAATCTTTAGCACACCTGGCACATAAATATCTTGCGGTGCTGGCTATAACAGTGCCATGCGAACACCCGTTCTCACTTTCAGATGACATTGTGAACAAGAAGTGGCCAGCACTATCTCCTGCAAATTGTAACCAAACTTGTTTGAGTGATTGGCTGAAGTAGGAGTGAGTGGACTCGTAGGCTCTAAAGTTTTACCTTGTTTTATTTTTGAATGCATTTATTTTTTGTACATAATTCTACATTTGTAAGTTCAACTTTCATGAAATAAAGAGATTGCACTACAGTACAGTATGAGGTGAATTGAAAAATATTATTTCTTTTGTTTTTTACAGTGCAAATATTTGTAATAAAAATAAATATAAAGTGAGCACTGTACACTTTGTATTCTGTGTTGTAATAGAAATCAATATATTTGAAAATGTAGAAAACATCAAAAATATTTAAATAAATGGTATTCTATTATTGTTTAACAGCGCGATTAATCGGGATTAATTTTTTTAATCGCTTGACAGCCCTAATTACAAGCTGTGGCTAGCAGCGTTTATCTGCCAATGGCAGAATGCGTGCCTGCACCTTGGTGTCCCCCCACCTCCCACCACCCTGGTAATTCAAAATGGTGACTGGGAAGCACAAAGTGCAATTCAGCATTTAAAATTTAATTTTTACGCAAATGTACGGAATTTATTTATTGGCACTGGTTTCGCTGTTTGCACTGTTCAATGTTTGTTTTGTGCACTTTATTTTATTACTGGTTTTGGTATTGGTTTATTATTGGTGTTGTGGTGTTTGTAATGGCAGCTGACTTGCCTGATGATGTTTTAATATTGTTTTTCTGTAATACAGCCATGTTCACACATAAAGGCTTTTATTCTATTAAGGAAGTTTATTACCATCCCTGCATCACATCATATAATGTGTATTTCAAATAATAAGGATAAGAACATGATAGGGCATAACTAGGAAGCTGTATCCAAACACAATTTCTCAATACATCTATTTACATCAATCCATAATGAAAATTCTGTTCTTGCCAGACAGTACACCGCCCCCGCATTTCATAAGCAGTCATTTCATCCATAATTAAAATTCATTACAGTCCCCTACCATTCATTGTAATCAGTACTTCATATACTGTTAACTTTGATGTAAAAACACATTCATGAACTTACTATTCTCCCTCATCCATTGGTCTATACAAGTCCACAATATGGGAGCATAGAGCATCCCTGATTTCTGTTTACACGTGCATCCTGTCCTAGCTGTCATAGGAGCACTTGTTGGGCTGAGTGTATTGGTTCAACAATCCATTACTGTCATAGGTCCATTCAGGGGCAAATGGCCCACCTTTGGCTTAACAAAAATTGTGAAGAACACAGCAAGCCTCAGTATTGTAGACAGCACTGATGACACTGCAATCCAAAGTTATTGAAACAGCACCAGCAGGATTTCAGTCTGCCAAATGCACATTCAACCACTATTCTATACTCACTGACAATGTAATTAAACCTTCTTTTCCCTGGGTCTCTGAGATCAGGATACAGTTTGATAAGGCAAAAGGGGGCATATGGGGTCCCCTAGAATAACAGTGGGGACAGTTACTCCATTTATGACAATGTTATTTGGTGGGAATAGTGTCCTGTCCTGTCCATGAAGGTAGACTCGCTATTGGCCAAAAACGCTGGCATTAGCAATCTTCCAGTACAGCCCACATTGGCATCCATAAAACCTCCTTTGTAGTCCACAAGGGACTGCATAACTATGGATTTGTACCCTTTGCAGTTTATGTATTCGTGCTCCTTGAGGCCAAACTATGGACACACAATTCCCATCAGTGGCCCTGGTGTAGTTTAGAAACCCCAGTCTCTCAAAAGTAGCAATTACTTCACTGATATTGTTTCTTTATGCCAGCCACCTTTGGGTAAATCACATGCCTGATTGCCTCTGAAACTTCTGCCATCATTTTACCCAAAGTTGACTTTCCAACACCAAACTGGCTAGCAATGGACCTGTAGCAGTCTGTGATAGCTTCCAGATTGTTATAGCAACCCACTTTGTGACTGGCAATGCAACCCTCAAGTGTGCGTTGTGACACTGGAAGCTGCTCACATAGCTCCAGAAATGTAGCTTTCTTCATGCAAAAGTTCTGGAGTCACTGCTGGTCATCCCAGGTTACATGACAACGATCCCACCAGTCTGTGCTTGTGTCCCTAGTCCAAAAATGCCAGTCTACATAGGGGGCATCAGGAACAATACTCAGAGTCATGAGCAGCCCCAGCCAGTTCAAGTCCATATCCTCCTCCTTCCTCTAACAGGTGCTTTCGGGAGGTCAGAAAACACCACTTAAATATCCACCACTGTCTCATGGATACTCTGCCCATTTCCCGAAATGGGAGTGAAAACAAGTTCTTCAAATGGTGACTCTGCCATCGTGGTGGCTCTACTTGATGGGAGTGTGCAGACCCAAAAGATGGCTCAGCAGGATGTTTTGGCAGGCTGTGACAGCTTCCTGTAACATGTGGGTTGGATATTTTTTCACAGTGCACCACAAACAAAGGGCTAGAGCATCTACAGTTGGGGAGGGTGCTACAAAGCCTGGGATAGGGTAGTTTGATTTGGGTCTGTGTAATGCAGTGTAAATGCCTGAGCACAGGTATGAGACCAGGCTGCAGAAATTCTCAATCTGGGGTCTATGCTCAGTGTGCACGCTCAAGCTCAGGCTCACAACATTGAGCCTGGGCTTACATTGCAGTATAGACATACCCAAAGATGGTCCCTGAGGAGCTTTTCCTGCACACACTTTCACAATCAATACGTAGAATCTTGATATAGAAGACTTAAATATTTGCTTTATTTTTCTGTCTACAATTTGCCTATATATCCTAAAAAAAACAAATTGGCTAAATCCGTTTACAGTAGAACACTATCTTCATAATATAACAAGAAATATGAACACATTTTTTGAACTTCCATATTTAACAGTCATTGTCTTGTATATCAAAAGGTTGCTATGGCATCAGATGTCTTGCTCCTAGCACATCTCCATTCATTAATGTAGATTAATGGAGTTAGTCATGTATAATATTCTGTGCCTAAATAACTTGGGTTGGTTTTTTTTTGCCTTTTGTTCTGTGAATAGCATGTGGAATAGATGTAATATGATGTGGGAGGATTTTACCAGTAAATGTTGAAACATAGGTTCTCTTGCATTGATGTCCTATTTTCTGACTCTTTTTTGCATTTTTGAATGGTCACTTTCAAAACAATTGGATGTGTCGTGGCATATTTGATTGTACTGTTATATCCCACTCATAATTATGTATACTACACATAGAGAGTAGAGAATTTGTTTCAAAATGTTTATTGAAGGAAAAGATTTTCTGCCTGATGTGTATGTTATAATAGATTTTCAGCTGAGTTAGGAGCCAGAGTTTCATAGCCTTATGTCAGAGAGCTTCTTAATGGATATCTGTATCCTACTTTAAAGTGGTAAGAATTCCATAATAGTTTTTCTTTCCTAGTCTAATTTTAAGTTACGCATGTGGATCATACTGTGTCTTTACAAATATATGCCCATACAAAGGAATTCAGTAAGTTCTCAGCCTAATTTCTAAACTATAATGTACTATCTCTTTATAGCAAAAAATATTCCATTGGCAGAGAGATGAGACAAACTGACCTTAGTTCTTAATCTCTAATTTCTGTAAGATTTTTTTTTTAAATCTATTAAAAATTGCTCTAAATTTAAGGTCTTCTTCTTCTTTGGCTATCCCTCGATGCGAGGATGATGTGTGCCAAGGGGGTTCATTGGTGAGTTTTTAAGTGGCTGAGGAGCCCGATTCTTGCCCTGCAGATTTTCCCACAGAAGTGACAGGAGTAATCTTGGAGGAGACATAGTTGTTGGCTGGAGTGTTGTGCCTTTTCTTTCCTCCTTTGTCGCTTCTCTGTCTCATGAGCACATCTGTCCTCCTCAAAGTGAGCTGTGGCTTGGTGTATGGTGTAGCGCCACTGTGTTCTGTTCTGTGCCAAGTCCTCCCAGTTTGTTGGGTTGATGCCTCCCTTTTTAACTTGTACTTTTTCAGTATGTCTTTGAAACGCTTCTGCTGCTCTCCGCGAGCCCTTCTTCCCTGACTTAATTGAGAGAAAAGTACTTGCTTCGGAAGGTGAGTGTCAGGCATACAGTCTTCCCAGCTGATCCTGAGAATACTCCTGAGGTAGCGCTGCTGAAACCACTCCAGCCTCTTGAGATGTCATCTGTAGGTTACCCAGGTCTCTCACCCATAGAGAAGGGTGGGGATGACAACTGCCTTGTAAACCAAGATCTTGGTACCTGTTTGTATATCCCTATCATTGAAGACTTGTTTGAGTAGTCTTCCAAAAGATGTGTTGGCACAGCAGATCCTGTATTCAATTTCTGTGTCAATGTTGGCTGAGGTGGCTGCCAATGTTGGGAGAGGTGGCTGCCAAGGTACGGAAAATGGTCCACATTTTCCAGGGGTTCTCCACTGATGGTTTACAGTGACAATGTTTAAATAAAAATACTTCTAGATTTATTTTGAAAATAAATTGAAGAGGGTTTTCTAGTATTAAAAGCTACTGTAATCAGCAAAAACAAACAAACAAAACCTCTTACACAAGTAACAAACATGAGTGCAACACTACTGTAAAAAGGAAAAAGGGAGTGAAGGGGTCCAAGGCATAAGAATCCAGGAGTCTATATATGCTCTTAGTAGGATGTTTATAGAATGGCAAATAGCAGGGAAGGGATATATCCCTCTTATCCTCAAACCTCATGGATGAACCTATGTGACAAAAAGAATTATACTTGAATGGTGTGGGGTCTTTTTAGAATGTAAACACACTCTCTTGATATACACTATGTATGATGAATTACCAGTCACTGACAGACATATGGAAGGGGTTTTTGTCATGGCTATTGATCAGTTTGTAGGTTGTCAATGAAAGATGATTAATCAAAAAATCTATAAGGTTTTCTATTGTTTTTCCTGCTTCATGTTCAAGAAAAGAAGAGTCACTTCAAGATGACTCCAAGTGTGGCCATGTTTATCACCGAGAAAAAATATGTCGGAAACAAACTTTTGAAGGGGAATTGTCAAGATTCTGGACCTAAAAAGGCCTGTTCTACAGTTTCATCAACTTACAACAAAGGATGAAGAAGCATTCCTTGTTCCTAACCCATTATAATACAACCTATGTATTATATCAAATAATTAATAAATGGAGAGAGAACTAGTGGGATCCTGATGTCAATAAACTGGAAATGGTGGATCTACATGAACTTTAACATTCACCCAACAATGAGCGAAATCTGTCACTGCCTGATTCAATTTCAAGTTTCTCTGTACAGAGAAGTGGTGTGCCACTCGACGCCATGTAGAGCTCCAGGGACATACATATCTGTATGACATAATACCAGCAGAGACATGGTGGGTGAGGTAATAAGTTTTATTGAACCAATTTCTGTTGGTGCGAGAGACAAGCTTTCGAGTTTACATCAGAGCTTGAAATAAAGATATTACCTCACCCACCTTGTCTTTCTCATATTCTGGGACTGACATGGTTACAACAACATTGTATAACATCAGCACACAGATTACTCAGGATGTGTTTGGGTTTTAAAAAAAAGTGTCGTAATCAGAAACCTCCACTAGCCACCTCCTTACTCTCTACATTTTACCCTGAAATTTGTTGTTTGTTTGTTTTTAATAGCAAAAGGGAAGGCATGCTGCAGCCAGTGATGAACTGAAGGTAGCTATAGAGCAACTGATTTTAGGAAACAAAATTATTCACATGCCTGGCTGATCTGAGGTCAGTGTCATAGTGTGATGCCTGGCACCCAGGAGTATAATAGTAAATGTCTACTTTAAAATAGTTCATTTTTTCTCTTCATAAAGGAAATGCCTGTGAACAAAATTTTTTGAACTCAGTATAATTCAGTCCTTACTGTCTCAATGTGAACCGTATTATAATTCAATATACATTAGGGCTATATGCTACTGCCTGGAAAGTGAAATCTAAAACATGGACACAAACAAAATCCTTTGTAGTATATTATCCTCGTGTAGACTTTGACTGTCAAATATTGTACTGGTTTTGTAACACACTTTTTTCAGCATCTGAAATATTAGAGCTCTGAGGACTTGCTCCTGACTGAATCAAGTTGCATGAGGATTGTTTTTTAAAGTTTGCAAGTTAGTATTTTATATAGTGTGACGGGCATAAAGGCAACTTCTGAATGTAATGAAGACTTTATTTTAAAGTTAATTACTATTTTAATTTATCCTGAATTTGCAACTGAAAGCAATTGGCACACTGAAAAAAAAAAAAGATTTTGGCTACTAATGAACTCTGGCATAAATATATATCTCATATGTGTAGTATACGTATACTCAAATTCCCTAACAAATATATTTATACACATACACCATTAATGTTCACAGATCTTTATCCCAAATACCTATTTACAATTATTAACATTTAAACTAACCAAATACAAAACTGATTTTACAGATTGTTTAAAAAAAAAAAAAGTTGCAATTTGGACAACTGCAGTTGAGTCCTTAAAGGCCTTACATAGGTCTTTGTCTAAACACAAACTTGGTAAATACAGTATGAAATGCCTTATATGTAGAGTGAAGTTAAAAACTAAATTTTGCTACGTTGACTGCCATTAATTCATTACAGTTTTGTTTGAAGTAAAATTAATATTGCAGCATTGCCTGAGAAGATCAAGGTAACATTATTAATTGCAAACTGTAATGTATCTTGTTTGTATGGCAACCATTGTAGTGTTCAAGAATTTAGGAAGGTAGTGGTAATACTGTGGCTTGATTACAAAAGTCATACATTGTAATAAGATGAATATGTGAATGATTAAATGTTACGGGTTTTGCTTGTAGAATAATCATATGAACAATATGTTTGTATTTCACTGGGATTGTAAGTATTTCTACATTTTAGTTGAACAGCCTTGCAGTTTGTATAAATTGATGTAAACTGACTTTGTAGGCTGAAATTGACGTAGGCAATAATGTCAATAAGCAATAAGTTGCATGTTGTACACAAGGAACTGGTACTTCATAATAAAGGAAGAGAATGCAGTTTTAACTTGTGGGATTCTTTCTTTTAAAATGATAGTGTGGTGTGATTAGTAAAATAACTGCCTCATGGATTGGGATTTTTGTGCTCCTTTCAGAAAGGCTTGTTTTTGTACAGTAGCTAGAAACTGTGCATGTTATACATCATTCATAAAATATAGTTCTGTGCTATGAAAGAACGTAGCCAGAATTTTGTTGTGATGGCTAAGTTTTAAGGTTACGTTTTAAGGCTGCATATGTATGCAAGATATCACTGAGGCAAAGAGTTTAGAAGGATTCAAAGAAATTTACACTTTTATATGGATATTGAGGATGTCCACAATTACATCAGATAGGATAAATATATCACATGCTTCAGAACATAAGTACTAAATCACAGGGGTTAAGAAAAATGGCAACTAGGCAGATCATTCCAAATGTGATTTGTTGCATCTTCCTTTTGGAGGCAGGATACTGGACTAGACAGACCACTGTTATGATCCAGTATGATAACGTATGTTCTTACATTCTGTTCATATGCAGTTACGTGCACACTGCCAGTTATCTTGATAACGAAGATAATTGTTCTAACAAACATAAAGTGACTGTGTGTATGTATTGTATCAAAGTAAGATTTTTTTAATAGTAAATGGATATAATAGGTAGGAAGCTAAATCCCTGGAAAGTTAATTTCTTTAGATGCCTACATATAACTGCGCATGTATAAATAAACTGAATATCTGGATTTCAGTTGGGCAAAAACCAATTAACTACTCCCTTTGCCGTTCCCAGCAAACACCACCCTTAATTTAGGCCATGCACCTCACTCCAGTCTTTTTTTCACATCTCCTGGAGCTCCTACTATTATAATCTCCTCTTGACTTGAGATTACTTAAAGGCTCCTCACTCTTGCTTTCAGGCCTCAGGTATTGTCTCGCAAGTACCAGACAACTATTTTGCCACCTCTTCTGTCCTCATCTTCTCCACACCTCCTCACATCTCCATCTTTCTAAGCTTAATTGTGGTTTTGAGATCCACAACTTCTTCAAAACCTCTATCGAGTAGAGATCTGATTAGAAATGCTGCAAAAGTGAACTGACAGTGTAAGAGCAGCATGAACATTTTTCAGACTGCCCAGTAATGGGGAGAGCCTGCCAAAGGAGTAGCTATAGTTCAAAGCAAATATAGCACTTTAAGGTTGGGGAAGAACATGAGGGTAGAGACAGGGAAATGAAGTTGACTTCAGGAGACTGTACTGAAGCTTCAAATAGTGAGGTGGTGGTAATTTTTAAATATGAGCATGTGAGGATTCCTTCTTATGATTAAAACCCACCTGGATAGAGAGATTTACACAGTGATATTTACTGGTGGATGAAAAGCCTCCTCCCTGCCTCCACAAACCCCCAGGATCAAATTGAATCCAAGGAATATGGCATCTAGTAGAATGCCATATGGTCAGGCGATTATAGGCCTAGAACAACTCCAAACCTGGCAGCACAACTGCTTGGGCAGCTTCTAAAGTGCCAGAAATACTAACTTTTGGAAAAGTAAAAGTAAAAAATCAAGTGTATCAATGGTACCATCTTATGCCAGCTTCTTCAACTACACTACACTACACTGAACTTAGAAATTGCATTATTGTACATTGTGTGGTTGCCATTAAAAAGACCAAAAATTGAGTTTATTTATTGAAATTCTCTGTTTAGGATGCTCATCTGAGATTCTACATCTTGATTATGCTGTACTTCCAGGGGCAGTTTAGGTTTAACTGCAATACAAAATAATTTAAGTTGTACTTAACTTGAGTGTCTAGATAAATGCCACCTAAAGTGTGCAAGAACAAGCAAATACATACTTATGGATACTGTTTAAAGCTAGTGAGCATGAGGGAAAAGGGAAAGAGATCTAAGAGTAGGGATTCTGCTGCCTTAGGTGAACATCATTAGTGCCTGTTAGTCCACAGTTACCCATGCAATCAGTTACTGAACATTTTGAATGACCTGTGTGCCTATTTTGGGCTTTGTCCAAAGTCCATTGAAGCCAATGGGAACCAGAGGACATTTAGTCAGGCACTTTGCCTGTATTGTAGAGCCAGATATTATTTAACATTTTGTAGCGTGATAGTGCCAAATGGGAGCAATCCGGTTGGACCCTATAGTGCTGTACAAACAAATAATGACAGTCCTTGCCCCCAGAGTTTACAAATCTCTGAAGTTCTTGACAAATGTACATGACCAAGATCATACAATGAAATTGTCTGTGTAACTGATCAAATAAAAAGGCATCTTTCCAAGTTGAAGTGATTTGATTTAAAAAAAAAAAATGCAGGCTCTGATCCTATTTCCATTGAAGTTTATAAGACTTTAACTATTGACTTTAATGGAAGGTGATTCCATCTGCAATCTTTAACCTGATAGCTACAAGAATTTTTATAAAGAATTCATGAAATGACTTGCTCAGAGGAAGCTACCTTTTATTTTACTCATTAATCTCTCTGACCCCACAAATGTTCTTGTGTTGCTTTGAATTTTCTTTAATATTATACCACAGATTGTTTACTAGGAGAAAATATGAAAGCACTCCAATGCTTCAAGGGTTTGATTTCCCCCGCTAGTGTGATTTTTAAATCTGAACTATGTAAAATTACCTAAACTGGTAGATGGCATTCTTGGGTAATAGTTTTTATTTATTAAATGGGTCCTCTTCTACTTGTTTACTAAATAATTGGTCTCCTTTTAGAAGTTACTAGGCATTAAAGCATGCTGTGGAAAACCTAATTGCCCAGAAGTGCGATTTGGACAAGTGTCCTATTTCCCTGTTCAGCAAGCAGGAAGTCTCAGTCTCGGGAAGGCATTAATATCAGCACTGAGCTGTTGGATTGGGACTGGGAAAAGTAAAAAGGAGGAGCTAAATGGAATTAGGACAAATGTATGATTGATTCAATTCAGTGAGATTTTCTTGTCATGACAAACTAGCCAAGCGTAAGATATCTTTCTTGTACTTCTTTGTATTTGAGATATGGACAAAAAAATGTTTGTATCTCAATCTCTCCTCTATCACATTTGGGTGCACAGTTGCTCTTCTTTGGGATTAGACTACTTAGTGCCTTCCAATATCCACCTCTAGTTCACGGTCTAGATCCCGTATTTGGTGAGAGTCTGCCTTAGTTTACCACATTTCACTGTGGTGAGATAGTCTGCTAGTGTGATAGTTAATATCACTTACCGGTAATTAAAAGTGGACAAATGTAATCATGTTACAAAACTACTCGTTGAAGTGATAGTCAACAGCTGTTATTTTATTATTTAACTCTAATCTCCCCAGATAAACAGTTATATACACCCCTGTTATGTTAAATTCAAAGATGCAGAAGAGGTTCCAGTTTGCTCACAAGAAGCTCTTATTACTAGGATTGCTCTCTAAATGCAACATAAAGAGAGGAGAGCCAAATGTTTGCCTTCTTGTTTAACAGTGCTTATACAGCTGCTAAATATAAATGTAGTCAAAGCTTTTGGCAATACTCTGCAGCTTGCAGTCACAAAATTCTGGGCACATTTGATCTAACTATAACCCTGTGAGTGAAAGACTCTATAGAGGCAAATGTAAATTCTTTCAGCGAAGTGTCTTTAGAAATCCATGTAGAAAGTTATTGGGCTTGCTAGTGGATCCACTGACAGGTCAGTAACTGAGTGAGAGTCAGTAGTATACATCCAATTTCTGCATGGAGGGAAACCTTATGCTCTCTTTGCTGACATAATATATTTGGAATTTGAAACAGCTGATGGTAGTGCATAAGGAATAAAAACTGATTTGGGATTACTGCAGAAAAGCTCAAATCAAAACTGGCCTGTCTGCCTGATTTAAGATGGTACAGCAGTAAATATGAGCTATTCTAGTAGTATGCAGCCAAAGATAGACAAGACACTTCTCATGGTGGTATTTGTGCAGTACACAAACCACAACCTTGAGTTTGCTTATTTGCATCTCAAAATAGATGATCTCTTTCTTAAAAACGGTTGAGTTTATTTTGAAAGATGTTTTCAATTTTTTGGCAACTTCAAGCCCTTGCTGATGCCTCTGAGGTGGCTAAGAGCTAGGTATTCATGATATACTCTGGGCTTGTTTGTCAGGACTGAAGGCAATGATCAAAATTATCATTTGGCTGTTGCCCATGTGGGGATTTGTAGAAATTGACTCAGAGCCTGATGTAGCGTGAACAATAGGCATTCTTAAGGAGATCAAGAGAAGCAAATTTGTGGGCACACTGTTTGTTGTTTTTAAGATGGGCTTAATCACCATTATGACTGAAATCTCCCTCTCACTTTTTAAAGAGAAGATCTGTTCGAGGTTTTGCAAAAGCTAGAAAGTGCTATACTGGAATTCAGTAATGAAAGACAGACTTGGCCCTTATATCTGAAATACACTTAAGGATAGCAAATTTCTAGGGTTAACTGTTTCTGTATCTTTAGAGGTAAAGCTGCAGAAAAATCAGATACGTATGCATAAAGCTGCCATTGAAATTATGAATGCCAGATTTACCAAGCACCAGTAGCAAGCATTCACATGATTTCAGTGCTTTAACTCCACATGGGCCTCATGGGCGGGGGAGGGGAATGATCTATTAGGATTGCTAGAGCACTTCATACAGGTATTGATTGAGGAGGAAAAGGAGAGTGCCCTGCTCTAAAATTTCATTTTAAATACCATGAACTTCACAACAAATGACAATGCATTTGCCTGTCTAACAAAGCTTTTGGAGGGAGATTTTCAAAGGCACAAATGGGAGTAAGGCACCTAACTGTCCTTTGTGCCTTTAAAAATCTCCCCCTTAACCACCAGGACACCTGAGATTTAGGATCTATTGCTGTTACAGGAAATTTTGTCCTTCAGTGGTAGAACATGGGTTTGCTACAGTTAACTTAAGTCAAGCCTATTTTCATATATGTAGCAAGGCACACTCCAAGACTTGTTGCAGATAGTAAAGGCCAAAGTAATAGCGTTCTAGTCCCATCAGTCTGTTCTCTGCTGGTATTAAGAGTGACTTAGAAATGAATAGATTTATGGTAAATAAGGATGCTTATGGAAGTGGAGAGGAGCATGAAGGTCTGATTCTCTTGTTTCAAAGCCTGTGAAGTGGAGTATTTTAGGTTAGCTCCCCTTGCTTATCCTACAGGATTAGAGCTTTTATTTTTTTTATAAAAGAACACCATCAACTTAAAAATCACACTTCTGTCTGAAATTTGTAATACCCAAGATTTCTTTAACTAAGATTAGAGGGAAATAATTTTTCAGTTTCTTTACTTTGTTTACTTGACAGCACTTTTTGTACAGACAATTTAATTGTTTTAATGATAGTCTGTTTTCACCTTGGTGTATTTGTAGCTCTTCCTCACAGCAAAAAAGATGAGACTTTTTCTTTTATATATATTTTTAAAAGTGATTAAAATGGCAACAATTGGTAAGGGAACTTGGGTAGGTATAACACATGACACTCTTTCTAACTCAATTTTTGAAACTGTCCACATTTCAAATTGTGGCAGTGTTCTTTTAATGAGATAAATTCTAATCTGGCAAGGTTAGTACTGGAACTTGATCTTATAAACGAACTACTTTTAATTTGAATGGGTTTATTGAACAGTTACTCCTACCAAAAATGGGAGATGGTGAAACATATTTGTAATTTGAATGTGTAAAGCATGTTTCTTGACTTTCTCCTGTTGCATCTAGCAGTATATTGACCATTTTCCTTGGTAAGTCATTGGTGGGCAGTCTTATAGTCTCATTAGTTTTGTATCCCTCTCTTCCCGTTCCATTTACTTGCATATCTAGGTTTTACCATATACAGGAAAAAAATTGGAGTTGGGGGGGGGGGAAGAGGTGGTAGTAGTCTTTCAAGCTCTAGCTTCAAAATAAGCACCTATGTGAGACACCAAATTGCAATGCTACTTACAGTTGCTTATAATCATGCTTCCTTTGTGAACTCCACTGTGCTCATTGAGCTTGGGTCACCCCTTGGTGAGGCTTGAATATGCCTATAGGATTTGGTGGCTCCCTCAGCTTACCCCTTTCATGGATGTGTGTGTGTGTGGGGCACCTGCTTGTGACACCAAATTGAGATATCTCTTGCAGTAAATTGTGCAGATCTGTAATCCTCCTGCTCCTTTCTAACATGAGCAAGAAAATAGTTAACAATGTTGACATTTAAATTATCATCTCAGGAATCTGAGGCAATGTCTATATTAGGAGTACTTTCCTGAAGTAGGAATACTACGCTATACCAGCAAAGCACTCTTACAGTAGGTGCAGCTATACAGGCAAAGCTGCAGTTTGTACTGGAATAGTAAAACTGCTCCCTACAAACAAAACAAACTGTACTGCTAAAAGCAAATTTTATTGGTATAACTGCACCTGCACTAGGGGCTTCTGCTGTCATGGCTATATGTCAATCAGGGATCACACCTCTTCACACCCCTTGACCAATATAACTATGCCAACAGAAGTTACTCCTGGGGGAATTCTGTGCCAAAAAATTAAAAATTCTGTGCACAATATTTTAAAATTCTGCATATTTTATTTGTCAAAATAACACAATATAATCACGCCAGTTTCAATTATTTTGATAATTTATTTCAAAATACCTGTCAACAACTATGTCTGTAACAATACAGACAACAAAAAAGATTCAGGAAATGTTTTTTGACAAATAGATTCCTTACTAGGTATATTAATACAGAACTTTGAGTAATGGTTCATTTAAACTACAATACAGAAACATATTTCCCGCACCCCTCAGAAGCAGTGTAAATGTTGGGGAGTCAGGGGTAATGGGGGAGCTGAGGGAAAGGGAAATAATTTCTGGGAAGGAGCCTGGGAGTGAAAGTGAGGGTTGTTGGGTGTTGGTGCGAGAAATATGAACAGGGGTTTTTTTTTGGGGTGGGGGGGAGGATTGTTAGGGAGTTGGGGAGCTCCTCTGCCCATGCAGACCCTGGCTGACCCCCAGCCTCTCCCATTCAGTCAGGCATATCTGCCCCTGTCCCCATGTGTCCCTTTCTCCCTCCCCCCCATCCCCATGTGTCCCTAGAACCCCCCACTCAGCTACCCCCAGTCCCCATGTGGCTCTGCCCCCCCCGCCCCTGCATCCCCACTCCTATTCAGTCCCTGCTCCAGTCTGTCTTCCCAATAGCCCTTCTGAACCCCAGTCTATGTGACCTCCCAGCAGCCCCTTGTGCTCCGCTCTCCTGCCCCCAATATCCTGTGCCTCCTCACCTGGCCCCATGGACAGTGCACGGTGAGGAATGCAGCCTCTGCTCTCTCCCTATCAGCTGCTGACTGCTAAGGCCTGTGAGTGGTAAGCCAGCTGCCTCTGTTCTGGTGCCACAGCAGCCCCGCGTGAGCGAAAGGCATAACTGCAGAGCCTCTCTGGCAGAATGTATTTTCTGCAGAGAAAAAAAAATTGCAGGGCACATGAATTGTGTGTGCGCGCAGTGGTGCAGAATTCCCTAGGAGTAAGAAGTCTGTAGATGTAGCCTGAGTGAACATCTCATTGAGATGAATGTGGAGTGCATGTCTTTCTGAGTTATTGCTCCAGGCTCTCTGTAGGCTCTAGTAGACATCTCTGTACTATTTATAGAGTTCAGATTTTTTAATTTTTCTGTGCAGTCATAACAGTGAGAGCCTTAATCTATTTTTTTAAACTGAATACTGAGATTCTGGAGAAATAGATAGTAGCCTGAGTACTAACTGAATCTGAGCCCTGACATACATAATCACATTAGCAGATGTTTTGGCAAATTTCAAAGCAATTGGTGGGGCATTGACCCCTACATGAATCATAAGGAAGTCACCCACTACACGAGGTCAGAGAGCCTATCCCAAAATTGAGAGAGATTTGGTATTAAGGAAGAGGCTTTCCTGAGTGCCTCTGAGACAACATCCATGCTTCCTCTTTATAGTACTAGTAGATGAGTAATACTTGTGTTTCTGTTTTGCCATACACAATGAAGCAGGTCATGACTGATCCATATTTTTCCTCAAAACAAATGTATTCAAGTGGGTGGCCTTAACCGAGCATGAAAGTTGCCTCTTAAATGAGAGCGCTCTGGTCATTCCTGTTGACCGCTAGTAAGGCTAGAACCAGAAAATTCTATAGCTATTTTTGGTGTATTCCGTTACTAGTCACACTTAACTATATAGGGTAAAATGCATCATCTAGTTACATTCTCTTTACTGCTTTAAATTAAAACTTTTTCACCAGCAGGCAAGTGATTGGGATAGTTTCCTTCTTCCATAGACAAATATTTTGGCATCCAAAATGCTAAGTGCTCAATGCACCACTCCCACATTGTCCCTCCCTCTTTTTTTTTTTTTATTTTCCCTCAAAAAAAATCCCCCCAAACTGGCAGGTGTGTTGATTTCAGCACAAGATTTTGTGGCTTGTGTACTTGGATTTTTTCTGTAACTTTTATAACTACTACTACATTGTTAAATAGGCATCTCTCTTTGGTATAAACATAAGGTAAATACTATCTCTCTCTTTCTCAACCTGAAACTTCATCTGAAATGTAGTAGAATAGCATTGTACTCTCAGCCAATAGCAATGTAATGTGTTTTGATTTCCTAGTGATAATTTAACTATGTTCAGTTACACTTTACATGTTACTCTATCATAGTAGTGACCTAATTATTAAATTAAGAAATAGTAGTTGACCTAGAGAATTCATCATAACAATTTTCATGCTACATGCTTAAATGCAAGGGGAAGAATTGGTTCCTTATGTAAAAATCTGCGTCAACCTTTCCTGCTTCGATCTGCATTGCAGCATTTTTAAATAAGCTGCCCATTTCCACTTGTCTGCGAGAACGGAACAGAGCCGAGGAAGCAGTTACACACATGAGAGGTTTCTTCGGCTACTTTAGGTTATAGGGGCTGGACTACCTTTGTAAATCCACGAATAGTACTGTCATTTTCCAGCTTCCACGAAAGCTGAAGGAGCTCCAATTCTAAATTATTATGAAGTGTTGTATTAGGTATTACAGATTGAAAACAAAATCAAAGGCTAGTAGAGCAGGAAATCCAGCTGCGCAGTAAACACAAATTTAAAAAAGTGCAGCAGAGGGGAACGAAGGGATCACTCAGGTCAGGCCTCGGGGATCCGCAGCTAAAGGCAGTAACTAGGCAGCCCCTTTAATATGAGGCGTTACCGTTTCTAACCACCCTGCGGCTGTTCCGGGCTGGCCGCAGCCTGACACCACTTGGGAACAAAGGGAGGTGTTTACACGACACTCCTTTTTAAAGCAGTCTGAGAAAATACCTCCCCGCCGGCTGCTGGGTCTCCTAAAGCCGCTCCGCAGCACGTCCCCCACTCGCACGGGCAAAGCTCAGCGGCTCACCCGAGGAGACGGGGCGGGGCACCGCACAAGGCCCGCTACTGCTCCGTAGGCCCCGCCCCTTCTCGCCCACCTCTCAGCGCGTTGGCTACACCGCCCCTTTTTCTTGTTTGGCGCATGCGCAGATTGAGCGGCGCATGACGGCTCGCGCGAGAAGCAGCGGCGCGCGTTGGGTTCTGCTTGCCGCGGTGGGGGGCTGGTAGCCGCTGCCGGCCGGGCCGGGCGCGTTGGATGTTGAGGTACCGGGGCTGGGCGGGCGCGTGGGCCGCTCTCCGGGGAGAGGCGCTGGCCGGGCGGTGCGGGGGCCAGGCAGGAGGCGGCCCTGACCTTGCCATGGTCCTGCTGGGAGGAGCGGAGGCCGCTGGGCTCGGGGGGCCTGGCACCCCCGTGCTCCTGCCGCCGACCCGAGCGGACTCGGGGATCTGGGCACTCGTACTCCGCGGACCCCCTCGCCGCTCCGCCAGGCCGGCAGGGCACCGCCCGCAGGAGACCCGCTCTGTGACCTCTGCGTGCCTCTGCCCCTCGGGCTCCCTGAGCCGCGCTTGTGTTGGGGCTCGGGGCTGTCTGCCCCCCTGGGAGGCCGGGGCTCTCGCCTTCCCCACGGCACTGCGAGGGGCGCCCCTCTCCGGAGCGGATTAGGGCCCCACTCAGACCTGCGCTCCCGCCTGTTCAAACTAGGCCTTGGGTCACGGCTGGATGTGTACGGCCCCATCACCGTAGTATCTAGGCACCTGCTGGAGACTCGCACACTTGTTCTCCTACCAACCCAGGGCGGTAGAGAAGTATCTTCCCCGTTTTACAGCTGGGGACCCGAAGTGCAGAGAAATCTGGGTGACCTTGGACAAATCACTTAAGTCTGGCAGAATTAGGAGTTGAATGCAGATCTCCCAAATCTACGTACAGTGCTTTAATCTGAAGACTGTTCTTCTCTCCAAATTAGGCTATAGTACTGTGAAGGTAGAATTTAACCTTACACATAGAATTAAACAAGTAGTTTTGTTGATATAGGAAATAGCATAAAATTTAGTTCACTCTCTGTTACAAGTATTAATTCATTCAGGTCTAAAAAGAACAGCAAAAGGAATTATTTTTGTCACCAGATTCGGTACATGTGGCAGTATACACAGAGGAAACATGCCTAAGGAGGTGCTATTTTTAAAGATACTCTTCAGAGTAGACCCACACTTACTGGAGGTCACATGGTAATTTGGGGCAGAACCAGACTATAACCCATGACTGTCATAAAAATAATAGTTCTGATATTTTTTTTGTTGAAGACTGAGGAACTTGGAATAACATTTTACTTTGCTCTGATATAGCTCTGTAGATAGGTGCTTGGACATTTGCTAAAAAGCCAGATATTTTGCTGGTGTTCATGAATTCATCATTAATTGTAAATGCTGAGTGTTTAACTATTTATATATGCTGACCATCCTATGCCTGTTTTTTACTTTAATTTCTTTGTAGTGACTTGCTGTGGAAAATGTGTTCATGGTTATAATGTATGGAGATATACCTATCTCATAGAACTGGAAGGAACCCTGAAAGGACCAAGTACTGATTTTGCCCCAGATTCCTAAGTGGCTCCCTCAAGGATTGAACTCATAACCCTGGGTTTAGCAGGCCAATGCTCAAACTACTGAACTATCCCTCTCCCCCACTATGTTTTAGTAAGAATTGCCTATGGTTTTGTCTTTTAGATGTACAATTTTTTCTCTTCAAATCTGATCTAAAATTAGAAGTTGTGATGGGTTTGTCAGCTTCATCTCCATCTGTTGCCGTTCAGTCAGCAAATATATTTGTACACCCTCAGACAGCATCTCCACCTTCAGAATGTCCCATGCATCAGGAAAAAATGGAAGGTAACTACCTGCCAAAATGGAGTGAAACAAAATCTAAACCTCAGAAAAGTGCTTTGAAAGATATTTGGCAAGGAAGGAAAGCTATTTATCAGCAATGGAGTATTAGTATGACAAGTGTCTTCCTTCACAAAAATGCAACTTGCAAGTAGTTGTATTTTTAAAGGTAAAGAGGTGTGAGTTTCTTACCAAGCTGATGTGTAGGACGTCTAAAGTTGTATTTCTTACATTGCTATAGTTATTTGTGTCCTCAACTACAGAACTCTGAACTGAGGTCTTGGAAGATAAGAAGAGCTGATTCCCAAATGCATTCTTAAAATGTGTAGGCATATACTCTTTAAGTCTAGCTAGTCTCAGTGACTTGAGATCTTTTAAACTGTAAATGCCAAAAGCTACTTTAATTTAATCTTAAAGTTTGGGGTTCCACAGTTAGTCATTATAAATCAGGACATGCAGAAGATTAGGTTCAAACAGCAATATTTGCATAGCTGTGTTGCATACCCTGTAGTCTTATGTATATACTGTTGCAAACATTGTTAGACTACACATTTAATCGGAAAAACAGAAGCAGAAAATACAGTATGTTGCAAAGCAGCAGAGTTGGTTTTCTTTTTTCCCCCAAACCTTAGTATTTGCATTTCCTGACTGTTGGTAACTAACGATGAATCTTAAGTTGCGCAGTTTTTAGAATTCTTAAAGGTAATTAAAAATCTTTAATGTGGTCTTAGCATTTAAGATGCCTCAAATGCTTTGGGATGTAGAAATATATGTTCTTGAAGTGTGTGTCTGTTTCCCTATAACTTCCAAATTTGACACCCTTAGAGAATTTGGATGGCTATGAAGTTTGGGGGAAAAATCCCAATAAATTCATGTTTGAGCAGAAACAAGCATGGAAACATCAGTCCCAAATAAAGTGGATTTGAATATGTGGAAAAGGTTTTATAATAGAAACTGTTCTGGAACTTTAATTGTATTGGTCACTACTAAGCATTTGCAATAATAATTGTGGGAGTACTGTTTTTAAGGAAAGTTCATCACAGTAACTGTTACAGATTCTCCATTCAGTTAATGACCTGCTTTTTTATATCAAGTGATCACAAATTAGTGTTTTAACTCTTCTCTATTAAGTCTGTTTTTTTCATCATTCCCTCCTTAGGCCCAGATCTTGCAATCTCATCTGCACAGGCAGACCTGTAGAGAGTCTGAACTAAGTCAGTGGGGCTCCATATAGGATCTGGGATTTCAGGAACAGGGTTTTTGTTGTATATGGATGTAAAAAAATAAGGTTAATTATTTTCAAGTTGCTTGGTGTCAGCATTTAACAAGAGACTTTGGTGTGTTACTTATCAGATGAAATCTGTGGATATCATTCTTTTAGGAATCATCAGATTACTTATGCAAAAGCTGCAAAATTTGTTATTGGCAATTTAAATTCAAGAGACATGTTAAAACTATAAGCACAGGAATGAAAAAACTGCCAATTCTTTGACTGACAAGAGTACTTGTGTCTAATTGAAACTGTCAATATCATTATGTTGCTGTCCCTTAAAAATATGAAATAATATTCTCTTGTTAAGAGGAGGTTGGAACCATTGCTCAACTGAAAAGAGCAAAAGGGGGGTGGATGGGTGGGGGGGAGGGTTTGGTTTGTATTTACATTGTGGTTTGCTGAGCTCTAAGAGAATTGACTTGTGTACCTACTTGCACACCATGTTCTTCCCTTTCCAAGTCCCATTACATTTGATTATGAATTGTATTTTTGTACTAATGCATGGTTTAATGTTTTCTTTATTTCAGGTTGTCCAATGCACATGAAATCTCCTGACCAAGGTGCTGAGAACCAAAATAATAATGTTCCTGCACATCAAGAACGAGCATATGAATATCTGGAGTGTCCTATGAAATCTAGTACATCTCAAATGAAAGATGACATAGATCCAAGAAATATGGTAACTTTTATGTAGTCTGTGTGTTGTCTTAAGTCCTGTTCCCTTCTAAAGTGACTATGTAAACGAGATCTCAGTAGTAGCACTGGCACAGACAAAAGAACTATCCATGTTAAAGCTGTTGTTCTATCTTTAATACTGAATTTCCCGGTCATATATTTGTGCTGCGAATACACTTGAAGAGAAACTGCTGAATACAGTAGTTAAGGCCTAAAATTTGATCTACTTTTAAAATCATTCCACTTGGGTAAGGAATGCCCTCACGATTATAAATGTCTACTTAACGACAAAGACAAGATGGCCCATAGAGCCACTGCTATATGTGTGTTAAGGGTTCATTTAATATTTCCAAGGCTGACAGGGATGTGAGCACTGTGGTGTGTTGAATAATGAGCTCTAACTGATGGAGTTGCTTAGATGGGTCTTTTTGCAGGGCCTCAGCAAGGTTCTCTCTGTTTAAAGTAAAACTGTGATGTAGAGCTTTGGGTTTCAAGAGGAGAAAAAGGACATATGGCAGTCTTAGGCATGGATGAGGAGTACCAACTTCAGAAGAGAAATAGTTATTTCTTCAAAGGGTCATACTTTTTGATGTCTGTAGTAACTGTTTAGTTATACTGTGATTACTATGGAATGGAAATCTATCAACCTCATGAAGAAACTTGCACAAGTACAGACAGATATCATCTTCCTTTCTAAATGCAAACAGATAGACATCATACCAAATGGACTGAAGGTGAAAAATCCATTGCTATCTACATATTTCACACACCACAGTGAGAGATTATGCCATACACTATCAAAGAAACTGAGGAACCACCTGATCAGCATCGTATACAGCAAACAGGAAAACATCAAAAAAGAGCTCTCCAACCTGGAGACTTTCATTAATAACCAACCTTCCACACAAATGGACTTCACTAAAATAAGACAGGAGATCTACACTACACACTTCACATCTCTACAAAGGAAAAAGGACCGTAAGCTGTCTAAACTCCTACCTGCCACATGGGGCCACAACAGTGGTACCCCTAACTCACCCAGCAATATCATCAATTTATCCAGCTACACACACAACCCAGCAGAAGAGTCTGTCCTATCTCGGGGACTCTCTTTTTGCCCCAGCACCCCCACGAATATGATATAGTTCTGTGGTGATCTGGAAGCCTACTTTCGCCACCTCCGACTCAAAGAATACTTTCAAGATAACACTGAACAGCGCACTGATACACATATACCCTCCCACCAACAACACAGGAAGAAGAACTCCACATGGACTCCTCCTGAGGGTCGAAATGACAGTCTGGACCTATACATAGAATGCTTCCGCCGACATGCACAGGCAGAAATTGTGGAAAAACAATATCGCCTGCCTCATAACCTAAGTCGTGCAGAACGCAATGCCATCCACAGCCTCAGAAACAACCCTGACATTATAATCAAAGAGGCTGATAAAGGAGGTGCTGTTGTCATCATGAATAGGTCTGACTACCAGACGGAGGCTGCCAGACAACTCTCCAATACCAAATTCTACAGGCCACTTTCCTCAGATCCCACTGAGGAATATACTAAGAAACTGCACCATCTACTCAGGACACTCCCTACACTAACACACACAGGAATAATTCATCATACCCTTGGAGCCCCGACCGGGGTTATTCTATCTACTACCCAAGATCCACAAACCTGGAAATCCTGGACGCCACATCATCTCTGGAATTGGCACTCTCACTGAAGGACTATCCGGATATGTAGACTCTCTGCTCAGACCCTATGCCACCAGCACTCCCAGCTATCTCCGTGACACCACTGATTTCCTGAGAAAACTACAATGCATTGGTGGTCTCCCAGAAAACACCATCCTAGCCACCATGGATGTGGAGGCTCTCTACACAAACTTCCCACACACAGATGGAATACAAGCTGTCAGGAACAGTATCCCTGATGATGACACTGCACAACTTGTTGCTGAACTCTGTGACTTTATCCTCACGCACAACTATTTCAAATTTGGTGACCATATATACTTCCAGACCAGTGGCACCGCCATGGGCACCCGCATGGCCCCACAATATGCCAACATTTTTATGGCTGACCTGGAACAACGCTGCCTCAGCTCTCGTCCACTCACGCCCCTCCTCTACCTACGCTACATTGACGACATCTTCATCATCTGGACCCATGGGAAGGAGACTCTGGAAGAATTCCACCATGATTTCAACAGCTTCCACCCCACCATCAACCTCAGCCTGGACCAATCTACATGGGAGGTCCACTTCCTAGACACCACAGTACAAATAAGTGATGGCCATGTTAACACCACCCTTTACCGAAAACCCACCGACTGCTATGCCTACCTTCATGTCTCCAGCTTCCACCCCGGACACACCACACGATCCATCGTCTACAGCCAAGCACTGAGGTACAACCGCATCTGCTCCAACCCCTCAGACAGAGACCAACACCTACAAGATCTTCACCAAGCATTCTCAAAACTATGATACCCGCATGAGGAAATAAGGAAACAAATCAACAGAGCCAGACGTGTACCCAGAAGCCTCCTGCTACAAGACAACCCCAAGAAAGAAACCAACAGAACTCCACTGGCCATCACCTACAGTCCTCAGCTTAAACCTCTCCAACGCATCATCAGTGATCTACAACCCATTCTGGACAATGATCCCTCTCTTTCACAGACCTTGGGAGGCAGGCCAGTCCTCGCCCACAGACAACCTGCCAACCTTAAGCATATTCTCACCAGCAACCACACACCGCACCATAACAACTCTAACTCAGGAACCAATCCATGCAACAAACCTCGATGCCAACTCTGCCCACATATCTACACCAACAACACCATCACAGGACCTAACCAGATCAGCTACAACATCACCGGTTCATTCACCTGCACGTCCACCAATGTTATATATATATACCATCATGTGCCAGCAATGCCCCTCTGCTATGTACGTTGGCCAGACTGGACAGTCACTGCGTAAAAGGAGAAATGGACACAAGTCAGATATCAGGAATGGCAATATACAAAAACCTGTAGGAGAACACTTCAACCTCCCTGGCCACACAATAGCAGATGTAAAGGTAGCCATCTTACAGCAAAAAAACTTCAGGACCAGACTCCAAACAGAAACTGCTGATCTTCAGTTCATTTGCAAATTTGACACCTCAGATCAGGATTAAACAAACTGTGAATGGCTAGCCAACTACAGAAGCAGTTTCTTCTCCCTTGGTGTTCACACTTCAACTGCTAGCAGAGGACCTCACCCTCCCTGATTGAACTAACCTCGTTATCTCCAGACTGATTCTTGCCAGCATATTTATACCTGCCCCTGGAAATTTCCATTACATGCATCCGACGAAGTGGGCATTCACCCATGAAAGCTTATGCTCCAATACATCTGTTAGTCTTAAAGGTGCCACAGGACTCTATGTTGCTTTTATGATATATTAAAACACTTTTGGCTCTGAGATTTTGTTAAAGTAATCATTTGTGTTTAGATGCCACCGCCTAATCAAATGCCATCCCTGAATCAACCATTTCCACTATCAACTATCCGAGAAGAGTCTTCCATTCCTAGAGCGCATTCAGAACAAAAATGGGTTTATCCGTCAGAGCAAATGTTTTGGAATGCTATGCTAAGGAAAGGGTAAGTAAACTGATTTTATCCAGTAGAATGTGTGCTAGCCTGAAGACTGCAAAATAACTCATTATGCGTTGATATTGTAGGCATTTAATTAAGGGGTTGATGGGCTCCAGGCAGTAATCAGTCAGCTTGTTCAGAGAAGTCCGTATCCTTTCACAACGTTTTCCGAGGAGTAAATTGGTCTTAAAACTTGGTCACTATGGATTTTTTTTTTAGTCTTTTTTTATTTTTTTAAACTAAAGTTCCACCATTGTGAACATTAGATCAGGTCCACTGGTGTTAGCAACATGGAACCCCTCATGTAGACTAGGCTTCTGTGTCTGTCAGTATCATAAAATCAGTTAGACATTCACTAAACAGGTTAAGATAAAATGATGTTAAAAATGTTGGTGGCTGCAGGAGCTTTGGTTATAACTATTGGTTGCCTAGTGTTGACTAGTATAGAAATTAAAATGGTTTTAGCAATAGTGCGATTTCTGTGGTGTTTTTTTTTATTATTATTTTTATTTATTTATTTTATTTTAAAGTGTAGACAAGGCCTGAATGAAGGCTCTTAGCCTAAAAAATGCTTTGGATCAGTAATGGGAGAGTGAGACAAAACTCATTTTTTCATACAAATAATACATGTTTAAAGTGTGTTCTTGTTGAAACTGTCATATTTAAACTTATCTTTTGAAGGTCCAATTGATGATAAAATACAGTAGTTATTTATAGCACTGTATTCAAAGTAGTAAAACTTTAGTCCATGTATTATAAACCATCTTAACACTAAGGGCCTGATCCTGCAAACCCGTATGCAGATGTTTAGCTTAAATGTAAGCTCATGTATATGTGTGTGTTGGATTAGGGAATAAGAGTTATTTGTACATGACTCTTAAATGTATTAGATAAAGAAAAAAATTATGTATCTATCGAAAATGAATTTGGGTTGCATCCTACTCACAATTTTCTAAGTGTTGTGAAATGTAAACTAACTCTAGATAGCTTTATCAACACATTCCAATACCATGACTTAGCTCATGCTGTTTATTTGTTCAAACTGTGATTAATGTTAGATAACTATAATTTGTACATAGAAAGATAAGTAGTTAAGAGGACTAAGTAGGGGACTGGAAGCTAGCAATGCATGACTTCTGACTCTGACAGAGTTGCTCTGTAATCTTGGGGCAGATCTTTTACCTCTCAGGGGAGATGGGGAATTTAAGCTCCAATATTTGTCAAAAATTCCAAAATAGTGTTCCTTTCTCAGATGGCGGTGGAAAGACGATGACATAAACCCCAAAGATATGAATAATATTATCAAGATTCACAATCAGAACAATGAGCAGGCTTGGCAAGAGATTTTAAAGTGGGAAGCTCTTCATGCTGCGTAAGTACATTTGAGATGAAAAACAAAAAATTGCTTTTGTTCTTGCTACTGTAAGTCTTTAAAAGTTGGAATGGTTTCAATTTATCCAGAAAATGACCTGATGTTTATAATTCCAAGACTTTGAGACTTGTGTGTTTTTTGGATGTAGTACCAAAATCCCTTAGTTAGGAACAAAGGTTTAACAAGGTCCAGTGACTGAAGGTTTGTCAGCAACGTTTTTAAACTGGAAATAAGATGGAATTTTTTAATGGGTTAACTAACAATTGGAACATATTATCAAGGATGGGGTAAATTCTCTATCACCTGGAGTCCTCAAATCAAGATGATCTATCTTTCTAAAAGATATATTGTAATTCAGCCACAGGATGGGGGGCTACATGCAGGAATCACCGGTGAAATTCTATGACCTGTGATATGCAGGAGATCAGACTAGATGATCATAAATGCCTTTCTGGCCTTAAAATCTATTGTATTAGATCTGAGATGCACTTTGTGCAGGATATTGGTGGCGGAAGCTATCTGAAAGCTGGTTACGGATCCCGTAAGTTCTTAAACTGTACGTTATCTGTCTTAAAACTGAAAGTGTCTTTTTTTAATTGCCTAAAATATATTTAGGGAATGCCCATGTGGACCATCGTTGATCCGGTTTGGAGGTAAAGCTAAGGAGTATTCACCCAGAGCCAGAATACGCTCATGGATGGGGTACGTTTGCAGGACCAGAAATTTTTTATTTTTCCTTATATGTTGAAATGTGATGTAGAAGTAGATTTTTAAAAATGTTTTAGAACTACAGTTTCAACTTATATTTACCAGAACAGAGGCAGGATTTTTGAACATATATTGTTGTAAAGTAACCTATATAGTACATATGACTTGTGCCCATTTTATGAAATGTCATCTTGATTTAATAGCTGGTGTTAATTTACTGCATTCTCTTTCCAGATATGAACTTCCTTTTGACAGACATGATTGGATTATTGATCGTTGTGGGAAGGAAGTCAGATATGTTATTGATTATTATGATGGTGGTGAAGTAGATAAGAATTATCAGTTCACCATCTTGGATGTCCGTCCTGCATTTGATTCTCTCTCTGCTGTGTGGGACAGAATGAAAGTAGCTTGGTGGCGTTGGACTTCATAACTACACTGAATCTGTGTTTTCTCAAATTGAAGATGAGCTGCCATTTGAACTTTAAATAAAGATCATAGTAACTGTGCTTATCTTCATTAACCAACATTGTCCTTATCTCTGGGGGAAAACACTATGCAGTTTTGTATGAACAGATATTTCATACCATCTTTAATTTAAAAGTAAGGTACATGCTTTTCTCTTTCTAGGTTTATTTCAGTGTTCAAGTTCCCTCATAGCTGGAAAATCTTGTGTGTACTTCACAGTCAATTAAGACTAAACTACATAAAATTAGTGACTCACAAAGTGCCAGGCACAATGGGGCCTGACCCTGATTGAGCCTGTAGGCACTACTACAATATAGATAACAAAAAGTGGGAGTTTTGTAAATGTTTTTACTTGGTCATTAAAAGTGGTACATGGATACCATGATGGTGGGTGTGGTGTAAAAGTCTAGATAGATAATTTATTGTTGCAAACTAATTTATATACAGTTATATACCAGGTATTTTACTCATCCATATCTAAAGCTGCTGAGATTATTTCAGTCGGACTAACTGTTTAAATAAAAAATATGGCATGTGAATATTTTTAAAGGTATGTTAAACTGAAACTAATGTAGGAAGAGTTGTGCCATTATTTTCAACACATTTTTTTTTTTTTTTTTTAAAAGAAAAGCAATTAATAATTTGAAACACTGTGATGGTTACTTTTTCTTTTAAAATGCCGCTTCTGTATCGTATTCCAAAAAGCAGGAAATAAAATGGACATTTCAGAGTAGTTCAGTTTCATTTTTGAAGTTATGAAAAATCCATAGAGTTTGAGTTAGTTGAATATATATTTAAAAGCCCATTGTCTTCAGTGGGTATTACATGGACACAGTGAAAAGCAGAATTAAGTCGTGTGTGAAATTTTAATTTTTGTGGCGAGTAACTGCCTCTCTTAAAAGATAATAATTGGACACATTGTTCAGTTGTCACACACTTTGTGGAGTATATTGTTAAATTAAAATTTCTAGCCAGTGTTTTGCAGATTTGGTAGACAGTAAATTACTGTATGCTGAAATGTGTTGTCATGTAAAAGGTATAAATGTAGATTATCAGAAATGTTAAGCTATTGATTTGACTTGCTGTTCTTGCTATCATAACGTAGATACACCTCTACCCTGATATAACACTGTCTTCGGGAGCCAAAAAATATTGCCGCGTTATAGGTGAAACCGTGTTATATCAAACTTGCTTTGATCCCCCGGAGTGCGCAGCCCTACCCCACCCCGGAGCGCTGCTTTACCGCATTATATCTGAATTTGTGTTATATTGGGTCGCGTTGTATCGGGGTAGAGGTGTAT
>NW_020664562.1:21254425-21276875 GCF_002925995.2 Terrapene triunguis | reverse complement strand
TGAATTTGTGTTATATTGGGTCGCGTTGTATCGGGGTAGAGGTGTATTTAAAATTACTTATTGCATATGGTGTAGCAATTTGAACAATCTTACATGTGTATAATAAGGGAAATTACTTTGTAATAGTTTTCTAACTTGATATTCCCTATAAATCATACTTTGGGGTTCTGTGGCACTAGGAGCTCAGTGTAAAGCTTAAATTAATCCTCCCTTTCCTCCTATGTCCTGTTCTTGAGACTGATCCATCCACACATGTCACTTAGTATTCAGTTACTCCTACCAATCCAATGTATTCTAGGCCCTCTAGTGGGAAATTTCTCCAATATTACATAATCCTGACTTTTGGATGAAGGGCTGTGTGTAATTGGATTTATATAGGAAACTACCTTCAGAGAGCTGCTTTGCAATCAACTGACTTTCACTTCATGAGGAAGTAATCTCATATCGCTCCTACTTTGAAGGTTGTAGTGGAGACCACCTTTGTTGTCCAGAGGAAAAGTTCCCCCTTCAGAGGCTTCCAGAAAGTATTCCATAGCCTAAAGTCTAACATAACTGAGGTGCTTTTTCTCTCTCTGTCCTTGTTCAGAATAATCCTGTTGTATAGTCATCTGAATTGAAACCAGTTTTGGACAATAAATAATCCACCTGAGATTTATTTACTATTGTGCAAGAAAAGGCAGAGCTACTAGGAAGATAAGTGGACAGCCGATGAAACCCTACATTTGCTAGTGGAAGGGTTACAAACACAACACAACATAAGCAGTCAAGTATCAGAGGGGTAGCCGTGTTAGTCTGAATCTGTAAAAACCAACAGAGGGTACTGTGGCACCTTTAAGACTAACAGAAGTATTGGGAGCATAAGCTTTCGTGGGTAAGAACCTCACTTCTTCAGATGCCACAGGACTCTCTGTTGGTTTTTACAGATTCAGACTAACACGGCTACCCCTCTGATACTTGACACCATGCAAGGCACTGCATTTAGCCGTATGGAATGGAAATCTATCACCTCATGAAGAAACATAAGCAGTTGAGATTAGCACGTAGATACTCCCTGTATGATGTGTCCTCGCACCTTACAAATACGTTTTGATAACTTGTGATACATACAGTCCTGATGCTGTATGTCTCATGCAAAACAGAAAAGGTAGCAATACTTAAATCGGTATTCAAAAACTTAAAAAAAAAAAAAAAAACCCCTCACCTACCTCATTGATTGCAGAAACAAAATGGCTTCATTATCATTGAAGTATTCAATGAAGAACCAGAAGATGTCATATACACCACTACTTGAGTTTACCTGTCTTCTAGTATGCTCCACTGGCTGTGTATGGATTCAAGTTTATTCTTTGCAATGCCTGAATATTATTACTTAAATGTGATATCTTGTCATTTGATTCTCTATTTTAATAAAGTGAACTTTTTTTACTTTGCTGTTGTAATATTTTCTAGTTTTAGACCCAAGCTGTTAGTGCTGGTGATGGCTTTTCCCAAATTTGGTGATTAATGAAATGATTCTGTTTACACCCTGTACTAGACTAGCCTTTCTACGTCTGTTATGTAACTACACAGAACTGTCAGAGCCTTCGTTGGAGAATATGCTCTGCATATATTCAGATGAGGAGGGCATCTGAGAAGAGCTAAGAAGTCTGCTCAGTATTAGCTTGTAGTAGTAGTAGATATTGAAGCAAGAGCATATATGTAACGGTTGAAGATTTGTCGAAGATTCACCATGTGTAAGGGGAGTGCAGAGGTCTGAAGTGATGCACGATCAACAGCAACCAAATTTCCAGTTCTACTGGAAAGAGGGAGATTCTATAAACTGAGAATTTAGGTTCTGATTCAAAGCACATAAATCAGTGGAAAGATCCACTGATTTCAATTACCCCTAGGCTAAGTCTACACTGTTTAGTAAACCTGGGTTTAGATTTAGGTTTAAGCCCAAGCCATCTACCGTCCACACACAAATCAGATGTAAGCCTGCAGACTCGGACACCATATCGATCTATACCTGAATCTTGCTGCGATGTGGTCCAAGCCCTGGGATTTTGCAGTGTAAATGCAGCGCAAGTCTGGGTGGCCAGACTTGGGTCTGGAGAGTCTGCTAAATGGCTAATGTTATTCCACAGTCCCCTGGGCCTGTTTCCCAGCCCTTCAATCCCAAACTTCCCACTCAATTCTTAGGAACCGGACGCAACCTCCTGGTTTAAAGACAGCTACTTGGCGTTTAACCCTTTAGTTTTGTGCAGACTGCTCAATGGAAGTGCGCTGCTAGCTGGTCAGAGGAACACAGATGGATTCTGGTTAATCTCTGGTGCGGTGCAAGCTAGACATTCAACTTCAGCCAAAGCACAAGAAAGGATTGTGTCTACAAAGCTATATCTGAGTGTCTGGGGGGCCTTGGGGATTGACCAGGCTGGAGATCAATGCAGAGAGTGAACTACCGGAAAATCAAGGATGATAGCACCCTTATAAACCTGCACTTACAGGCACCACTGGAGGACAGCTACCAGCTGCTGGATGAAGGTCAAAAAGTGAACCTGGTACAGACACGGGTTCATGAAGATGGTAGGCAGAACACCTACAGCATACCCTCGTCTGTATTCAGAGGAGTGGTTTGGTGATGGCCCTGGGAAGCAGCTTGCAGTGGAACTGGCAGCAGAGAAATCACCAGAGCCTGGTAAGTTTCTGCTACAAAATATTTTACTGTTAATATATGGATTGGAGGGTTTTCTGACTATGGACCTATTAAATTATTAATACAAGCTGGGGGCTTAGTGTGCTTCCATTTAGAGCAGAACCCACTCTGGGAACTGAGGAGGGGGAAAAAGTGGATAATTCAGGTGATGGCTGGACCATGTCACAGGTAATGAGTGCTAGTACATGAAATAGTCAAATATACCCAGTAAGCAGGTTGGGGCATTACAACTGAGCCTCACATACCCCTCCCTGGTAATATAGCACACCCTTAAAAGTCAGCTATACTTGCACTGTCCTGGACAGCCTGTACATGGAGGGTTTTTTTGTTTTTGTTTTTTAAAGGGGGGGGCATGAGTGTATTTGGTCCATAGTTGGCTGAAATAGGAATCTAAACAGTACTGAGGTGTGTATATAGTTCAGAGCTGCCTATACTTCGTGTCCAAACTACAGCAGCTGCCTGTGTGCTAGGGATCCCAATGGCTGGCAGCCGGGTCTGTGCGTGGATGCAGGGTACTTGTAAGGAGGCTGTACTATGTCTCCATGCTAAATCAGCATCTTGTTGATTTTTACCAAGAATCTTCACCCATTGCTGGCTGGGGATGAATGAAAACCTCTCATGGAGTAGGAACTCCAGATGGTTAGTTATGCACCAGGGCAGGGCCTACTTATTAGGGCTGCCTCTAGCTCACATGCCCCTTCCTTTTGGGGATGTGCTGGTCAGCCACTGTGCCTTTGCATACACAGATGGCTGTGTTCCACTGATCTGGAACAAAAGTTCCCGCTTCCACCTGGGGACCTTCAGAATATCAATGTCCACCAGAGCTTGCCCGGCACAAAGGATTGTAAAATACTAGCTAGTGAGAAGGTCCCCTCATATGACACCTCCTGTCCTGCCCAGAAAATAATGGTGGGGATTTATTAATCATTTTAATTGAATTTTGTAGGTGTATGTTACCATGATGTGTGATGATTTTCAGTGTTCCAAAGGATGTCTAAATTGGCCAGTGGTTTTTGTGTGAATAAAATAAAACCCATTGATTAAAAAGTATCATCTTCTGACCTTGAATTGAAGCAGCTCCTTTAAGAGAGTAGAAAATGTAATTATTTTGTATCATGGTCAGATAATAATGTGCTCTTTTATTTTCTTTTCAAGGCCTCTCAACTGTCACCTCTGAATGGCACACACGTAAGCTAGGAACCTGTGGGAGTGGACCCTCCAACTATAGGCAAGATGAGTTCATGGGAGAGGTTCTTGATAAAACCAATCAACAGATTGAGTGCCAGAAAAATAAGGATGCAAGAAAGATGGGAAAAGAGACCGCACACTGGGAGGAGAGAGTGGCAGCATAGTTCTAGAAAAATTATGGCAGGTTGAGGGAGGAAGACAGCGCAGCAGAAAGAGCTGTTCAAGCAGTTACTTGCAGTCATGTCCACCTGACTGCAGGCTCTAGTGCCAGCTCTAGTTCCTGCTTCAGCCATGCACACTGAGTTCCCTCCACGCTATCAGACTGTGGCCTTTGGATGATTCAGGTGTTGGCTGGACCATGTCACAGGTAATGAGTGCTAGTACATGAAACAGTCAAATATATCCAGTGCATTCCTCCACTTCAGTCCTATTATGGCCCCCATGACAAAAATGCACTAGAAAGACTGAAAATAACAGAGACAGGTGTCATCCAAAAATAGTTGTCCATTTCATTGTTAACATGTACCTTTCACTGTTTTTGCACTGTTTAGCTATTGTGTTGTATGTTATGATGGCAGCTAGCCTAAATTTCTGATTTTTACAGTGCCATGTTGTATTTGAAATAACGTATTGACTTTTCACACAAGGCTTCATTAGCAAGTTGTAATTATATATCATGAAGTAGAACTTCATCACGGTAATCCATATGATGTGGGCTGATGTATATGTCCAGTCTCAATAAAATTCAATAGATGTCATCACAGTAATCCATAAGCTGTTGCTATGTACATTGCCAGTTTTTATAAAATACACTAACAACTCCGTATGTGTCAGCATAGTGAGCACTACACTGTGTGTAGAAGTACATTACAAGTGTTCACAAAATTAATAATACGTACATCTCCTACAGCTGCCCCACACCCACAAACAGCACAATTAAAAATACCATTTCATTCCCCCTCATGCATGGGACCATGCAAACCCATTATGTGGGCACACAAAACATTCCTGATTTGTGTTACATGTGTGGATCCAGCTCCAGTAATGACAGGTGCACTTTCTGGCTGTGTGTACTGGTTCAGCAGTCCAGCAGTGGCTTGAGTCCACCCCGGTGAAAAGATTCTCCTTTCTCCTCAGACATTGTACCATCATGCTACAGCTACTGAGTGTGTAGTTGAACCTTCTTTTGCCAGGTCTTTTGAAATTCAGGGTATTGTTTCAGAAGTCATGGCAAAAGAATTAAGTAGAATTCCCCTAAAATAACAGTGAGAACTCCATTTCTAACAACGTCATTCAGTGGAAATAATGTCCTAATTTGTCCATAAAGATAAAATCCCAATTTCCAGACACTCTTGGCATCATGCACCTTGCCGCTGCATTCCATGTTAATGTCCATGAATCTGCTGTTGTGGTTGACCAGTGCCTGCATAATGGTGGAATGTGCAGTTTATGTACTCATGCTTCTTGTGGAGGGCAAACTGAGAATATGAGTCCTGTCAATGGCCCTGGTGCAGTTTGGAAAGCCCATTTTCTCAAAGCCAGCAATTATTTCAGAAGCATTTGTAATGCCCACAACCTTTGGGTACATCACACTCCTGATTGCCTCACAAACCTCTGTCACAACAGCCTCCACAGTTGACTTGCCAACTCCAAATTGGTTAGCCATTGACCTATAGCAGTCCTAGGTAGCCAGTTTCCAGATGGTTGTATTGACTCATTTCTGAACTGGCATAGCCTCCCTCACGTGTGTCCTGGTGTTAGAGGGTCATGACAAGCTGATCAAAAACCTCCAGGAATGTCTGCTTTTTCATGAGAAAGTTCTGGAGCTGCTGCTTGTCATCTCAGATCCACATAATGATGTGATCCCACCAGTCTGTGTTTGTGGCTCTGCTCCAGAAGCACTGGGGAATGTGAGGTTGCGGCAACAGGCATGAACCACATCAGTTGGGTCATGGCTGCCATGTCATTACCATCCTCTGAAATCTGCCTTTGGCAGATCAAATATCACTGCCAGTGTGTCTCAGATGCTCTCCCTGATTCCTGAAATAGGACTGACAGTGTGAGCTGAAGAAGTTATTCCACCGGGTCAGGGTTCATGTTGATGACTCCCAGCTGCTCTGTGTGTGTGGATCCAGAAATGGCTTAGCTGGATGCATTGGGCTGGTCAACTTCTGGTCAAGTTCAATGGGCTGGACAGATAAATTCTGCCACAAACCATTATGAACCAAGCCCTAGAGTGGCTACAGCTGGCAAGAGCACTAGGAACCCTGGGATAAGCCCCCAGAAGTAGAAGTTTTGATGGGTCTGCGTAGTGCAGCATGGACATGCCAGCATGGTTGTGAGGCCCAGCTTTCCAATGCAGCGTGGATGCTCAAGCACAGGTTTGGAAACACCAAGTCTGCAGGCATAGGTCCCACAGACCCAGATTTGCTAGCCAGAGCCTTACTTTTTTCAAACACTAAGGGAGGGGCATGTTCTCATAAAATGAGTCCCTTTAGGTCAAAGTAGACCTGAAAATACTTCAAGATAATTTTATTTTTCAGATAACTGGACTATATGTTAGCTCCAAATAGTGAGGGTAACACAGGTCTTTTGTAGTTTTGCTGGAGAACTTGAGTGTCACAGAGTATGTAATTTGTTAGCTTTCATACATCAGAACTCCAAACATTTAAAAAGCCTGATTAAAACTCTCTTCTCCCCACAGTTACTCAGCTTACATTTTCTTAACTCTTGTGATGTTACTATTTTGTTTTCCAGGCTAAAAAAGGACTTGAATTTGTAATGTAAAAAAGCAGAACATGCCGGTTTCAAACAAACAACCAACCTGACCTTTCACGCCTTTAAATGTCAAAGTCACAAGTCCATTTTCATCTGTTGCGGGTCACCTTTAGAAGGCATTGAAGTCCTTATATGGTAATTCTGTATAGTGGAGAATTATTGATTTAAATGCTAGAGTAGGGGCAGGCAGTTGGATCTGGGATGCTTTGAGGGCAAGAAGCTCAAGAAACAATGAGGGTAGCCCAAGGAAAGAAATGAGAAATGAGACAAGGAAGGGAAAAAAGAGGACAGATTTCTTATTGTGGCTCCATGGTGAGGGAACTTATCTCAACTGATAGGGCACCAGACTGAAAGTCCAGATACCTGGGTTCTATTTCAGGCTCTGACAGTTGCTTGCTTTGTGAGCTAAAGCATACTTACTATCAGCCCTCTGGAAAATGGGGATAATGATACTTATCCAGCTCTGCAAAGTTCTTTGAAATATATGGTAGAAAAGTGCTATATATTACACCATTGCCAATCCCACATTTTCAAAAATCAGTCAATCAGTCAATCCTCAGTGGTTTGAGCATTGGCCTGCTAAACCCAGGGTTGTGAGTTCAGTCCTTGAGGGGGCCACTTGGGGAACTGGGGCAAAATCAGTACTTGGTCCTGCTAGTGAAGGCAGGGGGCTGGACTCGATGACCTTTCAAGGTCCCTTCCAGTTCTAGTAGATGGGATATTTCTATTTCTAATTTCTATATAGGGATCCCCTTGTCTTGTACTGAAATTCAGCCACCCATCACTTTAGCTAATGTATATTTGCCTGTCCTTGAAATCTTGCCAAATACCATCAGATATTTTCTATATTCTTAGGCATCTTGATCCTTTGTTTCCTTTTTGACAAAAAACAAAATATTCAGTTTCAAAAAACAAACACCATTTTAAAAACATTTTGAAAACAAATTTTACCAAAAAGTTTTGTGTTTTTCAGTTTGTCATCAATTATTTTTTAATTTAAAATTCAATTATTTTTTTTTTCTGCCAAAATTTTTGTTTTTGAAAAGACCAATTTTTTTTGTCCAAAATTTTGTTGATGGAAATATTTTGACTAGCTCTACTGGAGACAATGCATATGCAGAACTCACGTTTATAATTTTTAGAATGCAAGAAGAAAAATCTCCCTTTATTCTTTATTAAATCTTTTTCACATCTGCCGTGGATGTGTCCATTTAAACATTTTATTTACTTTCTTGCCTTTAGCCTTATTTGGGGTAGTTTTATAGGTTTTCATCTAGCTCTCTATAGCTGTGTCTGTACTAGATTTTTTGGGAATCTCCCACTAGCTAGCATTAAGTGGTTGTTACAGTGGGAGTATTAATACAGACCATTTGCTAACTCAAAACTCCATGTTATCTAATCCTACACAGAACAAGTCTATGTGGTAAAAATGCCTGTGCTCTGTCACCATTGCTACAGCAGAGATTGTAGGATCTGCACTATTTCTGGTGCAACAGTAGGAGATTTCCCAACAAATGCTATTGTAGACAGAATTAATGTGGTGTATATCACTGTGTGTATTGGGAAAGTGAAAGAAGAAATGTTTTGTCAAGTTAGTAGAATTTCATGTTTGCCTAGGAAGTCTGGGAATGACATCATGTGCACAACAGGTTTATTTTTCCTAACATAAATGGCAGTATAAATAATACAGTAGCATGTTGAGTTCATTGAGAAGTACAGTGTCTGTCAGGTAGATATTCATAAGTACTTTTTAAAGTTAAAATCAAAGTTCTTTTAAAATGTATAATGTGCAGTTGGTTTTTCATCTGTAACTTTATTGTTATAAAGAGACTTACAAGTGCTTGTTGTTATGACATCTAATCTGAAGCTGTAAAATAAGCTCTTCCAAACTGGTGAAGCATCTGCGTGGAAATTGTAAGCAGTATATTCATACCCTGGATGGATTAGGTAACTTGTGGTTTCTCATTTCAGCTAAGGCTACAAATACCATATGTGTTTACCATATGTTCTCTGGCTTTGTCCCAACAACAAATTACATGAGATCTTCATGCATTTTTTTATATCGGAGAGTAATGGAAAGCTTTTCTTAAAAATTCACTCTTTATTCTGTTAGTCATGTTTGCATACCATGCCACAATGTTGTCATAAAGCAACCATGCTATTATTAAAAGATGAAGTCCAACAAGTTAATTCTGATTCTGATTCAGCACTTAGGCACGAGTAACTTTACATAGGTGACTAGTCCTTTTGAGCTCATAGTTATACTCATGTAAAGTTACTCATGTATGTGTTTGTCAGAACAGAGTCTAAGGGCAGGTTTTCACTATGGGGGGGGGGTCGATTTAAGATATGCAAATTCAGCTACGCGAATAGCGTAGCTAAATTCGACGTATCGGAGCCGACTTACCCCGCTGTGAGGACGGCGGCAAAATCGACCTCCGCGGCTCGCAGTCGACGGCGCTTACTCCCACCTCCCCTGGTGGAGTAAGAGCGTCGATTCGGGGATCGATTGTCGCGTCCCGACGAGACGCGATAATTCGATCCCCGAGAGATCGATTTCTACCCGCCGATTCAGGCGGGTAATGTAGACCTAGCCTAATAGTTCCCATATCTGTGCTCAGTATAAAAAGATACTGGGGCCGGGGGGTGGAGGGGAGATAAGGGGTAACATTTTCCCCGAAGGGTTGGGGAGGATTAGAGGATCTGTTTCTGAAGCAGCAGCCCATATTCTGGTGTGATTAGTGCCTGTGCTGTAGAGGGTGGGGGACATAGGTCAGGGCTCTGCAGGAAACCGGGATCAAACCAAGTGGAACCCTCCCTAGTTATACAGAGAATCTTACTCCTCAATGCTTCTTTCATCCCCACATCTCAGCCATCCAAGTTACAATGCTATTATTGGTTCCAAATCAAGATCTGTGTTCTGTGACCCCTAAAAGGGGAAAGATAATGACACTTTGAGCATAATGAATGAAATCCATCTTTTACACTTTTTTTTTAGGCATGCCTACAAAGAGAAATGGAGCACATGGACCACTTGTTCCCTGGCAGTCCACTGTAGCAAGGCCACCCTCCTTTCAATTTTGTACAGGCAGCCTGTATGGAGAATAAGTGGAGAAGCTGGTGGTAAATATATGGAGTGCAACATTCCATGCTGGTCCTTCCTCTCTAGCTGGGTTCCTGCTGCTCTGCTGTGGGTTCCTCTTCAAGTCAAATAATTTGGGGGAATAGAGAGGTCTAAAATGCCCTTTATATATACACAATAATGAGTGATGATGCAGCCTCTAAGTTGTTGGGGCAGGTGATCATAGTGTAGGACAATACCATTTTTTAAACAGCCCTGGGAAGATCAGAGTCTTGCCAAAGTTGTTGGTGTTTATGTATTAAGGCCCAAATGCTGTATGCTGTGCGTGTAAAATATTAGCACCGTCAGAGTAAAATCCATTTTATGACAGGATGCCAGAGCTGTTTTAAGATAGACTAACTGAAAAGAACTAAGGAATTTTAAACTTTTTCTCTTGTGTTGCTGGGAAAGCATCCCTTTGAAGAAGTGAGTGCAGTTAATGATATTCTATCAAACATCATAATGTTTGAAGAATTTTTTAAAAAGAGGAAAAGAGATCTTGACTTAGTTTAATAATAATGGAATATGAAGGCTTGGCTGTACTGTAGAAGTTCATTTCACATTTAAATATTTAGCAATCTCATCAGTCTGTGAATACAAGAAAATTTATTACATTAAGATGGAATTTAGATCTTTGACATGAAGCTGATATTTTCATACTATGAGAAATATCAGGCTGACATTATACTGTCTTATTTGATGACTTCCAAATGTCAGAGTGCAGTAACTTATTCATGGGGACCTCAATGTCTCGTGATAGTGTCAATTTAAAAGACATTTACATTGACTTATTTTTTTTATTTAAACATGTAAAATGGAATATGCAAAGTGGATTAGGAAAAGGGAAAAAAACTGGTGGCAAGAAAGTTCTTAATAACAGAATGAGGTGATTTTAAGGCTAATTTCCACAGATGCTTTCCTGACAGCTTCAGGAACTACCTAGCAACTGTTCTGACAGCTTCAGTCCTGTTTTTTTTTTCCACACTATTTCATTCATTTTCAGCTCAGCCTCCCAATATTTCTTTATTATTTTAACAGGATTTAAGGAATTAAAAATAGCAGCAGGTTTATTTTTCAGTTTTCAAAAACTGCTTTTAAAATAAAATTTTAATAAAAAAAATGGTGCCCACTGATGTCAGTTTTTGTATAGTCTTTATAACATCCTGCCACAAATGGAGTGTGGGGACTTTTAAATACAGACAATATTTAATGCTATCTTATTGTTCATCATACTACCTTGACATTAGATATAAATCTGATAACTCCAGCTATGAGAGAGAATTTAGAGGGGCCTTCTCTAGACTTTGACCATTAGAGAGGAAGGATGGTCTTGTGATGAAGGTTCTAGATTGGGATTTAAGAGATGTAGGTTCAATTCTAGACTCTGCCCAGACTTGCTGTGTGATCTTGAATAAGTAATTTCCTCTCTCTGCACCTCAGTTTCCCATCTGTAAAAAGAAGATAATTTCCCCCCCTTGTCTGTTTAGATTGTAAATTCTTCAGGTACTCTCTCTTACTACGTATATATAGTACAGCATAATGGTTTGGTTCACTAAGTGCCAATGCAATACAAACAATAATATTTGGAATTAATGGTCTTAGAAGAATTTTGTTAATGCTTTCACTACGTTGATTAAAGGCAACATTTTAAAAAAGGAAATAAGTCTATGAAAACTGACTGTCTCTGCCCAGGTGGTTCAGCACTAAATATAGGAAAGTGTCCATTCAGATGGGGGCAATTAGAAAAGCATTTACTGACACCAGTTGGCTGCTTGATATAGGATGTCAGAGCAGTTTAGGATTCCAAGAACCGTACTTAATCTCTGAGGCAAAAGTGCCAGGTGCCCTGCAGTACTATTCCCCCTCACTGGAAATTTAACTGTAGGATTTGCTACCAGATAAACACTATAATCCCCTGCGTTGACTATTTGTTTTTATTATTACTGTTTAGCTCTGTTAACTGATTAAGGCTCACAACGCTCCTGTGAGGTTGACACCTTTTTATCCCCATTTTAGAGAGGAGTAGCCTGAGGCCCAGAGGGGTTCTATGAATTTGTCCAAGGCCAACAGCAAGAAGGTGGCAGAGCTGAAAACTGACGGCAGGAACCGGCTCGCACAGTCCTTGACACTAAGCACGAGGCGGCACTTCTAAAGACAATTGTTGGGTGCTACTCGCTGCGGAATTCACGGAGCAGCTCGGCTGGGAGGGACTGGGGCACGGCCGAGGCCTCATTGCCCGGAGCGGGGCTAAAGCATGTAACACGTGAGCTGGTTTGTTCCAAACAAGGGCCATGAAAGGCGCTGTGCGGTCAGTGAGCCCGTTGCCTTGGGATTCCCCCCTCTGGCGGAGCGGGCCAGTGCACCGAGACCCGCGCTGTGAAGTGACGAGGGAAGCGGCTAGCTCCGTCCGGCGGGCTCGCTGACCTGCCGGGGCGCCCCCTAGCTGCCGCGGGTCCGGCTCACGCCCCCGCAGGGCGGAGGCAGGTTCTAGCGACGGCGGAAGGGGAAGCGGCCTGTGCAGCCCGCCCCGGCAGGCAGCGGAGCGCTTGGCAGGGGCCGCTGGTCGCCATGTCGGCGCTGGCCCTGGAGGAGCTCTCGGCTCTGACGGCTATTTACTGCCAGCGGGATGAGTGCGCGGTGCTGGCCGTGTCAGGTGACTGTCGCGGCCGCAGGGGGGGCTGCTGTGCCGGCTGCAGGGCGCCAGAGCCGGCCGGCTGCCCCCATGGCCCGGCCCGACCCGCAGCAGCAGCGCAGACCCTGCTCGGAGAGCTCGGAGCCCCCGACCTGCGCGGGTCCCGTGGGGCGAGGCTGGGTCAGGCCGCAGGGCAGCGTTTATTTCCGCAGCCCCCTGGTCCCCTCCCCGCAGAGATGCCACTTTGCCCAAGGCCGAGCAGCCAGTAGCCCCTGACAGCTAGGCAGCACTTCGTAGCAAACCCCCCTCCCCCTTCCTCGCCTCTTTTCCTTCCTACCTACTGACCTGGCTCCTTAGCGGTTTGTGTCAGTGGAGATTTCCTATGAGTTGTAGTGGGAGAGCGGGTCAGTGAAGGTGGGATCTGGGGTGGGGCAAAGGTGGTGGGTGTCTAATCCGGTCAGTATTCAGCATAGCTCCCCCTTTCCCTACCAGTTCTAGGCAGACTTTTGCCAAGTCTGTCCTGAATTCAGGAGTCCCATCCTGTGCAGGATGGAGCGCTGGTCTGTGGTAAGCATTGTCAGACAAGTGCTAAGGAATACCTCGGGTGTCTTCTCCCCTGGAAAACTGGTACCTTGTTCCTTTAACTCCTTGCTGTTCTGTGGCTTATAAGGTTGGCGAGTGGTCCATCTACCCCAATATCCTACCTTCTGCCAGTGGCTGGTGCCAGATGCTTCAGAGAGAATGAACAGGACAGTTACAGAGTGATCCATCCTCGCCCAGCTTCTGGCAGGCAGAGGTTTAGGGCACCCAGAGCATGGGTTGTGTTGCTGGCCATCTTGGCTAATTGCCATTGATGGACTTGTCCTCCATCAACTTTTCTAATTCTTTTTTAAACCCACTTATACTTTTGGCCTTCACAACATCCCCTGGGAATTAGATCCACAGGTTGACTGTGTGTTGTGTGAAGAAGTACTTCTGTATGTTTTAAACCTGCTGCCTATTAACTTAATTGAGTGACCCCTGGTTCTTGTATTATGTGAAGTCATAAAAAATACTTCCTTATTTACTTTATCCATACATACCATTCATGATTTTATAGACCTCTATCATATCACCTCTTAGCTGTCTTTTTTATAAGATGAACAGTCCCAATCTTTTTAATTTCTTCTCAAATGGAAGCTGTTCCATACCCCTTAATGATTTTCCTTTTTTATCAGGTGTACTATCAGTTTAATATTGGATGCACTTTCTCTCTGGGTCTGTGCTGTCAGGGCAATAGACTGGATGATCTAAGAGGTCTCTAGCATCTATGAAAATTAAAAACCTTTCCATAATGTACCCTCACAGCAAGCACTACCCTTGCATCCTACCTGTCTCCTAGCATCTGCTTGTGAGCTGAGCTAAGCATTCTTTTCTGCTGCCAGCCACCTCTGAAGAACCCTAGACTCCTCTGTGGTGCTTTGCAAAAGTTCACTATTAGACTACTAAACAGTACTAATGTCCATAAAATATGCTTCCAATATGTTGGCGAAACACTTAGCTTCTCTGGACTGCAGCATTATAAAATGCGTCACTATCAGAATTTGCTTCCTATAGCAAATTCTGACAGTTTATTTATTTTTGCATGCTTTCCCATCACAAAAATGCTACTGTAAATAACTCATTTAATCTCTTGCCTTTTATTAGTGGTAGCAAATTCAGAAAGGTGTCTTTTGCCTGTCAATTTCCTACCATGTATCTTTACTGTTTGCATCTTTGGCACTGGGCAAATCCTAATGGGTGTCACTCTCCTGTCACAATTTGCTATCTCCTCTAGTTCCCAGCATTGGACCTGCATTCAGTAAATAACAATAGGTGAATGACACCAATCAGAATTTGCTACCTACCAGTGAAAAGTGTAACTAACCTGATAAGCAGTTATACTTGAGATAAGTAACAAGGCTTGGAGGCCACATAGGGTTGTATAATGTTTAATAGATGGTAGCTATCATTATGCACATGGGGCCTGAATCTCAATCACTCCTGCCCTACAATTGGTGCAGCGATCAAAAGTGTCTTTGTGCATGTTTGTGTTTCTCATATTCTTGAACTGCATGGGTTCGGCGTGGTGTAAGTTAGACCATCCTCAGGGCTTCTGTAATTTATTGTCTGCTTCCCAGGGCTCCCTATGGGTCCTGGGGAAGCAGAGAATAGCCATAGTGTGGTGCACTCTGGTCAGGCCCCCTATGCTGGAGGCTTGAGAGCAGGGTAAATGTAGAGCCATTACACTAGTTCTTAGAGCAGCCAAGGTGGCCCTTACATGTAGGATATTCTGAGGGGGCCGTTTTTACCCACGTGAAGATCCCTTTATGCTGCTGGAGTGATAGAAAGGGGCCTCCCCTACAGTTACAATCAGAGCTGCAGGACCCTGTTTAAAGAAGACCATAACTTTATCACCAAACCATGATCAAGCCTTAGAGTTTATCTATAAGCATACTGGGACTGAAATAACTTAATTGGTTTTAATTCATGTCTTTGTTATTTTGGTGCAAGTTTTTGTGTGGATGTTCTTAAAGAAGAGCTCCATGTAGCTTGAAAGCTTGTCTTCCACCAACAGAAGTTGGTCCATTAAAAGATATTACCTCACTTACCGTGTCACTTTTGTTTCAGTTAACTTAAATCAGAAGGGTATTGACTTAAACTAAATCAAAGTAAGACAGTTTTATTATGAGATGTGTGTCTACACATAGACTTGCACCAAAATAAAAGGTGTGATTTAAACTGAGTTATTTCAGTGGTAGTTTGTACACAAACTTTTAGACCAGGGATCGGCAACCTTTAGCACGCGGCTCGGCAGGGTAAGCACTCTGGCAGGCTGGGCCGGTTTGTTTACCTGCCGCGTCCGCAGGTTCGGCTGATCGGGCTCCCACTGGCTGCGGTTCGCCGCTCCAGGCCAATGGGGGCTGTGGGAAGCGGCGCGGGCCGAGGGATGTGCTGGCTGCGGCTTCCCGCAGCCCCCATTGGCTTGGAGCGGTGAACCTGTGGACGTAGCAGGTAAACAAACTGGCCCGGCCCGCCAGGGTGCTTACCCTGGCGAGCCACATGCCAAAGGTTGCCGATCCCTGTCTTCAACAGCCAAAGGAATTAGCACAATTCAGGGGCACTTTTAATGATCTGTCAACACTGCAAAATAGAATTGTATTGTGACTGGGTACCCCTGACATGACACACATTACAGTTTTCCTAGACTAGAATTAAAAGTCATGGTTTTAAAACATCTTAGCTAAAACATTTTAAGTGAAACAGTTGAAGTTTAATTTTTACTAAACAAAATCTGATTTTTCAGAAAAATGATTCCAAGCATAATTTTCCAAACTATAGTTAAGTAACTTAGTGGGGTTATTATATTAAAAATACAATCTTTCCCAAATATTGCACACTCGTGTATTTCTGGGATTCTATTAGAGGAGTTGTGCCTTTTTTCATATATAGAGAGAATGGTCTCAGATGTTCATAAGTGATTAAATGTAAAAGGCTCAAAACCCTTCCTAGAACATAGGATTAAATACCATGAGTATGAATGAACACAGTATTATATTTAAATTATCTCAATGTTATATGACTTTGCATGGCTTTTAAGCAAACTCTCTTTACGATCCATTGGTCTGTCATTTCTCAGACTGATCTCTAGCATTCTCCACTGGAATCTGAAAAATGCTTTGGGTGTGGATGTTGTTTTGTAATTGATTGATTTTGTAGGGAATTTCTTGCTCTTTTGGATTAGAGATGCAGAATCCCTGAGTTTGTGCAAACGGAGGTCTTGCCGCTTATGTTATTAATTTATTATATTATACTATTTGCTTATGCTTAATTTTCTCTGATAATACAACTTGTCATTAATAAACAGTGCACAGAGACACTTTACATTAAGGTTTCTGTGTTAAATGATGTGATCTCTGAGAAATTTAGGTTATTCCTGGGTTGATTCATGTGGTCAGAAAAGGGGCCTTTAGGGACTGATGGTTTTGAGGGATGTAAGAAGAAGCTCTTCCACATCTCTTGGTAGACTAAAACCTTTAGCTTTCTAAGGTTTAACAATGATGTGCTTAAGATGCAAAAGATGTTTCTTATTAAAAATGTGTTGATTAATTTAAATGAGCTAATTACAGTATGTCTCTCTTACTTTACATGCCTCTTTGGAAGGATTAGTATTACAGATAGAATTCCATAATTTACTAGTTAATCCACTGTCTTCTTTCTAGTTTGTTTAGTAATCTTGCAATAAAAATATATGTACATATTCAAAGCTTGTACTTTTGTAGGTAGTTTCTGAGTTAAAAATGGAATGTATGTGTTGCATACAGTGTCTTCTGGCAGAGGAGGAGGGGATCTCTCTGGCTGACATGGAAAATAAAAAAAAAAATCTGAAGTATGCCAGAGCTGAATTTACTGATAAGCATGCTAGGTGTAGGGGGGAAGGGGAAGGAGGATGTGTTTAAAAAAAACTGTATTGGGTTCAGTTTTATTAGCACATTAAATTTCATCAGAATGGTAATATGCTGCTCCTTATTTCAGATACCACATTCTGATATGAAGTCAACTCAGGTGCTGTAGTTTGTGCGAACATAGGAATAGTTTCTGTAGAATCCATTTGTGAAGGGTTCTGATCATTTGCTGTTTTTGTGCTGCAAGCAGTCTACAACTTGAGTGTATAAAAGGGCCAATATCATGCTTAAATCAACTGTAAATATACTTAGATATTTTTTTAAATTCTAAGACCATAAAGATTTTGCACCAGTCCTCTGTTTAAAAGTAAGTGCCTCCAGCAGACGTAAGTGAATGTGGCTGGTTTTTAATGCTCTTTTTCATGATGGCTCGGAACGATACACCTCTAGATTTGCTGCTGTGCTGCTTCTTTCAGATTAGTTCACCATCACAGCAATGTGTTTCCCACAGTGAAAGGTGTGAGATTGTTGCAGATTTAAGGATGTGATCGCTGCAGCATGAGATTCTTGCCAAAGGGGTAAAATTGGCTTGTCTGTCTCCCTATCAGTTACTTCTGAGTCAGTGAGATCTGGGACCACAAATTAGTGAAAAAAACTTGATAGGATTACCAGAAAGGCAACATCTTTTTCTGTTGCAGTAATTAAACGGGAAATGAATTTTTCTCCAATTGATTTTAGTGTCTGAGTTTTAAAATTCACTGGCAACACTGTTAAGTAAGATGGTGCAAGGAGAGGAATATAAAAATGCTTAGTATGGTTAGGGGCAAATACAGCCTTCACTTTTGCTGTTGTGCTGACAGAGGTTAGAGTGAGAAGGTTGTGCAGGTTATCCCATGTGCAGTACAGAGCTAAAGTATGTGCCAGGTACCTGTGTGGCAGTACACAAGATGTTGGGGGCACGGGGAGGCCAGTGGTAAAGATGGAGAATCTGCTGCTAGATGGATCTTCCTGTCGTCTCCCCAATGAGAAGGCTGTATAGAGACTCCATAGCAGAAATGTGGGTTATGTGAGGATTCCTCCCCCTCCATGTCAGCCCAGGGAGTTTGGATATTAATGATGAACTCTCATGCTTTGTTATGAATATAATATAAATTGTTTCAGTCAGAAAGCAGAGTAGGGAGGAGTGTGTGACTCAAAGATTGGAAATGGAATAGAGAGCCCTTTTCCTGTAGTGTACTAGTTTGAGTCTTACCTAAGGTGGTAATGACCAAGTAATTACCATTGATTGCTATTTAGTGATGTGTGTGAGACAAAATGATGGTCTCATTATAGTTCTGAGTGACCAGGTGTCCATGTTATACAAAGCTACCATCACAGTTACTTAGATTGTAATTACACATTATAGTATTTAGACTAAACTCTTCAGGGCAGGGTTTGTCCTGTGTGTATACACCTCTACCCCGATATAACGCGACCCGATATAACGCGGTAAAGCAGCGCTCGGGGGGGACGGGAGTGGGCGCTCCGGCGGATCAAAGCAACTTCGATATGATGCGGTTTCACCTATAACGCGGTAAGATTTTTTGGCTCCCGAGGACAACGTTATATCGGGGTAAAGGTGTATATATGTATAGAGCCTAGCCTAGTGCTACTACAAAACGAATAATATTTTTCCCTATTAACTTTTTATGAAATTATATGTATACAGAGAGAGAGAACAAACAAATGTAAACTATACACAAACTTCTCACAATAATAAAACAAATAATAATAATAATGGGCAATTTCAGCAGAGAGGCCAAGGACTGAATGGGGATGAATGGTGAACTCATCTCTTACCCTGAGAAGCAATCTCTCTAGGTCAGGGTTGAGGTCCATTGGCAGGGTTGTGGGCCAACAACTGCTTGGCCAGCAGGCTGCTGCCTGTAGAGGGAGAGTCTGGATGTGTGTGTCTACGTTAGGCATAGATCTGGAGACTTTAATCTGCTCTCAACCTGCACCTTTTACGAACACTAAATTTGCTTCTAAAAAACTGTAAAGGCTGGGATATTCAAAGGAGTCCCTTTGAAAGTGAATGAGGAATGGGCTGTTAAATGGGAGTTAGATGCCTAAATGCCTTTAAAAGCTGTCCCTTAATGCTCACAGGCACTTTTTAAAATTCTGGTATTAGTACTGAAGTGCCAAACAAACTGTGAGCATAAGCTGGTGCAATTCAACTGAATTCAGTTGATTTGCATCTGCTGCTGCCATTGGTGGAATTGGCCCTGTGTTTTTATTCAGAATGAGGATGACTGAGAGTGTTTGGAGACCTTTCTGAATGTAATGTTAGTGTTTGATCATTTGGTATGAAGGGCTTCGTTATTTTTATTTTCTTTTATTTTAGACTACAATGTTACAGAGGGTTCTTCATATGAACAAGGATGGGGCTTTGGAAACATAACTCTGGCTGATCTCTTAAAAGAGTGTCCAAATCATTTTCAGGTTGTTTCACTTATTAAACCGGGCTCAACTGTTATGTTATAGAGGGCACTGAAGTTAGTTGGCAGTGTCAGCAATGATAATTAGACATTCTTCAACTGCCTATCATGTAAGGGAAAGTAAAACAAGGGCGCTGAGAAGACAAGTCACTTCAAAAGAACTCTGAAACTTAAGTCAGCTTTACTCTGCCAGTCTGCCTTTCAAATCTGTCTCCTCTTGCCCTCATTTTAAAAACAACTTGACATTTTAGCAACTTTTTAAAGAAATGGGATGAAGTGTTTGGAATACATCAAAAGGTTGAAGCAGAGATGATCTGAGGAAGAGCTTCTTTTATTAAATACCCTCTTTTTCTCTTACTACTGTGTAGCCAGATTAGGTCTTTGTCCCCTCTTTTTATGTAATGAAGTTTTGTTTTATTTCTCTTTGAGCCATATCTTAATCAAAAAAGGGTTTTATAATAGAAATTGCATGGTGTCAAGTATCAGGGGGTAGCCGTGTTAGTCTGTATCTACAAAAACAACAAGGAGTCTGGTGGCACCTTAAAGACTAACAGATTTATTTGGGCATAAGCTTTCGTGGGTAAAAACCTCACTTCTTCAGATGCATAGAGTGAAAGTTACAAACTTTGAGTGTCCTAACTGTGTGTTTCAACACACAGTTGAAGTTACAAACTTTCACTCTATGCATCTGAAGAAGTGAGGTTTTTACCCACGAAAGCTTATGCCCAAATAAATCTGTTAGTCTTTAAGGTGCCACCAGACTCCTTGTTGTTGTTGTTGTTGTTATAATAGAAATAATTGTATATGCAATTTCCAATTTCACTGCCTTTGTTTATGTGATTTATTATGTGACAGTCAGTTTTATACTTCTGTGGGAATCAAACTGTAGTGCTGCCGAGAGTCATTTTATCTCAACTCTAGCATGGAGCATGGTCTGTATGTTACTTACTAGAAAATGTCCCTTTATAACACTTCAAGTATGATTTTTACTCTAAAATATTTCCAGACCAAAAAAAAAAAAACCCACCAAACCCACCCACCCAACCAACAAAAAACTATTTTGAGGGAGTTAAGATTGAGAATACATACAAGTAATTTAGGGAAAAATGCACTGCAGAAATGTTATTCTCATTCTCCCAAACCATGTGTTGTAAACATTGAAAATTCAGAGCTAAGGTTCAACTTTAAAGAAATCTAAATGTGTTAAGATATGGAAACACACAGTTAGGACACTCAAACAACCGTAACTCTTCCCTGTAGTGACATCAACCAACAATCGTATGATTATGATGGAGGTATTTTAGTGTTTGTCAGTCCAGATGAGATTAAATTGATTTTTGAAGATGTGTTCAATATTGTTTTCTTATGTTGTCACTACAGAGCAGAGTTAAAGTTGTTCGGGTGCCTAACTGTCCAACTATACTGAAGGCTATAGTTTTGCATAAGTATAACCATGGATAGAATTTGGCCTTCAGAACCTGTATTACTCACGATCAGCCACAAGCCAAGCTTGACTTTTGAATCCAAGAAAGAGTTTGGAAAAAACACCTTTTAACTTGTAAATTGAGAAAATTTGGTCTGGAAGTCGCTGAGAACATGGAACCCCGCAGTGTTATTTTTAGTGTAGAACTGTTCTTTAAGGGTGGAATCTTCAAAAGTACTCACCGTTGGCCTAACCTCACTCCCAGTGAATTTGATGGTAAAACTCTTATCAGCTTTGGGAGGAGCAGACTTAAGACAATGCTGAGAGCTTTTGAAAAAAATCTTTATTTCAGTTGCCCTCATTGTTGCTCCCCAGGTAAAAATTTTTACTTGTGAGAAAATCCTTTGTGTTATTGACTTGTCAAGACTTAAAAGGAGGAAAAAGTTGTCACTCTCTCTTTTAGAATATGTTAATAACTTTCCTTCTAGAATGGAATGCAAATATTTTATTCAGGATTCCATGTAAGCAAGAGACTTACAGCTTAAGTCACGAGTTGTAAGAGACTTCAGAAATTTTCTATGAAGAGTATCAGTCACTTGAATTGAATTTTTTAAGAAAGAAAATAATGTATTAACTTACTTATGTGCTACTGAAGTTTGTAATTTATATGCAGTTTATGATTATTTTTGGATGCCTTCCAGAGACAGATGGAATCACATTAAGAATTCAAACCAGCGTGAAAGGACTTTTGGATTCAGATATACTGTTAAAGCTGTCATTTCACTTGCCGGTCAGTTATCCCTCAAGCCTGCCGAATATCTCCATTAATTCAGAACAGCTTACAAGGGCACAGTGTAAGGATGTGAAAGAAAGATTACTTGAGCAAGCCAAGAGACATCTTTCTGAACCCATGGTACATGAGCTGGTCCTCTGGATACAACAGAATATTAAGCACATCATTGGGCAATCAGAAACTTCAGTTTGCAATGAAAAAAGTACTTTGTCAAGATGCATAAGTACAGAGGATGGTATATGTACTATCCTTTTGCATTTAGATCACATGAGAGCTAAGGCAAAATATGTCAAAACTGTGGAAAAATGGACTTCAGATCTAAGGCTGACTGGAAGACTGATGTTTATGGGCAAGATAATACTGATTCTTCTGCAAGGAGACAGAACCAGCATTAAGGTGCAAAAACATTGAATGTTGACTAGTCGAATTGATTTACCGCTGAGAGCTGTGTATCTGAATAGAATACCTTGTGTTTGTTTTTCTAACATTACCAATTTTGGAAGCAGGTTGACTGATCATTGGGGTATACATAGGCCCAATCATTTCTTTATTCCTGCAAGCTCCAGTTTTCTTTCAGTGGCTGTCTTTACCTCATCTTTCATCATCACTAATCTGAAAAGTCTTGGATTATAAATTCTGTGTGTTTTTTTTTTAAAAACAAAACAAAAAGCATCTCTAAGGCCAATAGGAGTTTTGTACTTGCAGGGGCAAAAGGGGGGGATATCTTAAAATGACTGGAAAATTACAAAAAGATACTGTGTTTTGATCATATTTTAAAGTTGTTTTTTCCCATTGGTAAAGAGGTGTGGAGGAATATGATATAAAACAGGGATCGGCAACCTTTGGCACGTGGCTCACCAGGGTAAGCACCCTGGCGGGCCGGGCCGGTTTGTTTACCTGCCGTGTCTGCAGGTTTGGC
>NW_020664562.1:21218780-21254325 GCF_002925995.2 Terrapene triunguis | reverse complement strand
ACCTTTGGCACGTGGCTCACCAGGGTAAGCACCCTGGCGGGCTGGGCCGGTTTGTTTACCTGCCGTGTCTGCAGGTTTGGCCAATCGCGGCTCCCACTGGCTGCGGTTCACTGCTCCAGGCCAATGAGGGCTGCGGGAAGTGGCGCGGGCTGAGGGATGTGCTGGCTGCAGCTTCCCGCAGCCCCCATTGGCCTGGAGTGGTGAACCGTGGCCAGTGGGAGCTGCGATCGGCCGAACCTGCGGATGCAGCAGGTAAACAAAGTGGCCCGGCCCGCCAGGGTGCTTATCCAGGCGGGCCGCGTGCCAAAGGTTGCCGATCCCTGATATAAAATGACTGTATGAGTTCATGATATCTGCGAAAAGTAAACAACCCCTTAAAAATATAGACTTAAACTCAATGGAATGGAACTATTATTTCTTCTTTGATTGATTGCCCCTATGTGTAGTACACTTTTTTGTTCCTTCAGGTTGTGTGTGCACTGAGGGCTGGGGATGTTTCTCTAGCAGTGTCCATATGGTCTGTGCATGCACCACAGCTCTCGTTGTGCTCTTCACCAAGGGAATAAAGGGGGTTGCCAGACCACCACCATCTTAATTCCTTTTTACCACTTGTGCTCTAGGATGGAGCTTCAGTGTTTGTGCTGACTACTTCAGCTTTTTCCTGTTCAAAATACTTTTAAAATTCTTTGTAGCTAGTTTTCTTAATTTAGTTAATTAGGAGATAGTCTAAGGGTTGGTTCCCTTGGGAATCCCCCTTTGGGGTGAGGAGTCATTTTCCATATCTGCCCTGCCCCAACCTTCCAACAGTTGTGGGAAGTATGCCAAGGATCTTCAGCTTTAGGAGCTACGGTATGTGCTACAAGTCAATCCCAGTCACAGACTATCCCAACACTTGTCTGTACTGCCTGGGGGAAGAGCACATCCCTTCCAGGTGCAGTATCTGTAGGTGGTTCATGAGTAGGACTAAACAGTCCAGGAAGTTTTGGTGCTGCAGGTTCCTGATGGAGCAAGCCATGAAGGCGGGAGCAACCTCTTAGTGGGGAGACCACCTATATTACTGTCTGAAGAAGGCAGGAGTGGCCCTTCTTCTTCTTCTTCAGTTCTGAGTCGTTCCAAGATCTCTGCTTCCCCACCCCCACTTCCCTGGCTCTGAGACACTCTGGAGAGCAGGGCCAGGGCAGATGGGGGGTGGGGGGATGGGATGGGGAAGAGAGACATAAGTGCTCTCATAAGGACAAGAGGGAAGGTTCCCCATCCAAGTCCTCTAAAAAGAGGCAGAAGTCCCTGTCCCATACCAAGTCATTGGATGCTTTGTGCTCCAGAGCGGGACTTCTTCTAAGGGCAAAACCGCAGCATTCACTGGTACCGTGGCTGCTTCTTCAGCACCAAAACCCTTCTTGGTACTGTTGGATAGGGCATCCTCTTTGGAAATCTGAGCGGTGGAGACATCTCTATCAACTCCAGTTTGACTCCTGGATCTAGAAGACCTTCTACTGCTCCTGGAACCAGAATCACCGCACCCTCTCTAGGCTTTAATGGCTGGAACCAGGACTCTAGCCAGTACCAGTTATCAGTTCAGTACACTTTTCCATCCCTGCCCTCATGCAGGGGTTGAGCTAGACTGTCTTTGGTACTGTTAGCGAATAGAGGCAGGCCATCTCTGCCTCCTCTGGTACTGAAGGCTCCCCTATTGGATCCAGGATCAGAAACTTTGGAATTGGAAGATAGACACCCTGCCCAGATAGGCTCCTTGAGAAGATTCAGCCCAGACAGGGTATCAGGAGTGTCGAGCACATCTTACTATTCTCATTCTAGGGAACAACCCCCCTACAGCCACTGGTACCCAATACCCTGGGAGCTGGTTCTGAGCAGTTAGATCCCACAATAGCAGTATTGTGTCCTGGAAGACTCGCAAGACCTCTGTCCAATATATCAACCCCATGATACTGAAGACCTGAGGGACTCTAGGGTTTCCAGAGTAGAGTAGGATCTTTATCAACCTCTTCAAGAGCCACAACTCCAGCAGCATGAGGAAGAGGAGTGAGGGGAGAGAATCTTTCTGTGACTTTGTCCTCTTCTCGCTCTGATGACGTGGTGATTCTAACTTCCCCGCTGCACCATGACTATCCCAAAGCCTCTCAGGACTTAATTAACAGAACGGCAGTCACTTCAGATTCCTCTAGAAGAGGTCCAGGAAGCATAACACAAACTGCTGGACATTTTACATAGTTTAGGTCCAAGCAGAATGGCTCTTCCTATAAACAAGGCCATCCTCGAACCTGCCAAGGCCCTCAGACACACAGTGGCCATAAGTCCGTCAGTGTCCAAGCAGGCTGAAAAAAGGTATTTTGTACCAATGAATGGGTTAGAATACTTATTCTTTCATCCATCTCCCAACTCCTTGATGGTGTCAGTGGCCACCAAGAATACTAGACAGAAACAATCTAGGTCTAATCTGCATGAGAAAGAAGCTAAGAGGCCTGACCCCTTTGGGAGAAGGGAATATTCCTCAGCCTGCCTACAATTCTGAGTTTCCAACTACCAAACTCTAATGGCCAGTTATGATTTCACCATCTTTGCCAGCTTCGCTGTTGAGATTCCTCAGGATGTTAAAGACCAATTCCAGGCCCTGATTGATGAAGGTAGGTTGGTAACAAGATCGGCACTTCAGAGTGCCCTATGTGGCTGACGCACTGTCAAGATAAATTGCGACTGCTGTGGTGATGAGATGCGTGTCATGGCTCTTCTTGGGAATCCCAGAGGAGGTTCAGACACATAGAAAGGGTGCCAAAATCAACCACTGTTCATGTCCAAACCTCTGCTACCCTTGAAACCAGTGTTTGATGGGACTTTTTGAGAGCTGTGCACCAACTGTCCCTCTAGATCTACACAACCGCTCTGCTTTTCCCCCTCCCTCTGGAGGCTGACTTTCCTACTATTTATCCGTCTGGACAGAAATCACAGTGGACAAATGGGTGCTAGAGGTCATCTCCTCAGGGTACATCATCCAGTTCCCTTCCCTGCCCAACCTCGTCCACCTTCCCACCCTCTTCAGGGACCTCTCTCACCAGAGGATTCTTCTGCATGAGGGAAAATGGCTCTTTGAACTGGAGGCAATAGAACTAGTACCTCCAGCAGCAAGGGGAAAGGGATTCTACTCAAGGTATTTTCTTGTCCACAAGAAAACAGAGGATGGAGACCCATTCTGGACCTCAGGGAACTGAACAAGTTTATCCACTGTGTAAAGTTCAGGATGGTGACCCTGTCATCTATTATCCCATCACTAGATCTAGACAATTGATTCACAGCCCTCAGTCTCAAAGATGCCTACTTTTATATAGGCATTCAGCTGGCACACAGGAAATTCCTGAGATTTATGGCCAGACAACAGCACTATCCATACAGGGTCCTCACCTTTGGGCTTTTGATGGCAGTGTGCATGTTTACTAAGGTATTATTGGTGGTAGCAGCTCACTTTCACTGGCAACAGGCAATGGTTTACTCATACCTAGATGACTGACACCTAAAGTGCAATCTTACCAGGAAACATGGGATGCAACCAGAATGCTGGACCTCAGAGTGAACCTGGAAAAGTCCACCCTGGAACTCTTACAGTCGATAGAATTCATTGGGGCAAGGTTGGGCCCTATTACAGCATACTTGCCAGATGACTTCTTCCTCTCTATCATCAGGCTCGTACGAATCTTTTGAGCTCCAGAATGTCTGTCCGATCCAGCCTGACACTGGTGGGTCATATGGCCGTGAGCACTTATGTGACTCCATTTATGAGGCTTCATCTCAGATGTTTACAAGGCTGGCTATAGTCTGTTTACACTCCAAGCAAGTACAGTCTTGACTTGCTTGATATGATTCCCAAAGGGTCTTAGCCTCCCTTACTTCATGGGAGGACAGAGCAAGGGTGTGCGTAATGCAGGTAACATTCAACCTACTGCTCCCAACAAGGCCAGTAACAACTGCTGCATCCTGTTTAGGTTGGAGGTGCACCGCTGGAGGGTCAGGTTGCCCAAAGAACATGGTCCCCTCAGGGGTCTATGCTTCATTTCAGTGTGTTGGAGCTAACAGCAGTCAGATTGGCCTGCAAACAATTCCTTTCTTGCATCTGCAGATAGTCAGTCCAAATACAGTTGGATAACATTATGGCAGGCTGTTATATCAATGAGCACACTCCTCTCAGCCATTGCCCTTTGTGACTGGTGTATTCCCATGCAGATTACCCTAACTGCTGTCCACCTCCCAGTGATCCGTAACACCTGGCAGATTGAGTAGACGTTTCTCCACCGAACTTGAGCGGGAGCTGCATGATGTGACTCTGTAGGTGGTGGTCCAGGTGTGGGGTCTTCTATCCATGGACCTGTTTGTGTCCCATCTAAATCATAAGTGCAAAGAGTTCTGTTCCAGAGATGGTTGTAGCCTGGGCTCTCTGGGTGACATGTTTCTTGTACAATGTTTGGGAGTCTTGTGGTACACATTCCTCCATTCCCATCTTACCTCAATTGTTGACCAGACAAAACGCAAGTCATCCTTATAGTGCCAGCTTGAGCCTGACAAGTCTTGTACCCAATGCTTCTGCAACTATCAGCCTGTCTCTACCTTCTCTCTACCTTCCCCTGATATATCAGCTACTAACCCAGGACAAAGGATGGACTAGCCTTCTCAACCCAGTCATGCTTCATTTGAGGACATAGTATTTGGAAGCTGTTGGAGTTAGAGAGGGCGTTTTCATCCTAAGTCCAGGACATCCCCTGAGTAGCTTTTGTATCTCTACCAGGAGATGCTATAAAGTGAAGTGGAATAGGTTTATGTTGTTGTGTAAACAACAAGGAATTTCCCCTTTACAGGCTAAGACCCCAGACATACTGGGCTACCTCTTGTCCTTACAATACTCGATGTTGCCTATTAGCTTCCTCCAAGTACACCTGTTAGCCATCAGCATGTTTCATTTTCCAATAGATGTCTACTCTGTATTTTCCCACCCAGTCACTACCCATGTCCTGAAGGGTTTAAGACTTCCCTCTGGTATCAAAATTGGTACCATTCTGGGACTTGAACCTTATTTTATCAACCCTCACTGCCTCATTCCTGAGGCAGTTCCAAGCATTTAATAATTGTTTGTTTTTTTTAGATTAGTCCAACTCAGAAAACCTGTGTTGAAAGATTAATAACAGAAGTGTTTCTATCACTCAGAACACCATGAGCTTATACTGAACGCTTTTGGGGGTCTAATCTCCTTGGCCCTACTAGAACAGTGGTTCTCAAATTTTTGTACTGGTGACCCCTTTCACATAGCAAGCCTCTGAATGTGACCCCTCCCTATAAATTAAAAACACTTTTTAAAATATATTTAACACCGTTATAAATGCTGGAGGCAAAGCAGAGTTTGGGGTGGAGGCTGACAGCTTGCAACTCCCCCTGTAATTACCTTGCGACCAGTTTGAGAACCCCTGTGCTAGAACGATATTTTCCTTTGTGAAGCCCCAGTCCACCAGAGCACTTAAGAATGTGCTTAATTTTAAGCACTATGAGTAATCCTGCCAAGTCCGATCAGACTCTGTATACTTGAGATGAGCACTTTCCAAGTTTGTTTGGAATATTCTGAAATAGTCTCTGTGCATGTAGAATAGATCTTTAAGGGGGGAGGGATAGCTAAAGGGGGGGTAAAAATCTGTCTGGGGATTGGTCCTGCTTTGAGCAGGGGATTGGACTAGATGACCTCCTGAGGTCCCTTCCAACTCTGATATTCTATGATTCTATATTCTGTGATTCTAACCTCGAAGATGTTATAGCTGACATTTCATACTCTGATTTTTTTTGTCATTTAGGAATACTTGATTCTTCAGAAAACCTCTAAGGTAGATGTGGACTCAAGCGGAAAGAAATGCAAAGAGAAAATGATTAGTGTACTGTGTGAAACAAAAGTACAGACAGAGCATAAAAGGTATAATTTAGTATTATTGCAGATAGAAAAGCAACCGAACTGATAATTACATTCTGACAAATCTAGGCATATTCATGTGTTTTCTTGTACAATTTAGGTTTCAGGCATTTGAAGTCAAAGAATATTCAACTTTGGATGAGCTACAAAAGGAATTTGAAGCTGCAGGACTTACTGATCTTTTCTCTGAATTTGTGCCTGCTTTGTTAAAATAAATTTGTAAGAAAACATTGGAATCTTTGACTATAGCAGCAGTTGACTGTAAAAAGTGAGAAGATAAAATGAAATGTTTGTTGGGGAACATCTTTAAAGCCGCTCTGGAGCAAAATGCCAAAGAAGACGACATCTACTTGCAAGAAACAAAAGGCAATTCACATGTTATGAAAAGATCATGTTTTTGACTGTGCATTGACTTTTGAAAGGAAATGCTGAGTTTAACAGTTAACAATATGAAGGATGGTGGGGAAAAATCACCATTCCTTTTCTCTGGGGTTCAGTTAGAATTGTATCATCTCCAGTTGTCCTGTAATTAAAGTATATTTGTCAAGATATTTGGTTTCATTCTTCTGTTTTCAAATATATCCTTATGAAGCTGGTTCTTTAACTTGCACAGCTAGAAAGATCTATTACTCTTGCTATTCAATAACTTTATAAAAATCAGCAATAATATGAATATGCATTATAATTAATAAACATGGTTTAAAAATAAAAGCTTAGAATAATTAAAGATAAATACATTTTTGAACCCCCTATAACTTACCATCCTGAATCCGCTGCTATGTATCTCCTCCATTTGTGTTACTCCATTAAACATTTTACAATTGATTTAAATAGTAAGGGTTAAGATTCCAATTGTAAAAGTATCAGGATGGAAAAAGCAAGATTGAAACTGGTTTATGAATTTTTTGCTTTGATGCTGCACTAGGATGATTGTATCAGGGGGGTTTTCCCCTTAATGGCTGGAGGGCTGAGGCTAGCCAAACCTGATTACCGAATGAGCCACACCGGGGAGAGATTAGGGTGATTGCTCTATAAAGAGCAGCAGGAGGCTGCAATGTAGGGGGCATAAGGGAGGTGGCTGGCCCAGTTACAATCATGTGAGCTCAGTGCCTCTGCTGGCAATAAGGCTAGAAATTATGAAATTACTTGTAAAACTCTTTTCAAAGAGTTGTATAGTTTTATGAGGTGAGAAGTTAAATGAACTCTAATTGTTGGACTGTGCAGACCTTTGGGCAGTTAGGGCCTGACCCTACAAGCCAGTTAAGATTGTGTGGACATAAGGGTCCATACTGGCTTATTTATTTGCAGGATAAAGGCATAAAATATTTTCCAAGTACCATTTGAATTTAGGGCATACTATTTTAATAACTCTCATGGTCCAGAATGTATAAAAAGTCTCAAGTTGGGAATTTAAGTTGACTGGAAAGGTGAAGCCATGTTTAATATTTTCTTTAAGGCATGATGACGCTAGATGGTCACTGCAACAAGAAATTGGTATGCACTGTTACATGCTTTCTTAGACATCAAACATCTTTCCAATTGTGACCATGAATTTCAAAAGTCTAACACACTTTTAATTTGAAATGAACATTCTAAAGAGGACGTTAACATAAAGGCCTAGACAGATAATTGTTTACCTCTTTGGAAATGAATAATAGTTTTGAAGGAAATTATTTAAATTTGTTTGTTAATATTCTTCCAGGGTGTTCAGTATTACAGGAGGAAAGGAGGAAACTTAGAAACTTACTGAAATTGCATGACTTTTCAGCTATTAATGAACAAGAAATTTAAACATTTCTGGTCTGATGAGTCTAGAAATTCAAGTTTACTACCTAAATGGGCAAGGAGCTCACCTGCTTGTTTAAGCAAGAGATAATGAGAATCAGGCCCAGAATGTTCATCTCTTGCTTTAAATATTTCTATACAAGCAGTTTAGCTCTTTGCCCATTTAGGTAGTATACTTGAATTTCTAGACTCACTTGTTGGACAAGAAATATATACAATTCTAGTTTGTGAATAAACCCCCTTTCACAATCTCTCTAACTCAAGCATCTCTTCACAACACTTAATTGTTAGCAGAGAAAATATTTTTCACCAGCTTATGTTTTACTTCACCGTAATCTCAATAGATTCTTAATGACCTTTACAAACCCACTTGTGTAACTTCTATTTGTTTTTGTAATAATACTTAGCTCTTCTCAAGTTCAGAATGCTTTATAATCAATATCTATTTAACCTTGCAGCACCCCCTTGACAGAGGTAAGTAAAATAATCCATTGTATACATTTGGAAGAGCTGGGTCTCACAATACCCAACAATGGCATTTCATTTGATTCTAGGTCTGATAGTTATTCAAACATGCAGTCTATAATGCTTGCTCACCAGCAACCAAATCCCTTCAGATATTTCTTGTTTGCTTTATGGACTCACTCAAACCATTTTAAGTCATCTTGTCTCCTTTCTAAAGATGGAGAAGCTGATCTATTGAGGTTAAAAGAATTCCCAAAGCCCTAGAAGGAGTCATTATCAGAGGGGACCCAACCATGTTCAGTGTTAGATCACACCTCTCCCTTTAGGTGTGTTCCAAAAGCCAGTGTTTTAATGTTTGAGATTTCAAATGCATAATGGGATGGGATGTGACGTGACTTTTTTTTTTGGAGTTCATCAGGCTTTAATGAGTTGTTAGGCAATTTTTATTTAAAAACATTATTTTTATTTGATAGCAAAATCTCTTAACAAGCCTTTCACTGTGTAGTATTTCCAGTATTTCATGCATCAGAAAGCAAAATCTGACCTAAACAGGTTTTAAAAAACATTTTTCATCTCTTATTTTAAAATGACTTCTTAGGAAAGAGGAAATCCAACTTTATAGCATGGCTACTGTAAGTGTAAACGAGTCTCTGAATTTCTACCTTTGTGATACAGAATAACAATAAAACACAAGAGCCTAAAAATGTTAAAATAAAAATTGGGTTTATTGTACATGATTGCATTAGCTAGTCCCAATTTAAAAACCAAATAACATGTTGGTGGAATAGGAGACCTTCAGTAGATATGAATAGTCAAATGAGCCACTGTCCAAAGTCAGAAACTCAGAATACCAAAAGACTAATGGAAATTCATGGTGGTAAAGTGAAGCGTTGTTCACTTTTATCTTCACCAGTGCCTTGAGCAACATTAGCAATAGAAGCTTTGCAATAAAATTACCTCAGTCTGCAAAATTATATGCTGTAAACTACACTGGGCAAAATCTTAGCTCCCCAGTCTGAAAAGTTAGCACGGAAAAATGAATAAGCGGATGAGTCCAGTGTAACATCAAAATCTGTATCAAAATCTTAGCCAGTGAAACCTTATTTAGGGACTAATTCAACACCCATTAAAATAATTGGAAATGGATCAGGTCCCTGCTGATTAGGAGTAGCTCTCCTCAGACTTGCATATGATCAGAAAAGTGGCTGGAGTTCTTTTGCACAAAGGATGTGGTGCTCATTCTAGCAAGGCTGGGTGCAGACTCCCTGAAAGTCTGATCTTTCTCACATTGAGCGCTAATAACTGTGTAAAGAAAGCCATTTGCAGTGCACAACTGACACAGAAGCCCATGTGTGGTTCACTGCTGTGTGTTTGCAACTTGTCAGGCCTGACATACTCATTACATCAAATACTGGTGTCATGATATTTATTTAAAAGGTGACCTGTAATATATCATTTATAACACACTTGTCACTAATGACACTATGAAATGTTTGTAACGCCTCAGTAGGTGAAATTATGGATACTCTCTGATAGTATGTCCTGGAGAGTGTAAACATACAAAGGTGACAAAACAGGTTTCTTCTGTTTAAAGAGAAAAGAAAATACGGTGCCAGGTGCACGTTCACGAAAGAGGGCTCTGACCTGCTGTCTCCAAGTAAAGCCAGTGGCTAACCTTCTTGCATCTTTGCAAGGCGGGAGACATGACGCTAAGAGCATCCCAGTGCCAGAAGGCAAGGAGCTCACTGGTATCAGGTAATGAGATTCAGCTGGCCTGATCAGTTCAGTGTAGCCCAAAACACTATGGTTATAATCTGTAACTAAAAGGTGTCATGTCCCCCCACAGATTTGTTTGCTTCCCAGCAGAAAATGATAGGGAAGTAAAGGGAAGCCGCAAGAGCGGTCACACACCCCTCCCCAGAAGCGCGGATACCTCATTTCCAGTGCCTGGAGCAGCTGGTGGAGAGGTAAATCACCGCGGGGGGAGGGAGATGGGGCTGGGGCATGCTGCTGCCCCCCCATTTCTGCAAACGCAGAGCTGCCTGGCAGCTCAGTCTTGTTGACTCTGCAGCTGGACACCACCTCCTGGGTCCTAGTTCTGTTTATCTTCCCTGGCTCTGTGTGCTGGGTGCCATGTTTTCTGTACAACAGTGAGTGTCTGCGATGGGCAGGGTAAGAGGAGTGGAGCAAAGGAGGTGAGGTGTGGGGAGTGGAGTGGGATAGGGCAGGGGGAGAGGGATAGGGGACAGTGGGGAGACGGGAAGGGACAGTAGGGAAGGGGGATGGAATGGGGAAAAGAAGGGGATAGGAGAATGGGGGGGGGGGAGCAAGAGCCCAGCATGTGCGCTTCCCCCAGCAGCAGCTGGGGCTCCCCCATTAAACAGGCCAATTGAACCCCCACTCCAATGAGCCCCCGCCCTGCACCTGGACCACCCTGACATGCAGGCCTGGCCCTTGTGCTGTGTCAGGGTCGGGGGGGTACTCTCCCACCTCCCTCCAGCCAGTGGCCTGCACTCCCCATTGCCATGCTGGATCCTCCACATTTATTTGTCGAATAAAATTTGCAGAATTTTAAAATAATTGTGTGCAGAATTTTTTTGTGTGGAACAGAATTTTAAGTTTTTTGGCACAGAATTCCCTCAGGAGTACATCTGATAGTTCTGTGGAAGTTCCTAACTGAGGGAAAGTCAGCCGTGGCTGGGAAAAAGGAAGACTGGTGACAGAAACCATCTTGAACAAAGCATCTACCTTGCTGGAAAAGTATCAGAGGGGTGGCCGTGTTAGTCTGAATCTGTAAAAAGCAACAGAGGGTCCTGTGGCACCTTTAAGACTAACAGAAGTATTGGAAGCCTAAGCTTTTGTGGGTAAGAACCTCACTTCTTCAGATGCAAGAAGTGAGGTTCTTACCCACGAAAGCTTATGCTCCCAATACTTCTGTTCGTCTTAAAGGTGCCACAGGACCCTCTGTTACCTTGCTGGAGTAAGTTTTAGACTTTTAGATGCGTGTTTTCACTTTTATATTCTTGTCACCCTTTCTAAATTTATTCCTTTGACTTGGCATCACATAACCCATGTCCCAGTGTTAATACATTTGTTTTATTTTTACTATAAACCAACCCAGTGCTGTTTAAATGGAAGCGTGTATTTATCCCAGTTAAATCAACAAGCTGTGATGTGCTTTTGTGTCTTTAGAGGAACAAATAAACATTATTATTTTTCTGAACTGTCCAGGAGAGGGCTGGACATTACAGAGCATGCGGTTCTGAGAAAATTTGGGACTGGGAATGTGTTGTATTCACCCCATCAGTAGTAACCAAGACTGCTAGAGACTAGGGAGTGTGACTGGTGTGTTGCTGGCTGGCTGCTGAGGTCAGAGTTGCTGGACCAGGGTCTGCAGTTATACGCTGGCACTCAGGGTGTGACCTGCATGAGTGTTGCTGACTGTGAATGTCCCGGGCAGAGTTACAGTAAGAAAGCATTTGAGGCACCCAGGGTTACAGGGCAGTCAGTGACTAAACCCCTCACTGGTCTGGATTGCACCTCAAACTCTGACAACAATAAGAAGTTTTATTGTTCCTCCAAGAGGGTACTCGTGTAACACTCCCAGCCAGTATGAAAAGCTGTAGCACAAATGGGACTTGGGAAAGTTGCGCTTCCCTTCTGGTACCTGTCTTCATCCTCCTGCCAAAAATAGTTGATTACTTGTTCCAAGCAGCTTGATCATCTGTCAGTTTCAGGAGTTAGCAAAGGCATTTTATGCACTAGCCTTCTGTACTCTCTTTAATTTGTTACTCATTTTACTTAAATTGGCCAAATCAACAAATCCATTCAATATAAGAAATGACTACAGTTTTTCTGCTTAGTTTGACATGCTTTAAAGAATTACAAATCTGATCAGTATGCTACTGTTTAGACAGAAGAACAAGAACAATAAACTAGATGGCAGCCTGATTCTGTCAAAGCAAATGCTATTTGTTACCCATCAATCAATCCTTTAGTTTGAAGAGTATGAGGGCATCTTGTATTCAGGCAAATAAACAGTATTTTTAAAGGTTGTTCTTTTCTGAAAAGGCTGGAGTTATCTATTAATGATGACTTGTTTGTATGTGCTATATGTATGTTTATGGCAAAAGTGGGGAAATCTTTTGGCCCAAGAAGCATACACTGAGGTGCCACATAGCAGTGATTTCCAAAGAGAAAGGAGAAATGGAAAGAAAAGGAAGTGTGCAGCAGGAGTTGGGAGGAGCAGAAGGAATATCACGGAGTCTTGAAACACTTTTATCTTTGTGAAAAATAAGTAAACTCTGCAAATACACACCTATGTTTTAGCAAAATGTTTGGGATTTTACTTTTCTCATTTCTTGTTTTTCTCAACTTGTATTTTTTCTTTGTTCCTCTCCTTTCTTCATGTTTTCTTCTTCTTGCTCTGATTTTTTTAAACCTTCTCTCTGCTTTTCCTTATCTGTGGTGGTCTGTTGTCTTCTTCATGTGCTGCTGTTATAAAGCTTCAGGGAGTGCAAACATTGGGTAAGCTACTCTCACACCGTTTGGCCTGTGAGCCACCTTCGGTAAGGCTGGGTCTGGTATGGAGGTTGTAGTTTGGCTAGCTCCAATTATGGCTGGTAATGGAAATAGTATATAAACATATAACCTGCTAATTATTATATTATGGTATTGCCTTATATGTAAATTGTATAGACCTCTCTCAGCTAGCGTTCTTCACTATAGCATGAAGTAACTGTGATACTACATGATTATGTTGATCATCTATTACCTTTGTGCAGTGGCAGTAGCTGAACAATGTGCAAACTCCTGAAAATGACGGGAATGCACATGGCAGTATGTACAAAGCATATACTGTGTATCGCCATCTGAATCAAGCAGTTCACATGTTTTGTTTTTGTTTTTCTAAAAATGCCAAGTTTAGCAAATAAGAGCTCAGACTCCTGGTGCAATATCTATAGAAACAAAGCTGATTTAGCTATTTGACTGGTCAAGTTAAATAATTCAGAATTGAGGTTTGATTGGTCCCCTCCCTTCCTCCTCTGAGTTCTTGTGTGTGGGTTTATGTACCCTGAACCAAATGAAAAAAGAGCACATGTGATGGATCTGCAAAGCAGGGGACTACAGCTCCCACCAGCTCCCCTCCCTTGCATTTCCCCTTCCCCAGACCAGATAAAGGGAAAGATCCTGAACATGGAAGTGGCCTGGCTCTGTTTGGGAGTGGGAGCTGCATAGTATCAGAGAGCTGGAGAGAAGCCCCAGGAACTGTGGATAGAGCTGCATGTGAAACAGGTTGTAACTTCCAGGTGATACAGTTGGGTGCAGGTCTGTGTGGGACATAGGGGAGCAGTAGGGGCTGGGCAGGGAGCTGGTGGAGAGGGGCCCCAATGAGACGCTTGCTGAACCTGGGCTGGAAACTTGCAAGCCCCTATTTGCTTGCAAGGCACTTGGCCTGAAGAGGCCTCTAACTCTCAGTTGTACTGCCCGGAGACCCAAACAGGAACTGTTACTCACTTTGAACTCGAACTGTTTAAGCCTCTTTTCCTAGGATATCGGCAAACTTTCCCTTTCCTACCAGCCCTACTAAAATACACTTTCACTTAGCCATGTCTCAATGATTACTGGGAAAACTTTCCCTTTCCTACCAGCCCTACTAAAATACTTTCACTTAGCCATGTCTCAATGATTACTGGGACCCACCAGGGTTAGCACCTCTGAGGCTTAGCTGCTCAGGCATCTATGATGCTTGCCTGACTTGCGGCACATCAGGCACACTACTGGCACCGTAGGGCTTTGGTGTACTGGCCAGCCACAATAATTATAAAGAAATGTTATAAAATATTAAAACCCAAACCCTCTCCTCATAATTGACATGATCAACTGACTTTTGGAGCAAGAACAGTGAACTACTCAGCCTATTCTGCAAGCCTTTTATGTGTCTTGATGTAGACAATGGAACTCAGTTCTGTATCTCCGACCTTGCACTTAATCTGGACACATCCCCCCTCTCCAAGTTCCTTAGCTGACAGTGTGGTTCTGCACATTGAGTGGAGCAGGGGTGGATCTAGTCCCATAAAGTTGCCCACTGGTGACTTGCTCTGTGGGGACTGGGCAATAGGAAACTGTGACGAGATCCCCAGGGTGCAGCCTCGGACTGTGGGACCGCTGTGCCCCCTTAACTCTATCTACCCTGGGCTGTCTCTCACAATGCCTTGCTAGTGACCAGCAGCAAACGTCTCCAGGCGCTGTTATCACTCAGCACAACAGCATGTGGAGCCCCAAACCCAGCTAGATTGCATGAATGCTCCCAGAGCCACTCATGAATCACACAGATAAAGGCACCAGAGCCAAATCCCCCCAGCACTGTATCCCAGGAATATACCGTCTTGCACTGCTCATCAATGGAAAGTGGACATACACCAGCCTTTGTAAATCCTGAGCATACTTACGACACACTTCAGGCAAACTTGCTGGTAAAGATAAGCAGTAAAACAAATGTATTGGCTACAAAAGATAGATTTTAAGTGATTATAAGTGATAGCAAAAAGTCAAAGTTAGTTACCAAAATAAAATAAAATATAAGTATGCAGTCTAAACTCTCAACCCTATTAGGCTGGGCAACATCTAGATTAAGCAGTTTTTCTCACCCCACTGGACATTGCAGTTCATAGTACACAGATTTCACCCTTGAAATCTGAGCCAGTTCCCTCAGTTGGAGTCTTCAGAGTGTCCTTGTTGCTTGCAGCGTAGGTGGGTGAAGGAGAAAGGCCCAGCATGCGGCCACTGTGTTCTGTTTTATACCCTCAGTCCCATGTGCTTGGGGAGCACAAATCCAGGCATGTCTGGGGCCATTACTGAGTCTCCACGCAAGGCTGAGCAATTCCCCTGGTGTGGCCTCATGCAGGAGAGTCATTGAATTGTATCTCCCTTGCTGGACAATGGCTGTTGATGGGTTGTTTGACACCCCGCCCAGGTGTAGGTTACTTTCCTTGCTGTTGCTTCTGGGGAGCTAATATCTGGCTGGTCCCCCAACTTACAGCATGTTTTAGTGACAACCATACAACACAATTCTCATAACTTCATATGCATTAACGATATACATATGTAACCCTTCTGCCAGGCCAAGTGATAGCAGCAAGGGCCGGGTTCAGTACATAGGGGTCCCTTCCCAACAGCGTGACACAGAACCAGCTCGAGCCCCCACCCAGTGACCTGGGAAAATCTTACACACACCCCTGGGCGCCTCGAAGAGGCAATACTTCCCCTCTCGCAAGCACAGAGCCTCGGTGTAGCAGAAAAATGTTTAATAACATGAGGTAAACGACATAGCATTAAATTGGGAAAACACTACAACTAGAGTTCATAGACCAAACCATGAGCGAAGACCCACCCCAGCAAATTGGGCCGTGTCCTTTCCCGTTGGTTCTTGAAACCAGCAACCAAAGTCCCAAAAGTCCAACAACCCCAAAGTCTCTTGGGTCCAGCAACCCAAGAATCACCAAAGTCCCAAAAGTCCAACAACCCCCCAAAGTCTCTGTCCCTGGTCAGTGCAGCCCCAGAGTTCAGGGGGGAGGGGCGCAGGGTGTTAAGGGGCACCTTACGTGATCCGAGACCAACCGGCCGCCTCTCCGTGGGGTTCCGCCGCAGCCTTCACCACGAGCCGCTCCACTCCACCTGCTGTCCCGTGAGCCGCTCCTGCCGTCCCACGAACTGCTCTGCTCTGCTCCGCTCACCGACCTGTGAGCCGCCCGGCTCCACTCCGCTCCAACCGTCCCCGCATGGCTCCGCTCTGCCAGCTGCTCCTCCAGCTGCTCTGCTCCGCTCCGCTCACCGACCTATGAGCCGCTCAGCTCCGCTCCGCTCTGCTCCAACCGTCCCCGCGAGGCTCCACTCGGCTAGCTGCTCCTCCAGCCGTCCCCGCAAACTGCTCCGCCAGCCGCTTAGCAATTCAGGCTCCCCCACTAGTTAACACAGCCTCAGTGATCTCAGCTCTTAGTAACTTTAGCTCTTTTGTGATTTCAGCTCATAGTGGGGGAGCCCCAGTGCTGGTGCACTAGTGGCCCAAAGTGAACTCAGCTCAGCAGCCTGTAACTAGACTCCTAAGGGAATCAAAGTTAGCTCTGACATTCAACAGTGGAGAGAGGAGAAGGTGCAATTGGTGTTTCAGGCTCACGCAGGGGCCCCACACCACTAGGTACCAATACCTGCCCCCAACCTCTCTCAATTCACTGGGTTTTGTAACCCATGCCCCTTGACAAGCAAATGCTACTTAGGTAATGGTGACGGATTCACTCAGTCCTTCTGTCATACAACAGTTCCACTGGCCTTGATTCACAGAATCAGGGTAACAAAACTTTATTCTTCCTGCCCCAATAACAGAGAAACTGGGGATCCCACACCAGCCAAAGTAACCACTTTTGGTTGCTGTGGGCTCATGCTAGGCGTGTGGGTGTGCCTATGCAAACAAGATCCGCCCTTGGAGTTCTTTTCCACACTCGCCATAATTCACCACCAGATGTCAGGGTAGAGCTCATCCTGACTCTGCTTACACATATATTGATAGAGAAATGACTTTCAACAGATCATAACCTTTCCTCTGATACCTTACAAGGCATGTTTTATATGTAAGATCACGATTATATAAAAATGAGGAATATGGGGGTTATAGGACGCTCCCCCAAGGTACCGAATGTCACAGAAATATTCCGTTACTTTAGGTGGCTGCCCAGCTGGACAGTCTTTGCACCCTTTTAAAATACTTTTGATTTTAGGATTCAAGTGATGTTAAATCTTTTCATAGCTCAATTGCTTGTTTCAATTCAAGACATACATGGGGTCAAATTCAGAGCTGTGTAATTCGATTGAGTTGTTCCTTTTGACACCATGGCTATATTGGCTCCTGGTGTATGTTCTGTCCTTCTGAACTCAGACTGGTTTGAAGCTGAAACCAGAGGATGTTTTACCAACTATATTCAGAGATAAACCTGGTGAACAATAGCTTCTCTGAGTCAGTGACTGATGATTTCATACAGGCCCCCTTTAACTTCTTAAAATAAACCTGCCATCACTGCCTCCACAGACTTACCAGTCTGGGAAGCAAGAGGCCAGCAAGCTGGATCTTTTATAGCAGTGCAGAGAACTAACTCCAGAATTATTGGGTTAGTTATTTCTTTTTTTCTTTTTCAATATTTTAGGCAGATGCATCTCACCTGCACTATCTGTGCAATCTAGTATTAAGCCTGTCTGAGCCAAGAACAGGTTGTACTAAACTTACATAGTTTGGTAATATGGATAGGTATACACTAGTGACTAGACTGAGAGCCCCAAACCCACTTCACTAGCTGTTTCTGACAGGTCTGTAAGAAGCAAAAGGCAAGTGTGCTCATTCATTCATTGTTTTTAGCCTGTGTAGTAAATCTGATCAGACATGGCCAGGTGAGGCCAAACAGCCTATGGTTTGTAGTTCAAATATTTATAAGACACCAGCCTTCCTACAACCTAAACATAATGAATGAAATCAAAAGGGCATCTTGATGTCACGGTTTCCAGTGAAATCAAAATGGTTTTGCTCAATCAAGGCTATATGTTTACAAATATGTAAATGTAGTCAAAAGAGCACAGCAAGGGGTTTCTCAGACAGCTACAAGCAGGGTTTCCCCTCAGCCTCAAACAGGTATAGCCCAGAGTCAGGGATTCTGAGGAACTGTTGTGTCTTTTACTCTTTACACAACAAACATAATATAAAGGAACCACAGGGGCACAGTGAGGTCCAAATAACCATATATAGCCTGCCAGGCCTGGCTACATATATACACTGCCACTCTGTCAGGGTTCTGGTGGCTTTTGAAACATAGAACACAATGAGGGTGCTCACAAGCTACAGGAGCCCAGTTCTTTTATAGTGCCTTTGATTAGGATAACTCCTTACAGCTACTTCCCCATCATGGCTGAGGTCTGTGGATAAAAAACTGCTCTTCTGTTGTGGGGTGGAAGAGAGAAAGGGAAAGAAACCCTGTAATGTATTCACCTTCTAAATAATTCATTTTGTAACAGCACTATTTATAGTATTTATATTTGGTTATATTTCTGTGGAATCATAAGTGTGCAAAGAAACCTTTATATCACTATACACACTTTTTATTGTATTGGAAAGTAGCCTAGAATTCACAAGAATAACTTACCTGCAATTAGAATAAATAATGCAATAGCCTCGACTAGGAGAAAATAGTAGATTTTAAAGGACTACTATCAATATAATCCAGAGTTTCTCAACCTTTTCCAATCTGCAACCCCCTTTTCCATACCAAGAACATCCTGGTTCCCCCCCCCCCCCCCCCCCCCCCCCCCCCGTTCTGTTTAGCATTATGATAATGACAGTATGGTCACAATTCCCTATTACCTGTTTGTGACCACCTGCTTGAGAACTCCTGATCTAGTTCTTTAAAAACAAGCTGAAAGTAATTTCAGGTACTACATCTGCCTCTGAGTTCCTGCCGATTTTTGTGGCTTTAAAACAGGAAAATGTGATTGGAAACATATTTCTCTTCGCTTTGTTTCTTAGTGAAAGACCCCTCCCAAAACCATTGGGGACTATGCACAAAGTGCCATCAAAATGCACAAAGTAAATTAACTGAGAAGAAGAGAGATATTTTGGTTATATCTGAAGTATTACTTTAAAGAACAGTATGTTAAAAAATTCAGACGTGGATGATTTTTAAGTTGACAGAGTCCCTTTACCTGTTCTGACTGTATTGTAAAAATATTAACATTAAATAATGTTCTAGTTTGTATTGTTTGTAATGTTCTAGTTTTGTAATAGGATGATAAAAGGTTGTGCATCTTGTATTTTTATTAGAATTTAAAACTGAAATTGCCTTTATTAAAAAATATCTCAAATGTTGGAATCAACTGTCATATATTTTATAATACTGTTAAATATTATTATGATGTCTCTCTTCATGCTTAACACAAGTAGTGTTGCTGCCACTGTGTAGTTTGTTTTTTATTTTACATGTAAACTTTATTTTGTGTTATCTTATGCAGGAATTATGTATTGTCTAGCTTAATTATAGGATTTATAGAGATAAATGGAACTTTAAATGTAAATATGCTAATAGCATTTTGCAGTTATTGTTTTGAGCTGTACTGATATGTGGGCTTTTCTAGCAATACTAGTTTGTGTTGTCTAACCACACTCACAGCATTATCCTCCAGCAAAGAGCTGTCTGTTCAGAGAGACAGAGAAAAAAAAACTTTGCTTATACAATAAAATAATTTTGTATATTAATTTAAGGAATTCTTTGGACTCTAAGAATAAAATCCTTTAATATTTTGGGTCTGGAACTATTATGCATTCAGGCACTTTAATTTTATTAAAATATGTCAGCAAGCTTTACATTTTTCTTTGTTTTGTATTTGTTACACATAATTTAATTTAAATAAGCATTTTATATTCTGAATCTGAGCATTGCTGATCACAGGAATGTAGTCAAAGTTTTATCCGTGTTTTCATTATAAATCTCTGTTATTCATGGTTTATAACTTCAATGCAAAAAAGTCACGCAGGATGGAATTTAGCACAGAAGGTCTCAGTATGGGAGTGACCTCTGTTCTTTATGTTTACTGTTGTCTACTTCTGCATTTCTGAGGGGAGAAACCAAGGCACTGATTTGTTTAGAAAATGCTAAAAGGCCATAACTTTCTTGAACTGAATTTTGCAAGCTAACATGTTTACAGTAGATCCCGGTAACTACCCAGGATGCCAACTTACTTATATTTACATGAGGAAATTTTGGAGTTGGAACTCCGGTGCATTCTATAGTTATGAGGAGTGGAGGGTTTTAAAAAAGTATAGTGCTGTACACAGAATTTTGCATCACAACACATTGTTCTTTTGTGCTTTTATTATGAAATATGGTTGCTAAGTGCAAGAAAGTGATTGGAAAAAAGCTATAAATGGACAACACAGTGAAATGGCAGTAATATGAAGCTCCAGATTCTGAGTTTGTGAAAATCAGTGTAGAAAGACCTGCTGGAATAGTGTCTGTTTCCTCTGCCCAATCTGCCTTCTCTTAGGGGAGAAAAAGTTGATAACCAAAAGGAGAAAAAATCCTTACTTCTTATGTGCTCTCTGAGTTTAAGGGCATTTTAGAACTCCTTGTCTCAGGCTCAAGACCTGGGATTTAGATTGTTAAAGATTATTGGGAGGTTGATTTTTGCCTGGGAAGTCTGTTTTTGACTTTTGGCTTGGTTGGGCATTTTCTTCATCTTGGAAAATGAGAGCTAAAAAAGGGAGCTGTGATCTACATATGCTTAGATTTTTGCAGAGACCCAGGGAAGAGAGAGCACAATTGAAAAGGCCTATTTTAAATGTTTGAGGAATGAGTAATTGCTGGAAAGCGCAGGTTACTAGAAGAATGAGCATCTAGTGAGTTTGGGGTTGCAAATTTTGGTTGGATGTATTCCTGGAGATTTCATCAAATGACGTAATCTTTAATTAAAGATTAATCTTTAATTCCTGGAGACTCCAGGCCAAAGCTGTGTTACAGATAGATCCAGCACTTCTGGGAGACATCTGTGACAACAGTCTTTCAGCGGGTGACATTTATGTACATGATAAAGAGACAATAATCTCTTAATGTAAAATTTAGAATACATTTTCTAATGTCATCAGGTTTGTTAGGTGTTTTAAAAAAAAGTTCATCTTCTAATAAAATTTTGAATCATAGAAGATTAGGGTTGGAAGAGACCTCAGGAGGTCATCTAGTCCAACCCCCGTTCAAAGCAGGACCAACACCAACTAAATCATCCCAGCCAGGGCTTTGTCAAGACGGGCCTTAAAAACCTCTAAGGATGGAGATTCCACCACCTCCCTAGGTAACCCATTTCAGTGCTTCACCACCCTCCCAGTGAAACAGTGTTTTCTAATATATCCAACATAGACCTCCCCCACTGCAACTTGAGACCATTGCTCCTTGTTCTGTCATCTGCCACCATTGAGAACAGCCGAGCTCCATCCTCCTTGGAACTCCCCTTCAGATAGTTGAAGGCTGCTATCAAATCCCCCCTCGCTCTTCTTGTCTGCAGACTAAACAAGCCCAGTTCCCTCAGCCACTCCTCGTAAGTCATGTGCCCCAGCCCTCCTGATTATTTTCGTTGCCCTCCGCTGGACTCTCTCCAATTTGTCCACATCCTTTCTGAATTGGGGGGCCCAAAACTGGACGCAATGTGGCCTCACCAGTGCCGAATAGAGGGGAATAATCACTTCCCTCAATCTGCTGGCAATGCTCCTACTAATGCAGCCCATTAAGCCGTTAACCTTCTATGCGACAAGGGCACACTTTTGACTCATATCCAGCTTCTCATCCACTGTAATCCCCAGGTCCTTTTCTGCAGAACTGCCGCTTAGCCAGTTGGTGCCCAGCCTGTAGCGGTGCATGGGATTCTTCCACCCTCAGTGCAGGACTCTGCACTTGTCCTTGTTGAACCTCATCAGATTTCTTTTAGCCGAATCATCCAATTTGTCTAGGTCACTCTGGACCCTATCCCGACTCTCCAGCTTATCTACCTCTCCACCCAGTTTAGTGTCATCCACGAACTTGCTGAGGGTGCAATCCGTCCCATCATCGAGATAATTAATAAAGATGTTGAACAAAACCGGCCCCAGGACCGACTCTTGGGGCACTCCGCTTGATACCGGCTGCCAACTAGACATCGAGCCGCTGATCACTACCCATTGAGTCTGACAATCTAGCCAGCTTTCTATATACCTTATAGTCCATTCATCCAATCCATACTTTTTTAACTTGCTGGCAAGAATACTGTGGGAGTCTGTATCAAAAGGTTTGCTAAAGTCAAGATATATCACGTCCACCACTTTCCCCATATCCACAGAGCCAGTTATCTCATCATAGAAGGCAATCAGGTTGGTCAGGCATGACTTGCCCTTGGTGAATTCCTGTTGACTGTTCCCGATCACCTTCCTCTCCTCCAAGTGCTTCAAAATGGTTTCCTTGAGGACCTGCTCCATGATTTTTCCAGGGACTGAAGTGAGGCTGACCAGTCTGTAGTTCCCTAGGTTCCCCTTCCCTTTTTTAAAGATGGGCACTATATTTGCCTTTTTCCAATCGTCCGGGATCTCTCTTGGTCACCACGAGGCTCTGCAATCACATCAGCCAATTCCCTCAGCACCCTCGGATGCATTAGATCTGGACCCATAGACTTGTGCAATATCTTTATACTCCTCCCTAGTCATCTGACCAAGTTTCCACTTCTTGTAAGCTTCCTTTTTGTGTTTAAGCTCACCGAAGATTTCACTGTTAAGCCAAGCTGGTCGCCTGCCATATTTGCTGTTCTTTCTGCACATCAGGATGGTTTGTTCCTGTGCCCTCAATAAGGCTTCTTTAAAATACAGCCAGCTTTCCTGGACTCCTTTCCCCCTCATATTGGCCTCCCAGGGGATCCTGCCCATCAGTTCCCTAAGGGAGTCAAAGTCTGCTTTTCTGAAGTCCAGGGTCTGTATTTTGCTACTTTCCTTTCTTCCTTTTGTGAGGATCCTGAACTCGACCAGCTCATGGTCACTGCTGCCCAGGTTGCCACTCCTTCTACTTCCCCTACCAATCCTTCCCTGTTTGTGAGCAGCAGGTCAAGAGGAGAATGGCCCCTGGTTTGTCCCTCCAGTAGTTGCACCAGGAAGTTGTCCCCAACACTCTCCAAAACTTCCTGGATTGTCTGTGCAACTCTTTGTGGTTAGTGATTAGATGTCCAGTATTCAGGAGAACAGATCCACAGGTTTATGCCAAAACTGATATAGTGCTCAGGGCTGCCATCAGGAGGCAACGCAGGAAACTGTGTCTGGTCAGGGATTTGGGGTCTGGATATATAAGAGTTCAGACTAGATGATCTAGCACAGTGATACTCAGATTGAGGCTCGCGAGCTGCAAGTGGCTCTTTAATGTGTCTCCTGCGGCTCTTTGCAGCACGATATTAAAACACGGTGTGATTTAATTATTAACCAATCAGGATGCTTTTACTATGTTATTAACCAATTGTAATTGATGATAATACTTGGTCAGTCATTTTGCTGTGAGAATTATATAAAAACTTAATATTTCCCCCAGCATACTGTTTAAATATGAATAATAGTACTATAATAAATTAAACAATTAATTCATACTACTGTGGGTCTTTTGGGTCATGTTGATCACTAATTTGGCTCCTGAACCACTGAAGTCTGAGTATCCCTGTTCTAGTGGTCCCTTCTGGCCTTAAACTTTATGATTATGACTCTGAGCAGTGCTGTGATAGAGATCTTTATCTTTCCCTCCCCTGAATCATCCCACCTGAGCAGCAGCTACTGCAGCCATTCAGGAGGGAGAAGAGTTGTTGGATGTTGCAGGTGGTGATTGGGGCTGGGTAGAACTCACCTCAGTCATGCAATGGTGGAAGAGGGTGAGGGAAAATTCTGTTACCCATTATGACACTGAAAGTAGGGAGAGGAAAGAAGGAAGTGCTGAAGGGAGGGATAGGAGGAGAGGAAGCAAAAGAGGAACCTGCTTACCAGGGAGAAGGGAGTTAGGCAAAATGGGGGAGCCAACAAAGAATAAAGTTGAGAGGGAGCCCATAAAAAAGTAGTGTGGAGAAGGGGATTATTTATTTGTTTTACAGTAGGGGCTAGGGGTCCTAATCATGGATCAGGAGGGAAAGGGGAATAAACACAAGGAGAGATGAATGACTGGAAAGACTGAAATAGACAAGAAGAATAAATTGGCAGGGAAACTGACACTGAAAAGATTGAGGAAAAGAGACTGCCAGATAGAGAAGAATATGTTTGAAGGAAGAAAATTTGGAGAACAAGGACTGCAATGTGGCTTTGTGTGGGTGTCAGGATATGCCCATTGGGAGTAGTTTACAGGATTATTGCCTCAGGTCTGCTAAGAATCATGCATTTTGTGTGGCAGTCATGATTTTGGCAACCCTGTCGCATTCCTGCAGCTCAGCTGGATTGCCACGCATCCAGCTGCGAGCATGAGCTGAATTTCCTCCTGAGGGCACTAGATGCAACTGTGGAACTCAGCTTCAGGCAGCCTGTCTGCCTCCTTTCTGGCTTCTCCACTAGCTGGATCTGAGCAGAGAAAGAGCAGCAGTGGTAGTGGGGACAGAAGGTGTGGAGGCTCAATACCAGTCCCAGACTCTTCAAGTTAGGCCCCAGGGAGACTCTACCCCCGAACTCTTTAGATCTCTACATCTCACACTGCCCCCACTGCAGGGCCAGCTTCCTCCAGCACCCACCCACCTACCCCTAGCCACCCCCTGACAGCACCCAGTTCTCCATACAACTCAGGAACCCAACACCTCCAGCACTCTCTGACCCAACCACCCCAAGACACTCCAGCACCCACCTACTTACTCCAGCAATTCCAGAAACCTTCCAGTAGCCCCCAATATCTGCCCCAGCACCCACGCACCTCTCACTGCCTCATCTGTGTCGTACCACCATCACTGGTTGGGGCAAAGTGCACTAACCATAGGCTGAAATTCATGTTTATATGCAAATATGAAAATTATCATTAATTTGCATAAAATGTCACACATACAGCAGCACAAAACTTGGTAGCTACAGAGCCTAAATGCTAATATCTGGTATGCTATTAAATCTTATGTTTTAAACCATAAGACCCTTCTTTTTTCCCATAAGGAGCTTTACCAGCAGCTGATAGGTTCTGCACACATCATTACATGTTATTTTTGTCTACTCCTTTTCAAATGTCAGTAGCCTCCATTGCTTTTCCTGGATCTCCTGTCATAGACTCCCAGCCACAGTAAATTCTAGCTGCAGCCCTGAAAGTGTTTGAATTCCTTGCTGTCTGGACAGATGCCTTTTCCATCACATGAGAGCAATAGGAAAAAAAATATCCATTGTCTTTAATTAAATTGGAAATTTCCACTTGCTGTGAGTATTCTAGTGATATATATGTGGCATTATTCATCCATAGTACTTGCAGCTTTTCAGCAATAGAATTGGCAAATAACTTAGTGAAGTGCCACAAACATTTTGTCTCTTGAAAACAGCAGGATTCTTCAGTCCCCTGCAACCTTTCAAAATGAATGAAAACGGCAATAATTGTTCCTAGTGTTGGTCAGTCTGAATTAAATCTACTAAAGGTAGCTCACTATACTAGCATTTTTGTCTCCATTACTTATTTGCATAGAAAAATGTAGTGTTGACAGAGTAATTAATAGAATATGTGCAGGTCCTTAAAAGGCAAATCCTGACCTTTCCATCTCTAGAGGATCAGAGGCCCCTGGTCCAATTTCCCTCTATGGATGAGGGGGATAGTATGCGGTGTCTGTGCCTTTTGCTGCACAGCCCTTTGGGGGATCTCTGTACTCTGGGTTGGGGAAAGGTTGGAGGAAGCATTTCTGTGGATCTTGAGAGGCCAATGGATCTGTGACCATATCATTCCATTGGCCAAAGCCCTTCAGTTCCATCCACGTCCTGGGGTGGTGCAATACAGTTTTAACAAAGCATTTGGGGGAGGATTGCACACTCACTGGACTTCCCCCAAGCATGTTCTTTTTACTCAGTATGTTCGGTGCAGAATTTAATCTAGAGTGATTGAGTTGCAATTTCTGTAAGCACACGGTTTAGTCCATTCTGATATTATCTTGTATTTGCTAGGCTCTAATGCTTATCAAAATATTCACATGTATCACTTCTCCTTTAAAACAACTACTTCCTATAGTTTCTTAGCCCCTGATCCTGCAAAGACTCATATGCATGTGCTTACTTTTGCACATGTAAGTAACCTGACTGAGTTCAGTGGTAATAATACTCACATGCTTAAAGTTGAGCACATGTGGAATTGAGAGCCTTAGTTTGAATCTCTTGGGGCTGCATTTTTAAATCACTGAATACTGATGTTGTGAAGGCCAAGACTATAACAGGATTAAAAAAAGAACTACATACATTTATGGAGGATAGGTCCAACCAGGATGGGCAGGGATGGTACCCCTAGCCTCTGTTTGCTAGAAGCTGGGAATGGGTGACAGGGGATGGATCACTTGATGATTACCTGTTCTGTTCATTCCCTCTGAAGCACCTGATGTTGGCCACTGGGCTAGATGGGCGTTTGGTCTGACCCAGTATGGCCATTCTTATGTTCTTATATATCTCAAATGTGATGAGTGTCCTTGATTTAGGTGTCTGGTGGCCTAATTTAGTATATTTTTAACATTTCTAAAAAATTAACTAACTATATAATTATGTATAAACTTAAAGTGCCTTATGAGGCTATTAAATAGTATTTTAATTAGACTGGCAAAATTGCTTTTGGCTTGTCTTTAAAGTCTCTAGTATTTTATTTCTATTAACAAAACAGTAATCAACACATTAAATTCTAAAATGTAACCAAAGTAGATCATATTTTTATTAACAGGAGACAGATAATGAACCTGCCCTATATAAAGATTTGGACGAAATCTTCTGAGATGCTGGAGATAGTATTTTAATTAAGGTAATCCTTATTTGCATCTAACAAACGCTATTGCTACTTAGAAAGTTAAGACCTTAGTGATGCATAATAGTGCATTTCCTCAACAAATCTAATAGAGATTTAATACTTGTATTTGAAGTAGCAATCTGTCATAAATTAAGAGCATTTGCATAGTAAATTTAAAGGATGTTATTCTTTGCAGAGTTTTATATAATTAAGAACACAAACATTAAAATAATATAATTTTTTAGTGCTAGGAAAGTGAGCTTTGTTGTTAAACTAATCCTCATTTTCATCTACACATGATACAGAAAAGTCCATCTTTTACAATGATGTAATGTATGTGCACTCACTGAGCTTCTTCCCTAAACCTTTGAATGCTGATTTAAATATTTAAGGACATCTTAGCATTCAGAATGAAACTTTATAGACAATTCCACTGAATTATAAAACAAGTTTTTAAATTGATTTTTATGCAGTTGGCAGAGAAGATATATATATATATATATATATATATATATTTATATATATGTGATATATTTATAGCATAAGTTATTGTGAGTTCTGAGTTTGGAGCACATAAAGGTTCAGACCCTAAATATTCTGAAGTTGTGATGTAGGCAGAAGGTGCAGTTCTTAATAAAGAACATTACATAAGAACAGAAGAATTGGGTCGTACCAAAGGTCCATCTGGCCCAGTAGCCAATCTTCCAACAATGACCAATGCCCGATGCTTCAGAGGGAATGAACAGAACAGGTAATCATCAAATGATCCATCCCCTGTCTCCCATTCCCAGCTTCTGGCAAACAGAGACTAGGGTACCATCTCTGCCCATCCTCGCTAATAGCTATCGATGGACCTTATAACTGTGCCTCTGTGAGTCGCAACTGAGAATACCAAATTCAGGACAAACTGCTGAGAAATAGGGCAGATACACCCCAAGACTGGCGGTTATTCTCCCTTAAGATATACCAAACCAGCAACAAAAGTAAACTTCTGTTTCATTACACTGGCTAACACGAAGTCAGAACAGCAGTTTTGTTAGGCATTCCAGTCCTTGTATCACCACCAAAAACACTAGACTTTAAGATGAGTGGTTCTTTACAACCAATTTAATCAAATGAAAGGTTCTTCTGATCCCAAAGGACCAGCCACACACCCAGGTCAATATATAACTTAGATCTTACTCAATAATCACGCTGTTGCCAATCCTTTAGTATCTAAAGGTTTATTTTTGAAAAAAGAAAGAAAGGTGAGAGCTAAAATTGGTGAAAGGAATCAAATACATACAATAAATACAAAGATCTTGGTTCAGGCTTATAGCAGTGGTGGAATAAACTGCTGGCTTAAGTCAAGTCTCTGGTTGCTTCCAAATCATTAGAAGGCCCTCAGTCCCTTTGTTAGAATGCTCCCATTAGTATAAGTTCATAGTCCAGAGGTTTGAGCAGGAAAGAGGCTGCAGCAGGAAAGAGGCAAAATTGAAATATTTCTAGCGCCTTTTATAGCTTCTGCCATGTGGAGGGAAATTCATTGTTTCAAAGCCCTCAGCACAGCTAGTGGAATATTACAGGTAAAAGATGGAGTTTGGAGGCACATGAACAAATCTCGTATCCATGAATGATTTTGCTTAGTCATAGCAGGAAATTCCATTAAGAGAAGGTAGGTGTCTTCCATTGTGAGTGAAGTGTTCTTTAATGGGGCATTCTGTTTGAATGCTGGCTAAACATCTTGTTGGTGCTACCCAGAAGCAAACACCGTAGAAATATAGGCACGTAGTTAATACTCCTAACTTCATCTACAAAAATGATACATGCATACAAATAGCCTAATCATATTCAGTGCATCATAACCTTTCCATAGACACTTTACTGGACATAATTTATACAAGATTTGTTGCAATTATATAACAGTGGTAGCAACTATGATCTACATGGTCAGATTTTATCAGGTAACGTCACAGACCTATCCTCCATCAATTTATCTCATTCTTTTTTGAACCCTGTTGTAGTCTTGGCCTTCACAACATCCTCTGGCAAAGAGTTCCACAAACTGATATAACATTGTATTGATATAGACTGATTTTAATTAAAATGACAGATTAAAAAATTTAACTTGTATTAATTTATTAGACAACATAACTAGACATTTTGATAAAGCAAACATGGAACACACTTCATTTTTACAGTTGTTCTTTACTGTGGTTTCTAAAAGATATTACTTAATTTTTGAGCTATACATATTTTCTATCAGCAAAAATAACAACTGCAAAATGGAAGAAAAAAAAGGAAAGGAAATAGTCTCTTCAGTGCCTTGGCATTACAATATTAATAGACTGTTTCTCCAGTACTATTTGGGATTACATTAAAAGAGCTTTTGAGAGACTCTTTGCAGAGACAGAGCTATGAGAAATGCTAATATTTAAACTATGAAGGCCTGAAGGCTGCACTAGCTTGCATTGGCTGTCTGTAGCCCTGAGGGGTTGTTAGATCAGCTAGGATAAGTGGTGAATAGGGACATACAGGCCATGCCCACTTACTCTCAGCCACAACCCCAGGGCTGGCCACAGGAGTGACCAGCTGCTGTGCTGGCTCTATTTCAGTGAAGGACCCCTCTGCATTGGTGTGATTCGCCCAATCGCCAGCTGCTGTGTCCACTTTGTGCCAATGGTATGATCTTGCTGTTAAAGAAAAATGTCCTAATATTCAACCTTAATTTTAATTTACGTAATTTCATTCCATTGTTCCTCGTTATACTCAAGGGACCATCCTAAACAATTCTGCTCTCTCTTTTCAGTATGAGTACAGTACCCATCATACCTAGTATTTTTCTTCCTCATAGACAGAAAAAGAAACATACAGGCAGGAAAATCATAAGGAGTAGGATTTTCATTGTGCTCTTTCCTCCCAGCATAACCACCACAACCATAAAACAACATCATAATATAAGCTGACATAATAGAATACTCCTATTGGGCGTTTAATGTCATCTGTACTCAATCTTTCCTGAACCCTCTCTTCTGGCCGTTAAACAACCCCCCACCCTCCCGAAGCTCATCATGAGAAGCAAGCTCCCCACGGACCAAGATCCACCAGCTCGAAGTGGTACAAGACCCTGCCAGAACAACAGGTACAAAACCTGCAGACATATCTCCACTGCTACGATGATCAACACCGCGCACAACACACTTTTCAAGATCCATGCCTATCACAACTTATGGTATACCTCATCCAGTGCACGAAATGCCCCAATAATATCGATGTGGGTGAAACCAGACAATTGCTATGCTGTCAAATGAACTCACACACAAAAATGATAAGAGACAAAAACACCATATCACTTTTCACAAAACGATCACTCCATATCTGATCTCTCAGTCCTTCTCCTGAAAGGAAACTGGCCTAACACCTTCAAAAAATGAGCCTGAGGGCTTAAATTCATAACTTCGGTAGATGCTAAAAATCATGGTCTTAATAAAGATACTGGATTTGTAGTTTATTACAACAACCTGCTAGACCAACCCTGTAACCCGCTAACCCCCATTTTTTGTCATATGACTGAAGAAGCATTAATGGGGGCCACTTTGCCATGAATGGTCTCTTAGAATACGTTAACTACTTATGATAAACAATCTGTTCCACCTTGTACTTAACTGTGACACACTGAGTACCTTTTCCAGACCTGAAGAACAGCTGTGTGTAGCTCAAAAGCTTGCTTTTTTCACCCACAGAAGTTGGTCCAATAAAAGATATTACCTCACCCACCTTGTATCCAGAGGTGAAAGTAAGCCGGTCCGGTCCGGCGTACCGGCAAGAGCCAGTACGCTGTGCAGGACTGGACCGGCTTCCGTGGCGGTGATTTAAAGGGCCCACCCAGGGCTCGAGCAGCTGCGGGGAGCCCCAGGCCCTTTAAATCCCCACCACAGCTACAGCAGCCGGGCTCCAGCTGCTGCGGGGAGCCCCAGGCCCTGTAAGCGCCGCCGGAGCTCCAGCAGCCGGGCTCGGGTGGGGATTTAAAGGGCCTGGTGCTCCTGCCACTGCAGGGAGCCCCGGGCCCTTTAAATCCACCCTGGAACTCTGGCAGCCAGGCTCGGGCGGGGATTTAAAGGGCCCAGGGCTCTGCGGCAACTGGAGCCCTGGGGCCTTTAATTTGCCCCTGAGCCCCGGGGCTCCCAGCCGCCTCTGCAGCTGGTAGCTCCGGGGTGATTTAAAGGCCCTGGGGCTCCCAGCCACAGCCGGAGCCCCAGGGCCTTTAAATCTTGAAAGGCCCCGCCTCTTCCAGTTGAGGCCACGCCCCTGCTCAGGACTCCAGAGTACCAATAAGTCCTTTAAATTACTTTCACCCCTGCTTGTATCTGTACTCAAGTAATTTAAAATATTTTATTTGTCATTGTGACTGAGTGAATTACAGTATATTCCTATTATAGCTAGGATGATGCATATCATAGTAGTCACAGATGAATATGTCTTTGGGGATAGATTTAAACACTGACCGACTTTGCTATCCTATCTCAGACAGTATAATCAACTTGATATTCTATCCTGTATTTTAGTAAAGACATAAGTAGTACTGGACAGGAAAAGACTATGTAGCACAAAGAGCCAGTCTCCTTCAAGTTCATTAGCTTACCTCTGCTTTGTTTTACAAATTCTTCTCATTAAAAAGTAAGTTTGTCTTTTATACTGATGTGGGCTGTTTGCTTTCAGTGTCATTAATTGTCAAATTACAATATTCTATCAGTTTACTGCTTCTTGGGTGCTGGAATGGTTCTGCCTCCATTCCCTGTTTGTTTTAGTATTCCCTGTATTGATGGTGAAAATTACATGTTATTGTTGATTGCTTCATAGGGAGACTAAACTCTGTCACAGAAGTGGTGACCTCAGCTATTGAGGTCAAAAGTTGGTAAACTTCACTGGATAGCATGGCATAAAGTTCTGCTTTGATGACTGGCACCAGGACTTGAAATAAGAGTAGCAAGTCTAATAGTGTGAGTCACAGTGCTAGGTCTCTATGTCTGCAGAGAATTTGTGTGAACTGTTGGCTGAAAGGATTGACAATTTTCCATTAGTAATGAATTACAGTAGTAATTTCATTAATTTCTTCACCTCAGTCAGGATATGTTAGTGTAAGTTGCTTAACCATGCATCAGAGGAACCATTGCATTTAACCTTTAGTCCTTTGCTGTGTAACCAGGGCCAGTTAAGAAGTAAATTAGCGTAACATCCCTTTTAAAAAAATTACTTTAGATAAGCAGCGGACATAATTTTTGCCTGTTTTTAATTTAATAGCAGGTTTATGGTTTTATGCAAAACCATTCATATTACATCTGACCCTTTGGGAGCTGGCTTTTCTCATCTGTGTAATTTGGCGACTTTAATAATCTGCTGTCTGTTAAATCCAGCACAGGCTTGATTAATGAATTGTGATGAACCAATGCATTAATTTACAGGTTTGGTCTAATACCCTAAAAGGCTACATCAGTGTTTGCAGTTATTAATGCTAATAAACTGAAGAAAAAAAGCAATATGAGTAGGGGTAAGGGAAAATAATTGTCATTATTCAGGCATTTATGGTTGGAGCTACTTTCCTTATAGAAGGGGTGTAACATCCCTGTGTACCACACAATATCAAATAGAGCAACCTGATAAAGCTGTAATGTGCAGTAAAGTATTTCCATTCATGGGTCTGTCTGCCACAATGCAACCCTTTTCTTCTTGCAAGTCATTATTCAATATAGCTTTTCACATTGTATTTTCAGCTACTAAATAACACATAGTTCTGAAATCTACTGGTACTATATTTACAGCAGTGTAACAGTGTTGGGACTCACCACCGCGGCGCCTCCTACTGGTTACTCCGGGAATTAGCTCTGTCCAGAGGGGCGCCCCCTCCTGGTGGTGTCCCGTCTGTTGTCTTGCCCTTGGTTGGCTTCTGAGCCCATGTCGCTCACCAACTCACGGCGTCCTCTTCTGGACCACTGCCCTCCAGCAGTGCCCCTTAGTCCTTCCACACCCCCTTCTGGGGGGGGGGGGGTGTCAATCAGCAGTCGCTATGTCCAGCCACAGTGGTCAACCACACCCCCCAAAGTCTAATCCCTCCTGTCAGGGATCTGGTGTGGTATATAATGGCTGCTCCCTACGGCTAATGGCTGGGTGTACTGCAAGGGAGGAAGGGGGGGACTCAGGCCCGCCCTCTACTCTGGGTCCCGGCCCAGGGACCCTCTGGCGGCAGCCTCGCTGTCCTCCTTCTCTCCCCTCGTCTGTCCGCTTCCCTGGGCCGCTTCCCCTACGGCCCCTTGCGACCGCTAGGCCCTTCCCTTCAGGGCCTGCAGCCTGGCAGACCTCAGGCTAGAGCTCCCTGTTCGTTCCCCAAGCCTGGCCAGCACTGCGCTGTCCGCGGTGCTAGTTTCCCTCCTCTGGAGACAGACCTTCCCCTGTGCAGCCTTCTTATAGGGCTGAGCCTGGCCCTGATTGGCTGTCTCCAACCTGGGTCCTGATTGGCTCCCAGTAAGCCCTTCTCCCATTGGCTGTATGTCTGTGCAGGCCCACTGGCCTGCCGCAGCCCATACTCTCAGGGAGTGGGGCAGCCGCCCCACTACAAGCAGAAACACTGTTCTGGCTAACAAAGGTCCCTTGTGCAGAGTTCTGGTAGATTTGAAACCAAGTTTTTCTGCATATAATTTAATTGTTTGATTTTTGTTTTGAAATAAGATTTGCTATGATATGGAAACAACAATCAAAAATTATATTAAAGCTTCTTGGATACCTTTTAAAGACAACTGAAAAAAAATCTCCCACTACAATCACAAACTGATATTTTGTACGGTTACTGGCTATACAGTTGTTTATTCTATTTATTCAGAGCAATAGGGTGCACACTGTTACAGTGGGGTCTCTAAGTCTGGGGCAATGGAGCAAAAGGAACTGTAATTTTTTTCCAGGAAAAAAGTAGGAGCAGCAGGATGAGAAGGGGGTTCCAAGACATTATATTGGTATAAAAACCCTATGAAAAGTTTATTTGATACTGAACATTTAAATTCTGAAAGTAAGATCCCTGGTACAGAAGTTCAAAGGAAGGATTTTGTTTCATCAGCCCTTGGGTATTTTCATGAAATATTTGAGCCTAGACTTTCTCAAATTATAATTCCAGCTCTGCCTAGTTATGATAAATATAATCTAAGAATTATTATTTTAGACATTGATGTATCCATCTTTTAGTCTGTTAAATATAAGATGACGTTTAAAGCCCATTTTAGCAGTCATGCCTCAGGCCTTTTCTTTCTAGTGGGGTATAAGAATTTTCATTTGTCCTTGAGATAAATGACAGTGCTCTAGAACTGGCATCTCATTGTCTTGATTCCTGTATCTATGGTACCAAAACAGCACGGGAAGTCATGGAATGGTATAGAGAAATCAATATTATTGTTTAGGTTGAGCAAAATATTATCCCCAGCTGTTATCTGTCACTTCCTTACTCTTAGGGGAAGAATAATCTCTGCTAGATCTCTTTGGTTTTAATAGGATTCAAAGTACATGATCACACTAGATATTGTACCTGCGGCAATCTCTAGACTGGTGATAATTACATGCAGAAGTCATTCAACAATAAGGCAATTAAGGTTGATGAACTTTAATAAAGTCATCTGTCAATGCAATAGATATTGCTGACAAATTTCCTAATCCCATATTTTCAATTTTTTTGAAATTCCCTTATGCTTCATTCTATAATAAATTTCTGTTTTTAATGGCATAAGTAGACCATGGAAATTTTATGATTAAAAACAAGCCTTGACAATAAGCTTTCTAAATCTGACACAAGTGTCAACAATGATGACAGAAGCCAATCTAGCTATCAGATTTACTCAGGTGATGCAGACAAGAGACTGAACAGGACATTTCCCTTAACTCTCCAGGCAGAAGATTTTAAAAAAAAGCGTTAACTAGAGAAAGCAGAGAACATAAGAATGGCCATACTGGGTCAGACCAATGGTCCGTCTAGCCCAGTATCCTGTCTTCTGACAGTGGCCAGCAAAGGCACTGACTTCTGCTCCCACCGGTGGGTGCTAGACCCCCCTCTGCCCCCGGGCCCTCCTGCCCTGCCCCCTCCCACCACTTCCCCAAAGCCCTCGCCCCAACTCTGCCCCCGCCCTGCCCCTATTCCAACTCCTTCCCCAATCCCGCCCCGGCCCTGCCTCTTCTCCGCCTCCTCCCTTGAGCATGTCACGTTCCCGTTCCTCCCCCTCCCTCCCAGCACGCCACCAAACAGCTGTTTGGCAGTGGCCGAGCGGGAAGCTGGGAGGTAGGTGGAGGAGCGGGGATGCAGCACGCTCAGGGGAGAAGGCAGGGGAGGAGGTGGGGTGGGATGGGAAGGGAGCTTGGCTGCTGGTGGGTGCAGAGCACCCCCTAATTTTTCCCCATGGGTGCTCCAGCCCTGGAGCACCCACGGAGTCGGCGCCTATGGTGGCCAGTGCCAGATTCAGACAGAATGAACAGAACCAGGCAATTCTGAGTGCTCCATCTTTTGTCGTGCAGTTCCATCTTCTGGCAGTTAGAGGTTTACACCTCCTGTTCTTGTTGACTAGCAGGCATATAGTTATCACTCAGGCGTATACAGGATATTGTAGTGTAATGTCAATATAAATTATGACCTCACAAGCCAATCAGCATCCAGGATTTCCCAAAGTTCTGGAGTAAACTTACTTTGCTAAAGGGAATTTTTGGTGAATTTCTCAGGATGCTGAAGAATCCTGATTAGTTGGTGGGTGAGGTAAGTTTTTATTATATTATTATTTTCATTATAACAGCCTTATTCTTGCCTTAAGATATGATAAGTTAAAATACAGAAGAT
>NW_020664562.1:21095123-21218770 GCF_002925995.2 Terrapene triunguis | reverse complement strand
GTTAAAATACAGAAGATACTGGGAGTGGGATTGATTTATAATAAACTAATACGTATAAATGGGTAGTCTGGCATATACATCTTCTGAGTGATAAGGATGTCAGAACAAAGCACATTAGAAGTGACACTTTCATATAGTGAAGATACTACCCAAGGCTTTAAAGGAATAGCATTTTGGCCAGTGTGGGCTGATACCATGTTGATAGTGTCTCAGGGGCCCTGGCAATACTAAGTCTCATCAAAGGGAAATGGTTGTCAGAGAAGTTGCAAAGGACTCCTCTGTAAAGAAACAGAACGTGTTGCTGGCCATTACGGAAAGAATGAAGGAAAGTATGGAGGAAATCTGAAGGATAACCCCAGCTCCCTCCAGCAGCCCTTTTTACACTGAAGCAGCTGAGCGCAAGGTATGGTCCTTGGTTTCTTAATAGTACTCATATAGCACTAAACATGTATGGTGCTATACAACAGGGAGGCTGTTCCGAACTGAGACCTTGCCTCATAGAGCTCCAAATCTAAAGGCAGCAGTATTGAAAATTGATCATACAGGCTCCTTTATGTCTGTACAGACCGTGTCTAGGGCCTTCCTGTGGTGTCCTTGATTTTTCCTACTTCTTCCCCTGGGGAAATGCTGCTTTTTCCATAAGACAAACACTGCTCTACAGCCAAAATGCTTCTGAAATAAATGTAGTCAAACTTTACTAATTCTGGGTCACTGAGAACGAAAATTATGCTTAAAATTGTTGATTGGCTCTAGTTTTCAAGATATGCTATTGGGTCAGTATGTACGACCCTTGACTTGGGAATGGTGGAGGATAAGTGAGTTATAAAGGGAAGGGATCTCAATTTAAACCAGAAATGACTAAAATACATCTTTGACTGGATCTATGAATAAATGTATGACTGGGTTTGGACAGTACTTGCTTTTTAGGCAAAACAATGAATGATGCAATCTGAAGCATACATGATATGAATTGCATCATGTTATTCCTAGAAGTCATGGATGATGCAATCATAACGAAGCTTACATCACTCTGCTGAACAAATTGCCCTATATCAGCTCTAGAAATCATACAGTGTCGTGCTCTCTTATTTGTCAGTGTTTGATTTTGCAAAGGGACACATTTCTGTTTAGCCAAAGTGAGCAGAGATGCCTCGTACTTGTGTGAACAGTGCAGATAACTTCTGCTATGTTTGTGGTGAAGTGACTTTTGCATCACAAAAGTGCAGTATAACCACTATGGTTAAGAAAGCCTATCACCTTTATTTTGGCTGCAAAATTGGAGATCAGGACAAGAGGTGGGCCCCACACATATGCTGCAACACTTGTGCAACAAATCTTCACCAGTGGTTGAACAGGAAAAGGAAATCTATGCCTTTTGCAGTGCCAATGATTTGGAGAGAGCCAACAGATCATACCAGCAATGGTTACTTCTGCATGGTGCCTCCAGTTGGGAAAGGTGTGTCAAAGAAGAAAAAGTGGACTGTGCATTATCCAAACATTCCATCAGCTATACGCCCAGTACCCCACGGAGAAGGACTGCCAGTTCCTGATGCACCAGAATCATTCTCACTTGAGTCAGACGAGGAAGAGGAAGAGGATGAAACTTCTGGTCCTGAACCATCAATGTCACAGGACCCACATTTTCTCCCATCCTCCTCCTCTGAACCACACCTCATAACACAAGGTGAACTGAATGACCTTGTCAGGGATTTGGAACTACCCAAGAGTAAGGCAGAGCTGTTGGGCTCCAGACTACAGCAGTGGAATCTCCTGGCAGGTGATGTTAGGGTTTCCATGTTCCGTGACCGTCAAAAGGATCTTGTCCCATTCTTCTTCATGGAAGGTGATCTTGTAGCCTGCAACAACATCGATGGTGTGATGGCAGCCCTCAACATCGTTCACGATCCAGATAAGTGGAGACTGTTAATTGATTCATCGAAGACGAGTCTTAAAGCTGTTTTACTGCATAATGGCAATGTTTTGCCATCAATTCCAGTTGATCATGCAGTTTATACGAAGGCAACCTATGACAACATGAAACAACTTTTGAGGTGCATAAACTATGACCAACATCAGTGGCAGCTTTGTGGCGATTTGAAGGTTGTTGCTCTCTTGCTTGGTCTGCAGACTGGATACACAAAGTACTGCTGTTTTCTCTGCGAATGGGATAGTCGTGCAAGAGATTCCCACTACATCAAGAAAGATTGGCCACTCCGACAGTCATTGGAGCCTGGGAGGAAAAGTGTTCATCATCCACCACTTGTTGAATCAAGGAAGATTTTGTTACCACCCTTACACATCAAGCTGGGTCTGATGAAGAACTTTGTCAAGGCCATTGACAAAACACAAGCAGCTTTCAAGTACCTCCGTGGAAAATTTCCAAGGTTAAGTGAAGCTAAGATAAAGGAAGGTGTCTTTGTTGGTCCTCAGATTCGTGAACTTCTTCGAGATGATGCATTTGACCATGCACTGCGTGGCAAGGAAAAGACGGCATGGAAAGCCTTCCAGTTAGTGGCAATAAATTTTCTCGGAAACAACAAGGCAGACAACTACAGGTTGTTGGTGGAAAACCTCCTCAAGGCATACAAAAGCCTTGGTTGCAACATGTCACTAAAGATACATTTTTTGCACTCTCATCTAGATTTTTTCCACCGAACTGCGGAGCAGTGAGCGACGAGCACGGCGAGCGATTTCACCAGGACATTGCAACAATGGAGAAACGCTATCAGGGCAAATGGAGCCCATCAATGCTTGCAGACTATTGCTGGACAGTGACAAAAGATGCTCCATTTAATGAATACAAGAGACAAGCCAAGAAGTGCCGAGTAGACAGTGAACAGGACTAAACCATGTACATAATAGTTTTTTGCCTTTTGTTTCATAATAAATTTTATTTATATAACCCTTTTGCTGATTTTTAAAGTGTTACATAAACAGGACAGGTGAAATATTATCATGTAAAGCAACCATAAACACATGAAAAGACCTAGGTTTACAATTTATGATTAAAACTCTACTATCTACACAATATACATAAACATAAAATGTAAAAACTTAAATATCTTAGAAATAGTAGCCAATCAGTTGTTTTAATTGTCATATTTGAATTCAGCACATCAAAATACATAATAAATAGCACATTTTATCTCTGAAGCAGACGACTTCTCAAAAATTGTAGACCAGTGTTATGGGGCCTTAGGCAGTCTATCACAGTCACTGAAATTTTCTGTAATTTTCACTCCATGCATCTGAAAAAGTGGGTTTTTTACCCACGAAAGCTTATGCCCAAATAAATCTATTAGTCCTTAAGGTGCCACTGGACTCCTCGTTGTTTTTGTGGATACAGACTAACACGGCTACCCCTCTGATACTTGAGACATTGAAACAGAGATTTTGAACCTTGGTGTCGCCTGTTGGGAGCTCCATTGTGTCAGTACCAGAGAAAGAGGTTTTAAAATGGAGGGAGAGTGAAGAATGGGAAAAAAATGATCTGAGAGAACTAAAGTTGTCTTCAGAGCATCAATGATGGAACTCTGATGCTGACTTTTAAAAAATTTACAATTTCTATTTTTTGTAGACAAACTGACAGCAGTTTAAAATTCCAAAAATCCTGGAACACAGTTTATATAGTGCAGTCTCCTTAGATTATATTCAATAACCTACATTTATTTCATCCATCTATTCCCCCAAATAATATCACGATCTGCTTTAGATGGTATTATTTGGAATGTCCCTATCAGACTCTTTTCCAGTTGGTGATGTTTTGGAACTATCCTTGCAATGTATTTGTAATTGCAGATTTTGGATTTCACAGAGGCAAGTCTCTTTTTGTATAGTTTTCTTGTTTTGCCAAAATGCATTTGAGAATTCTATTTCCTGAGCAGAGACACATTTTAAATACTCTACAACTGCTCTTAAATAGCAGATTTCCAATAACAGGTTGGAGTAGTGCTTGGCCTACTTTTCTACAACGAGAAAGAAACCATTAAGCAAAGATAGGAACGCGTTTGTGTAATTCTGATGCTATTGTCCCCTAAGCTCCACAAGAGGGTTCAGGTTTTTCTCTTTGTGTGCAAAACAGACTCAGCCATCTTGCTGGAGTTACTAGCTACTTTCTACCCCATGCTTCCTTGCCTATGATACAGGGAAGGAGGGCAGGTTAGGAGAGATGATATCTTGCTATGGCCATTTTATTCTTTTTTTCTAAGAAGATAATCAATAGTTTTTAAGGCTGGAGGGATCATTCTGATCATCTAGTCTGATCTTCTGAGCTAACTGGACATGGCCTGGAGTTCACGTGAGGTGCTCACCTGTCTCCACACAGTTGTTTGGGCCACCCAGTGCTGGACATGACCTGGTTTACTTCTTTCTTTGTGAACATCCAGGCCATAGTACATGGACATTATAGGAGTGTAAAAGAAGAGAGTAAGGCAGAGAATCTATGTCAAGGAACCTGACTGATCCAAGAGTTTGAGGGCCGCAGTGTTCCCCATGTACCTGTTGATGTCAATTAACTAGCAGTTTTTAATAAACTAATGCTCTACCTCATGGCATCTTAAAAAGTAGCTCTTTATATTCTTTAAATTGAGTATCTGTTCTCCCTGATCTTTCTGAATAATAGTCAAACTGGTTCTGTAACTTGAACTTAGTCTCATCACCTTAATGTTATCTTACACTCAAAGGAAGGCCCAGCCCAGATATGGAAAGTTAAACAATCTTTTTTACAAATACAGTTAAGCCCAGGCCACTGGGCATTTGCATCTACTGCTCACCTGGCTGGAGGATAGTACAGAAGTGCATTCCAATAGCTGTACTGGTGTGGAGTAGTACAGAACTGTCTCTGCAAAGAACACCCCATTGGAAGAATAGCTGACTGAAAAAACAGGTGCCTGTGACCCAGGAGATCACTTTGTTCTTGATATTCACACTCTTGTCCTGGTGGGTTCCTATTCAGAAAAGACTTAAATTGAATGACTGCAGGATTGGGTCCCAAATGTCAAATGCACTTGTTCATAGAAAACTAGTTGCATTGTTTGAGTTTCCACCATTAGATTTTCAATATTGTTCCGAATTAGGATTGTCAACTTTCTACTCACACAAAACTGAACACCCTTGCCTCGCCCCTCCTCTGAGGCCCCGCCCATGCTCAGTCCATCCCCCCTCCTTCTGTTGCTCACTCTCCCCACCCTCACTCACTCGCTCATTTTCATGGCTCAGGAGACTGGGGTGCGGGAGGGGGTGAGGTCTCTGGCTGGGTGTGTAGGCTCTGGGGTGGATCTGGGAATGAGGGGCTTAGAGTGCAGGAGGGTGCTCCAGGCAGTGCTTACCTCAAGCAGCTCCCAGAAAGAGTGGCATGTCCCCTCTCCGCTCCTATGTGGTGGCGTGGCCGGGCAGCTCTGCACGCTGCCCCATCCGCAGGCGCCACCCCTGCAGCTCCCATTGACCGTGGTTCCCAGCTAATGGGAGCTGCAGGGGTGGTGTGTGGGGCAGGGGCAGCGTGCGGAGCCCCCTGGCTGCCCCTACGTGTAGGAGCTGGAGGGGGCACATGCTGGCTGCTTCCTGGGAGCCGAGCGGTGCGGCGGCTTGCAGGGAGCCTGTCAGCCCTGCTGCGCGGAGCTGCCAATCGGACAGTTGACGGCCTGGTCAGTGGTGCTGACTGGAGCTGCCAGGATCCCTTTTCGACCGGGTGTTCCGGTCAAAAACTGGACACCTGGTCACTCTGCTCCGAATTCATAAGCTCCAGTCTTGCCCTTTAAAGTCCTCATGTTAAAGAATAGTGTTGCTAATGAGAGGACTTTATCTGGATAAAAGAGAATCTGTTTTGAACATTTCCTGTTTAGCTTTCTCTCTTAATACACCATCAGTGCCAGAAGTTGAAAATTGGGTGGGACTGTGGAGAGAAGAAGTAATCTTTTCTAGACTTTCAGCAGGGCAACTAAATGCTGAAGTGAATTCTCTTTCTCTTGTAAAATGGGTTTAATTCAGTATGTGATATCCCCACTGTACTGGTCTATAATGTTGAATTCCAGGGGGCAATCACATTTCCTGGGTTAGCAAGACTTTTTCCAGAGGGCACACAAATTATACTCTATAGCAGCAATATCAGTAATAAAGGGACTATATATTTTTTTCAAGGCATATAACTTCCAGTGCCTTCACATGCATTCTCACTAAAAACTGCGCCATTCCGCAGAGTGACCCAAACAACTTCTTTTTTTGCATATATTACAGTTGTTTTGTATTTCTCATTTGTAAAGATGCAAAGCAGAATCCATCATAATAGGTGCTAAACAAAAGCTCATAATAGGCTTATGCTTGTGCAATCTCTTGCTTTGACTTGAGCCGTGGTGAGCATTATTCAAAAGTATGTCCTCCTGTATTATTTAGTAGGTAATTATTGGTCTTCATGCATAAAATGAATGTGACATTCCAGGCAGATGTTTATTGTTGGTTATATATTTTTTCAAAGTGACAGCCACTGAAATTTAGAACAATTACCATGACAAAGGCCTGCATTTGTATGTTCTGGAGGTCACATTCTTATTACTGACATGCCAGTAACAGCGCTTCTGTGGGACCGCATATATACCCTAGCATAATTTGCCCTTTTTAATGCAGTTTCAGTGTGCTGCTTTCGCAGTTGTTTTTGGTCTTGCAAGCAACAGTGTACAGTGCGGTTTTTACAGTGCTGTCTTTTTCCACTAGGGGCTGCTGTTGAACTTCTAAAGAAACTGATGTTAAAAAAAAATTCTAGAAGAAAAATCTGACAGCACCAGTCTTTCTGATGCTGTACATGGAATGTTTCGGAAGTGTCAGTAATAAATAGTTCTATCAGAAATCTTCATATTCTATATATCTGTATATCATACCCCAAGGAAAGCAATACAAAGACATTGCTGGCAGTGTCTAATTTTGGCTTTTCAAACTATGTGGGGGATGTCAGGGTTATTTTCCCATGTGTGACATTTATCTTCTTTCACAAACAAATGAATGCAGGGTTTTAATTAATTTCCAAGTGCCTCCCAGGATGATTTCCCCCCTCTAATATATTAATACAATGATTTAAACTTTCATTCTAGAACAGGCGGTTTGTTGGAAAGGCTTAGCTGTCATTCAGTCTTATCAATAATCTAAACATTAACGTGTTTACAGGGGAGAAATAATATGTCTCTCTTTCTTTTAAGCAACATCAATGTGATTTTTATCTTGAACATATATTAAAGAAAGCATTATGCCGCCTGATCTTTCTTTCATCTCCTTTGTTCTGAGAAGGTTCCTGTGCCCTTTCTGCCTCTTGCATGTAAAAGACACAGTTTTAAAAGTTCCTGCTTTCACAGTGAAATTCTTAAAAATGCCACCATTCAAAAAGGTTGATTCTTAGTTGAAGAGACAGAAATAGTAGGCTGTGGTAATTTATAAGGTAATGGGGCATTAAGTAATTTAATTTTTACTTTCACTATATCCCACTATTAATAGTTAATGAGGAATGAAAACAAAACAAAAACACTAAGAGATATGGCTGATCAGAATAAGACTAACAGCAAACAAGGCACAACATTGTACAGATTTCAATGGAATTAATAAGGAAAATGTTCAGGTAGCAAATGAAAATGTTATTTCATTTTTTTTATTGTAAGTGAAAGCCATAGTTAGTTATGGTATTTCTGTGATATAATATAGAAGAAGTTTACAATGAAATCAAATATCTTGGCTAATATTGTTCCCATAGCTTCTTCTTTACATATACCTAATAGTTGCAAGGGTTACAGCACAGCTCTTTAAGGATTTTGGAAAGAAAAGCTATTCTGTTTGTCATGGTTTTAGTTTTTGGGTGGCTTTATGGAGGTTATTTAACCGCTAGGCTGTGCTTGTAAGTTAACGGTTATATCTAGCAATCTGTTAGCTATGTATTCTGTTAAAAATCTTAAGAAACACTTAAGAGAGTTTCATTATAAAAGCAGGTTTTGAAAACAGCCATAATAAAGGATTATTTTAATTTACAGTAATACTCTCTAGTGAAAAGTTTGTGTGTCATTTAAACATTCCAGAAAATATGTGAAACTGCTTCTTTTTAGTATGGTTAGAAATTCCATGCTGTTTGGATTTTTTTAACATGCTTTCTAAGAGTTTTCTAAGTCAACACCTTTCATGTGGCCAGCTGGGAATTTCAGTAACAAAATATAAAATCTATCTTGTGAAAAAGAAGTTTGTATTGTACAGTTGTGTTGTCTTGATGGTGTGTTTCTTCTGTCTTGCACCTTAGACATAAGCACCAAGAAATCACTTTAAAAAACAATCACTTTAACACAGATAGTCTGACAGGTTTTGTGCACAATGATTTCCAAGATTTGGGGTAGTAATGCTTCAGAACTTAAACAGCTCTCTCTCTTTAGGGTTTTGTTTGTTGTTCTTTGTTTCTTGACATCTTGTACATTAAATCAGGGGTGTTTTAGGGACAGGAAATGACAGCTCCTTCTTCAAAGCATGATTCTATGTACTGATAGATTTGCCCTTCTCAAGCAGGCAGGTTGCTAATGCCTGTTTCTGAAGAACCTTATTGTGTGATAGCCCATGTCATCTGGACCCACAGCCTTAAACTGCAGGTTAATCACTAGGGAGACTGAAGTAAATTCTCCACTATTCTGCTTCCTATATAAGAGGTAAAAATATTTAACTTTTACAGAACTGTGAATCAGCTTTAGCATATTTTTGAGGAGGGTCACAAAAAATCCTATTGAGACATCTTGTATGATAAATAGGAGCCCAAAAGTTGTGTCATATTTGAGTCTCTAAGCTGACAATGTCATCTTCAGTGAACATATAAAGTGGCTGACATCTAACTCTAGCATATCCAATAAGCCTCCTTTATTCCCCTGAAACTTGACAAACATTGGTTGAATTATTATTATGTTTTAATGGTAGAAATTGGAGTAATTTAAAAACATATACATTTAAATATTTAGAAATCAAAATGGGATGACATGCAGCAATGTTATAGCAGGATACAAAATGCTGCAGCAGCTCGGACTGGTGCTGATTTTGTATACTATAAAGAAAACATAATAAAAATAATTTAAAAAGGGTAAGCTACCAAGAGGTGGATTCCTGGTTCACTTTTCACTTCTACCTAACTCTTTGTAACTTTACAATAAAAGAGTCAGAAATTGGAGCCAATTACCATAATATGTGGTGGTTTGGTGGGAGCATGTTCTACATCAGACAGTTAAAAGGTTTTATTGCTATTAGGAGCATGTTAATGCCCTTGATAATGTCTCTAGTTGCTTTGTAATGTCTCTTGTTGAAGTATAGAATTCTTTTATCTTCTTATTACATTATGCAGAAACTTGAATTGAAAAGATATTTGCAGGAACATTTAAAGTAGTGCATCAATCAGTTTCAAAGAAGAGAAAATGTTCTCAGAATAGCTTATAAAAGGATAACTGTCAGTTTTATTTTGGATGAACAAAGAAATCAGCGTAAAAAGCACTTTATTGTAAAAGCGTACTGTGCAATTCAATAAATATTCCATATAAATATAAGGGAGAAGAAAGTTCATAATTACCTGATGACTTAAATGTAATTTAAGTTATACTTTCAGAATACAGCAAGCAGTGAAGAACTCTTCTTCTTTCCAGTGTATTCCTAGTACTAGCTCAAGCCATCAGCAAGTGATAACTTAAATCTCCCTGATAATGATTTGAATAGATAAAGTATAATTATAATTTAACAATATCACCGAGGAATGTAAAACTTTCAACAAACCACCTAAGTCTATTAGAAAAATACCATCATCACTCTCTTTTTGTCCAAACATGATTTCTTGCTATACGTTTATTCCTCCTTCTGGCATTCCTCACCTTCTTTAGTACAAGGTTATTTTGAGTATTTATGCAATTTAATCGTAAACCTTTTATGTGATTTAGGTATAAAACACTTTAAAATGGTACCATTATCCAGGAAGCCAGTTTTGGGTAGTGTATTCTCTGAATCAGAGGTATCTTGCTAGCCTACATACAATACAGTATTGCAGCCTGTAATGCAGGGAAGGCTTTTTTGCTACTTTCTAAAAATGGGAAAAGGCTGAAGATGTTGAGTTGTAAGTTTGGTTGCTGTGCTCATGCTGCAAACACTTTTCAGAAGAAATTTAACTTCATGTTTTATCCTTTGGAGGTATGATTTCTTCAAAAATCCATCGTTCACGCCGCTTGACTAGAGGAGGAGAATGGAATGAATTTCTGGCTTAACAATTCTGGGTTTGTTTCATGGAAAACATTTGATACAATAAAATCATCTATATGAAATGCACATTCAAATTTCTATAATAAAGTAATTCTATGCAGAAATGAGTTTTAATTCTTTTTTTAAAATTCTAGGAGTGTGCAGAGCATTCATGTGAAATATGAAACTGTTTTTCACTCCTACAGCTTAAAAAAGGAACAATTATTTTTATTTGAACATTATTGCTAAAAATAAACACACTTTCTTCTTGTTCTGAACTTTGCACTTAGTTTCAGCCTAGAGCAAATTTTCACTCTCAGTTTTACACTGATTTTTTTAAAAATTACATGCTCTTAATAATTCCCTGAATATATGGGTTTATAATGGAAATGCTGTCAGACACTGCAAGAACAAATCAGTCAATTGTATACATAACATGACTGGCTTAAATTTTATTTTCATAGCACTGCTTTTCTGCCTAATTCATTCAAATGGTTTCTCCTTATTTCAGTGGGAGTTACATGAACTCTCTGAAGTAAATAGCGTACAATGCGCTGTTACTACCAGTGTTCCTCATTTCCTGCCCACTCATTCCCTATTGCTTGTATGTGGACCTTTCAGATCTCCATGATTTCTTGGCACAGGTGGAATTACAGTATCCCAAAAAGGGCTTATTTAATAACAACAAAACTTCAAACAGTTTCCAGAAAGGAGGCTTCATAAGTTATTGAACCCCTGAGAAAGCAATAATTTACAACGAGCAAGTTCGTGGGTTGTACACATCTGTGTATTCTGCTTCAGAAAATAAAGGTTGTTACCATAGCAACTGCCACATAGTATGGAACATACGTTACTTTTGAGATTCAGAGCTTCATGTTAAGAAACCTCTCCTCCTGGCTCCCCCATATGTTACATGAATTTGTGCCCTTCTGCAGGGTTTGCTAGTGTTTGCATGTTTTTCATCAATATCTATTTTCTTTGCCCCCTTTTGTTCCTCTTGTTTGTAAAACTAAATTATTGTATCTGTATTTCTGAAAACAAAAGCGAATAGTCACCAAGCTTTTAAAGATGATACAAGAATGCAGTCAAGCCCAAAATAACCTTGCAGTTTTGTTACCAAAATTGGAACTTGTTCCCTCAATCTACTGTTCATACAGCGCGGGCCGAGGGACATGCTGGCCACCCTTCCTGCAGCCCCCCATTGGCCTGGAGCGCCGAACTACGGCCAATGGGAGCTGCGATCGGCCGAACCTGCGGACGCGGCAGGTAAATAAACCGGCCCAGCCTGCCAGGGGCTTTTCCTGAACAAGCGGTGGCCCTAGTCTGAGAACCACTGAGCTAGAGGGTTCCTGGCAGCTGCAGTTCCCAGCATGTCCTGAGGGAAGGAGAGGGCGGCACACAGGAAACTCTGTGCAAGCTTGGGACTGAGCATCCAGCTGTTTCTCCCTCTGAATCCCTGGGCTCTGGGGTGGAGAGGATGCGGATATCTAGGCCGGGGTGTGTGTGTGTGTGTGGCCCGCAGCTGGGCTCTGGGGACGAGGGAGTTTGGATATATTGGCTGGAGAGTCCCTGCAGGTGGGCTTGGGGTGGGAAAGGGTTGTGGGTGTCTGGCCCCTGGCTGGGCTGTGGGGGGGTGGGGGATAGGGCAGAGAAACAGGAACTTGGTCGCAGGGGGGTTTCTTTAACTCTCTACTCCCGGGGGAATTTTTGTGCGAGTCTGTGTTGTTACAGACCTACTTGCTGACAGGTATTTTGAAATAAATTACCAAAATAATTGAAACTGGCATGATTATGTAGTGTTGTTTTGACAAATAAAATTTGCAGAATTTTAAAATATTTTGTGCAGAATTTATAATTTTTTGGGGCAGAATGCCCCCAGGAGTAAAATGTATAAACACTAGTGCTATTTGATGGGAGAAGTGAATTAAACAAATAAAAAAATACATTGACACAAGACGTTTTCAGTCTAAGGTGTGAGTTGGGTAAAATATGAAACAAACTCTGAGCACAGATACAATATGAATTGAACAGTGAGAAGGCTATGGTGTTTAAGGAATTGTACAAACATTGGATGGCATATGGCGATTATAAACTTAACTGGAATGCTTCATGGAAAAGGTGTGGCTTTAGTGAATTTTAAAAGAAAAGAAAGGGGGAGCTTGGCCTTCATTAGCTGGAGAGGTCTTTCTGATATATATTGGCTAGAGAAATGGAAAGTGGACAAAGGAAACAGTAAGAAGGGAAACTTATGTGGAGCAAAGGAAGTGGGAGGGATATAGTAGGAGATCAGGGCACAGATGCAAACAAGGTGGGTTATGAAGGATTTGGAATGTGAGAAGGAACATTTATAATTTATTATTTGTTTAACAGGAGCACGGAGAGGCCCCAACTGAGATCATGGCTGAGTTAATCTAGGTGCTGTGCAGACACATAGTAAGATGCAGTCTCTGCCCCAAAGATCTCAGTCTAAATAAACAAGACAGACGAAAGGTGAGAAATGAGAGGCACTGACTTTATGCAGAAGGGAAACAAGTACAGCAAATCATGAGCTTAGGCGCTTTGGATATAGCTGCAGGCAGGAGGAAGATTAACTTGAGTTGGGGAGATAGGAGATGGATTTGCCAAACAGGAGACAACTGAAGTAGTCAAGATGCAAAATTGTAGGAGCACAGAGGTAATGTCTTGGCAGTAGAGCTGTGAAGGAAGTGACAGATTTTGAAAATGCTGTAAAGAAAATTGAGAGATCACACAGGGTATGACAAACTCTGCTCTCAGATGCCCATACAGCTTTGTTGGCTCCACTGGAGTTTTATGAATGTAACCGAGAACAGAATAAGTCCCAATCTGTGTAGTTGTATTCTCCACAGAGAAAACCCCCTATCTCTGTAAGCAAAGTTGAAACTCCTCTCGGAATGAAAATAATTTCAAAAAGACACCTCTTTGTGCCAAAGATAATAAAGGTCGAACAAGGAGTTCTAGAAAATAATGAAGTGTTTACATCGAGTCTCTTAGTTTTACAGGCAGAATGATGACATTAAAATACTAGAGAATTTTAATTGGTGAAGAGAAAGAGGAAACATTTCAGCTCTTGAACTGTCATTAAATTCATCCTCTTTCATACCCTGTTTTCCACCATGGATGCACAGGACCATTCGGTCGCTTCCTCAAGTTACATGCTGTTGCAAACAATAACCCTTCCTGCTGGGTTTAAAATACAACTTCAGCTTTCCTTCTAATGGAGCTCAGCCAGAGCAGGCAGCACTGGAATGACTTGGCCGAGGGATGCTCCAATCCTCTGTAAATGTATTCATTCGGATTTATTGATGGGCAGCGCACTTAAGAACAACCATCTCTTTTGGCACATCACAACCTAGAAACTCTCAGTGATCACTCAGTTGTTGTAGCCTGCAAGCATTAACCCTCTGTGCTTAGCTTACAGTGCTGACTGCCATGTATGGACATTTCTAATTACTTTGGAGGCACTCTATTTTGTAGTGCATGCATAATTAGCTAGTTATTTACATTTTATTTTAGTTTCTTTCCTATCCAGGGCATTAATGAAATCCCATTGTGACATCACAACCTTCCAGTTGAAGCAGGTCTTCCCTTTAGGGATCAACCACCCTTTTAAATTAATGAGCCTCTTTGCAGAAGCTGCTTCATAATTTTATCAGTAGTGTCTGTAAGGAGATGTGCAAATTGCCCAACTCCTTTCTCAGGGACTGATCCAAAGCCCACTGAAATCAGAGTAAAGACTTTTATTGGCTTAATGAGATTTGGATCAGCTCCTGCTTGTATTTTCTTTTTTGACAATGTAAGAAATCAAAGGGAAAGGAGCCATTAAATCTTCCCACATGAACAGAAATATGTGGGAAGGGGAAGGAGAGATGTGCGAAAGCTGAGTAGCAATGGAGACCATTGAAGTGTAGGATGGGCTGTATGAAAGAAGTGATAGCATCATATTATTATTAACAAACAGGCTATCATTTATTTTTCTGTGAAGAGTCAAAAGCATATAGGAACCAAAACTGCACAGAACTTGGGCTCCCATAAAAAATGAGCTGCTTTTGTGAGGTATTATTTGGAGAAAACTTGAAAATCTTACTTCTCAACCTCTTTTGTTAGGGAAACTTTGATAGCATTAGCAAAACTTTAAGAGCTCACTTCTGCCTCTATTCACATCCAGAACATCCTGGATTTTTAAAATGTAATTTGAACAACAACAATAAAAATGTTGCTAAGCAACAGCCTCATTCAAATGATCTGAAGTAGGTATTCATACTAAAATTTGTAAAGCATCTCAGGGAACTTGCCAGGTATGCCAGGTGAGACAAGGAAAGAGAATATGTCCAAAATCAAGCAGAGTATGCATTTACTAGGAGAGAACTGACCTGGACAAGTCAGTTGCTGTGCATGTATTGTTTGAACCAACTTTATTTGAAATATTGGTTTAGTTACATAAGTTAAAAGTGTCCCCGGTTTCAGTGTGTGTCATTGGTCAAGGTTTCAGGAATAATAGAAGTCCTGCTTTTCTACAAATAAAAGTGGACCGTTTCTAAAGTGTAGTCTTAAGTATGTATTTCTTTTCCTTCAAACTCAAGCATGCTTGACTTCAGTTTCACTCCAAATGTTTTATTCAACAAACAGAATGAACGTTATGGAGGTTATTAGAAAGCAACTCCCACTCATCAACAGTGAGGCTGGGAGTACAGGAGCATGTTCCTCATTGGTCTCTCTTATCTGAATTCTCCTTAGAGATTCCAGTTCAACAGAGAAAAGGAAAATATTAATGACCAAATTCCAGAAGAGATTGTGTGTGTGTGTGTGTGTGTGTGTGTGTGAGAGAGAGAGAGAGAGAGAGAGTCAGGGTGAAGGGGAGGAGAGTGGGAAGGTTACGTGAGGAAGAGGGGAGCTCTGAAACTGATTATCCTAATTATGCGATCCAGAGCATGCCCTTTTCTCATTTCTCAGGAGCAGCGGCACTCAACCTCGAAGACCTGGAGAATGGTTTAATCACTGGTGATGTTGCAACAAGTCACAACGTCGTGGTGTCTGATGTCCTCTGGCACTGTACTCACTGTTTGTGCTGTAATGTCCACATAATGTTATCACTTCCTGATGCCATGTCACGTTGAAAACATGACTGCCAGGCTGTGGTGTCACAATAATTTTGTGACTTGACTTCCATTTTAACATTTTGGAAGCTTCTTCCCTTCCGATCCTGAATGCTGGGAGGCAGTGGAAAAGTGTGTCTCACCTATTTCTCTCCTGCCCAAGACACCCAATTGGCTGCTCAGAGGGATAGAGAGGGCTCCCAGTGTCTCCAGCCTATTTTCTCAGCACTTCCCTGTAGCTGTGTTGATGTCAGGCAGCATATGGAGGGCTCCTGTTTTTGGCATTCATTTAATGTAGAACAGGCACATGTGGGTCCTTGAAAAGTTGCATGCCATGCTAGAGCCATGGGTATAGTATTCTTTTTATTCCTAGTTCAGAGTAGAAACAGCCAGTGATTTTGTTAAGCATCATTGTTGATACATGCTAATAAGGCAAGTCCCCTTTCCCCCCAGGAATTCAGTGGGGGTTTTTTGGTTTTTTTTTTTTTGGCATAACAAAGGTGGCAGCACGTTCACCTCTTTCTGGCAAAATAACGTCAAATGTAACCTCTCTTATGTGATACAATGAAGGAATTGCCATGATCTTAATAAAACATCTTCTACTTACTTAAATGCACCATTCACCTATTCCTGCCCATACTACACACAGTCTCTAGTCTGGAGAAGGATGCCTTTCAACTAACACATACATCTCCAAAGGAGAAGATCTGTGAGAAAATGGGTACTAAAATCCAGAAGAGAGAGCCCTGAAAGAGAATCTAATCTTAGCAGTACAGTGTATTAGAGAAGTGACCAGAGCTCACAGATATTGAGAATGAAACTAGTTAAAATTCTGCTGCACATCTTCTTTGTAGGGTGTGTGTGTGTGTGTGTGTATGTGGAGGAGTGGGGGGGGGGGAGAGTTCCTGTATGATTTGACTTGCCAATTCATTTGTAGAAACAATTATAAAATGCAAATATTTATGAATCACTGTATATGTTGTAATCTTATTTTCAAAACAAACATTGCCTTATACTGTAGTTCCGTGATGGTGTGAGTTGAGAGATTTTCCAACATTTATCCCATTTCAGGCAATGAGCTGCAGGGGATAAATGCTGCTGCTCAGACAGAGGGGATGTATGGTAACTCCTAGAGCATGTGTTTCTGGCAAGCTATTGCCCGCATCTAGCATGTGTTTTTGAAAATATTCAAATTAGGTTTAAGATGTATAATGATATTTTTCATATTTTAATTGTGACTTATGCAAATGTTATAGCCAAGCTGTACAAATAATATTCACAGCAGATGACAACATTCACATTTAAGTCTGGGCATGTAACACCCTGACACAAGGTTCTGTGCAAGCTGCTCTTTGATTCATAAGGCAGGGAAGCTTTCTGTTAGATGTAGCTTGTGTTACTTTTACCCGGCAGTTAAAGATATATTGCAAAGTGCTACAGACAGAAGGCAGTCGACAAGTCAAGAGTAAAAATTATTGAGAGGGGTGGGCCAAAGGAAAGGGAGTCAAATGGGAATGAATTAATGCGGGTTTTGGAATCATGGATTTCAGAATGTTGAACCACCCGGTGAATCACCAGAGCAAGGTAGAAGGCCTGCTGGTAGGAAGGGGTAACACTTTACAAAGCTGGCTGGAGTTATGACGTCACCCTTTATTGCAGGCCTCAGTCTTTGTGACTACCAAGCTGCTATCAACTCTTGGGGCCCTTCTGGACTATCAACTGCTCTTAGGTACCCAAATAGCATTGTCCAGAGAATGCCTTTCTCAGTGTTTGCTTACCAGGACACTATGGCATTTCCTTTCAGATGTGAACTCAACTACAGTAATCCATGGCTTTGTCACCTCCAGGCTAGTTTGCTGGAATGTTTTCTACTCAAATTGATTGTAGGGGCTACACAGTTGCTCCAGTTGGTTCAAATGTCAACAATCTGTTTTTGAGGGAAGAAGGATATTGCAACAAACACACATTAAGTCATTGCTCCATGCTGTATTACACTGACTCTATCCATTTCCAAGCACACACTTTGGCATGGCTCCATACTTCACTACATTGACTGTATCCAATTCCAAGCACAGATTGTGTCATTGCTCTGTGCAGTATTATGCTGACTGTATCCAGTGCCAAGCACATACTATAGCATTGCTCCATGCTATTCTATGCTGATCTTATCCAAATCCAGGTATCCGTTACAGCAGTGCTCTGTGCTGTTCTACGTTAACTGTATCCAGTTCCAAGCACACATTACATCAGTGCTCCGTGTCATTCTATGCTTACTGTATCCAATTCCAAGTACACATTACCTCATTGCTCCATGCTGTTCCTTGCTGACTATATCCAATTCCCAGCACATATTATGTTATTGCTCCATGCTGTTCCACGCTGATTGTATTGAATTCCATCCACATATTTTGTCATTACTTTGTTCTGTTCTACTCTGACTACTCAGTTCCAAGCACACATTATGTTATTGCTCCACAGTGTTCTATGCTGACTGTATCCAAATCCAAATACGCTTTACATCATTGTTCCATGCTGTTGTGTGCTGACTACATATCCAGTTCTAAGCTAACATGATGACGTTGTTCCATGCTGTGCTACACTGAGTGTATCCAGTTCCAAGACACATGACATCTTTGCTGTGCACTACTGTGATGACTATCCTGGTCCAGCACTGCCTCCGGATCCTGACTGTAATCTATAAAACTCTGGGGTAACCTCTTCCTTCTGCAAGCCAAGACAATTGCTCTCAATGGGAATTGTGTGTGATGGTCTCCAGAGCACCCACCCATCCTCTGACTTACAGGACATCCCTTATAGGGAGCCTACGTTCCACCAACTGTGTCCGAGAGCTGGTAAAAGCATTTTATCAGATAAAAAGTAAAGTTCCAGGCATTAATCATGTAAACACTGATGCAGTGACACACATACAATTTTATAGTATGAATAAAGCTCTGTGGGATACTAGCTCTTAAATATTTATTTTCTCCCTTTTTTCATACCAGTGTCCTTTGTTCTCTTGAAATACAGGTGGTCACTTGGTCTCTGGGTGAGATACTTGGGAGCTGTGCAGGATGATCTCAAGGAGCCTCTCAGCTGTGGAATTCCCTATCAGCAGAGACAGGGTAAGCCAAAGCATTGCTATCTTTGTGGCTCAATGTTAGACCTATTTCTTCAGCTATATGAGGATGGGAAGAATTAACCAGCCCATGTTTCTCCTAGAAACAAACCTTAAGTATAATTATCGCCTAAACAAGTTGTATAAATAAGGGAAAGGTGCAGAATATGACCACCTGAAACTGAAATGCTGCTGTTCTTCATGTATATATGAGGGCTGGATACTACAGTGATGGATGCATTAGAAAGACATAGTGCAGATGGAAAGATAGGTTTGGAATTGCACATCCCACAGGTGTGTTATTGAAAGGATTCTCCTTATGGAACGAATAAGAAGGGCTGTTATGAATTGCAGAATAGGATGCTTTATAGAATATAAAAACTGCAAACCACACTTTTCCTGCATGCTGGGTTTTCAGATCATAAGGATATTTGCTCCTAATGAAATAAACCGTTCTTAAATGTAGCACCTTGTTCATATTAATCCGAATGTATTTACTTTACATTTTTTAAACATGATTTTGATAAAGTCTTGGTGTGCAGGGCTCTCTTTTGTGTGTTCTTCTTTGTGTCTGCACTGAGTATTTCTTTCACTATACAATATCTGTGGGATGGACAAAAACTATTATAGTTCCGACTAGTTCTTTTCACTGTATTTTTTCTTCTTTTACTAAATCAGACAATTGTTCAGCGCCTTATTTTGTGGTCAAAGTATTGTTCTTATAACAGTTTCTTTCTTTTATCAGATATTTTGTAAAAAGCATTTTATGGTGTATGTATAGGGTCAAATCTGGCTTTTTAAAGTGAAAGCCACTCAAAAAGTTGGCACTAACCTATATACCATACAGTTGCAATAATTGAAACACAAGGTCAGTCTGGTATCAGGCGAGATGTGTGCCTAGGTGTGAATGGAGGTTTGGGTTACACATAGGAAATAAACGTATCTATAGGCATAATTTGCTCTATGAGGAGTATTGGATGGTATGCACAGAAATATACTGCATGAGATATTTCAAGCAGGATACTCTTATCCTGGGTTTTAGGCAAGTTGCACCAGCTTTTCCCCAAGTCATGACCCTTCTCACTGCTAAGAGCTCTTATTCAGTTAGTACTTGTGGGTTTGACGCTAGAAATATAGTACACAGAATATGGAAAATGAAACCATCATTAATCTACCCCATTGCAGCAAGAGTACAAAGAAAATGTAGTCAAATAGTTTCCCAAATATAAAATTATTTTTGGAACCAATAGAAATTATGCATGAGGTTTTTATAGGGGATTTTTGCAGCAAAACACAAGTCATAAAAAGCTAAATCTTTTGTCAGGATCAGAGAGATGGTGAGAGCAAAGGCAGTAAGGGGGAATCTTATGAGACCAAAAATAGTTTTTCATTGAAAGAAGCAAAACTTGATTCTGTATCCAAGAACAGTGTAGTGAGTAAAGCCACCATCATCAAGTTATAAAATGAATATCACATTGCAAGATGAGTTCTGCTGTCTTGTTGCCTTGAGTATATTTCTTCCAATAAAGGAAAATGTTCAGGCTTCTTGCAGCCAGACTTCCAGGTATGAAAATTTATCAACCCTCCAGCTGGTATATTAAGAAATACTAAAGACCAAAAGGCTGTCTAAGGTCAAGTACAATATCCTTAGCCAAAATATGATGCAGAGTTTCTCCCATTCCTAGTGCACTGACATACCTTGGTCCCTCCTATTCTCTATCTTGGACACATGGTAGACTAGTCTCCTGTGGGCTGTACTACTTTGGTCTAATTTCGGTTGTTGATTTTGGTATGTAGGTGCTGGGCGGTGTTGGTAGCCTGTGATATATAAGAGATCAGTCTAGATCAGTGTTTCCCAAACTTGGGACGTCGCTTGTGGAGGGAAAGCCCCTTGTGGGCCAAGGGATGTACTGGCCGCCACTTCCAGCAGCTCCCATTGGCCTGGAGCGGCGAACCGCGGCCAGTGGGAGCCGCGATCAGCCGGACCTGCGGACGAGGCAGGTAGAGAAACTGGCCTGGCCCGCCAGGGGCTTTCCCTACACAAGCGGTGTCCCAAGTTTGGGAAACACTGGTCTAGATGATCTGGTGCTCCCTTCTGGCCTTAAACCCTATGATTCTATGAGTTCTGATGGAGTGTTGCATTTTGTATGGAAAGCATCATAAAAGCATTTAACATTAGTTGCCTTCTCCCCCTTGCTTTAATTGAATAGGTGGAAAGATAATAAGAGAGGACATTTACCTCCAAATTGATGTGCAATGCATTTTAAGAGAGAAATTCTTCTCTGTGCAGAAAGCCATCAAAATGGGTGTTGCATAGGCTTTGTGCTAGCTTTGTGTCCAGGGGTGAATTTTGCTTTATGTATAAATGTGGTCTGCTACTGCACACTTACTATTTTTGTGTGTGTATATGCCTGAGCGATTCTCACTCCTGAGCTGGTCACATAGGATCTGGATAAATCAGGACATGAATTCTTTATCAGATTTGAGTTGTATAATATATATGCATCTATAACACCAGTATGTAATGCAAGTGTATATATAAAGTCTACAGACATATGATATAGAGTTTTTATTAAAATCTATCATTTATATATTTCTATAATGGTAGATCTTTTTCTCAACTGCTTGTGAGCCCCAGGATATGCAATATCCATTCATTTGTGCAGGGCTACACTCTGATGAAACACTGATAAAAATGAAAATGCTGCTAAGAAATGTGGGCCCCCAGGATAGTGGGAAGCAGCCATTTCAGAGTCTAATACACTTTTTTATCTAATAAATTGACTTCTCCTTTTCCTTTTTTTAAAAAAGAGATCCTCCGTAAAACACCAACAAAGAACATAAAATCTGTGTACACACAGTGCATTGCAGAGAATGCCAAAAGGTAAAACTTTATGTAACTGGGATGGAATATTAGATATTTAAGATGTAGGGAAATAATTCAAATAAAAGTCCTATTTCATATTATACATACTAAGGTTGTCCACTGTGCTCAACAATGCTCCTTGTTAAAAAAAAAACCACAGAAATTCCACCTTACTTTTAAAATCATAGACATGAGAAACAGGAAAGACCTGTTAGGTCTCTGACGCACTGAATCCAGATCTTATGTCTTTGATGGTTACTGGGAGGGTGGTCAGCTTTTCTTAGGATGTGGCCCTTCAAGATATTCCACCACAGAATGAAAACTTCTCCAGCACTTCAAAAGCTTAGAAAAATCTTTGACACAAATTGTAAGTGAAGTGAGTTAACCATTCTTTGTTATATGGCATTAAAATTTTAAAAACATGATCAACACACAATTAAGGGGTAAAACACTCTATCACATATTTTTCACTACTACTGTTGATGCTACAGATCCCCACATAAAGTACTTTTTCAGGATGTAGTCCTGTAGGTGCTGAGTGCCCTCAGCTTCCATAGACACTGATGTTACTTTTCAAAATGGGTTCTTCGCACTGAAAAGGATATTAATAACTGCTAGTGTTGCATTCTTCAGATTTAGCTAGGCTCTTGTTTTCATTGGCCATTTATAGGTTTTAATAAAGGATAACAGAGAATTTTCCCAGTTGTATGATCAGAGAGACTAAAAAAGCGGAATTTTACTTGAACTACCTAAAATTCCATGGCCATCATAATCATTGTTCTGTTTGTTCAGACGTTTAAACTTTCCCTTATTCCTACAAGGACTTTTCTCGTACCCAAGATTGAACAGACAATAACATATTAACAAATGGTAAAGTTTCTCTTTATAGAAATAACAATAAATTAGGAAAGTAAAAGGCTTTATTTCTTTGTCATTTTTCAGTGTGTTTTTTATTTTAAGAGGCAGTCAGTTTTAGATCTTTCTTTTCATTAAGTAGAAAGCAATTTCACTAGTAAATGCTTCTTTTTACTTATAGCAAAAATAGTGGTGCTGGCTGAGCAAAAGTAAATGAATTATTATTACTTATTATTTGTCTTGGAAGAGCAAGAAGTTGGTAAGGAAGACTTCCTTTTACTTTACTGCAATATTTTTCTATCAGTTTTGTTGAAAGAAAGACTAAATACCAAGGAAATAAATGTTTTTGGTAGAATTTTATGGCAAATAAACAACAGAAAATAATGCTCTCTCCTCATTGCCATCACAAGTGCACTTCTTTGTGAATAGAAAATGCAATGGGTTGAAGTTTGATCCTGCTGGAGATAGACCATATGCAAAACTTAAACAATACATGCCGTTTGTAACATAATGGCTGTTATTGCTTGCTGAGAAGTTGATTTATTTTCAGATACCTTCGTGTTCCTCTGCTTTTGTCTGATCTGACTACTTTACAAGTATGTGTACAAAGTCAGGCTTAAAAATTACAGGTTGTGTAATACAGAAAATGGAACAATTGCCTTCGCTTAGTCAAAATTGTTTTTCTTCAGTCATCATGTGGTACCTTATTTTTAAAAAAAGATGGAATGTTGAATGACGGGTTCTGGGCTCATGCTTAATCATTTTCTCCTACAAGAGCAAGGAAATACAGGACTTTTTATTTCATGTTATTAGCTGGGCTATCACTGGGCTGCTCTATGATTATAGGTCTTTTCCCTTTGCCTCATCAGTTTATGTCATAATGGAAATAACATGGTAGTGCTGAAGGAAGCAACCAGTCATACGGATGGGATGGAATGGTAGTGAAATACTGTAGGAAGAAACTATTCAGACATCCTGCCCCACTTAGCAGATACCTTCTTTATTCTGCAGCACATTAGGGTTGAGGGGGGAACAAAGAGAGAGAGAGCGCATTATTATTCCTTTGCAGCACAGCAGTGTATGCACAAATTTGAATAATGTTAGAAGGAAGACAATATTTTGTATTAAATATATAACCTGATCCTGCAAACTGTTACTCACATGAGCAAGCTACTGAAGTCAATGGGAATCCTTGCATGAGTGAACGTGCAAGGTCATCATCGTCTTATTTTTATTACTTATTATTTGTATTTTTGTAGCATTTAAGAGTCCCATTAATGGGCCACAACCCCACTGGTAGGCACCATATTTTATTAATGGTATGTCGTAAAAATGGCTTCCTCCAAAATGCTATCTTCCTGGTGTAGAAATTGCGGAAGGAATTAAATCTGGGGAAGGTTTTAGATCTATGGAATACACAGTTTTTGCAGGTTTAGGAAGTCACTTCACCCATGGCACTCTTAAAATATGTTGTAATGACTACTTTGTCTGGTATCCTGCATTCAGAAAAAAGGGATAACCACAAGGAAGGCCACCCAGACCTACAGCATGGCCTTCACCTGGGTCCCAATTCAAGAAGGTATTTAAAGACATGCTTACGTCCATTAGTGGGTGCTCGTATGAGGATTTAGCCAGACAGCCAGAGTAAATTAACACTTTAAAATCTAAATTCAAACAAGAGGTTGAGAGGCAGAGACTTACATACTTGAAATGTTTAGTCCCGTGTAGCTCATAATAATTAGGTAATTGCCTTGACTGGAGCCTGAAAAAAATGTGGGTGGCGTGCTTAAGGGTCGAAGCCTATATAGCCTCTGTATTCCAGTACTAATGTCCTGAGCCAAGTCACAGGTTTGACTCCAGCTGTAGCTGGGTAGTGACTAAAAGTTGTGAGCATTTGTTGGCTGTTTGGTGGCATGTGAGAAAGCTACAAATGATTTTGGAGAGTGAGGATCTTTTGGAGAGAGAGGACTAAGAAAAAGATTGGCCTGGCAGAGATAAATCTCCAGTTCCAGGAAATCATTAAGGCCCAGGGAAGAAGGAAGGAAAGGAACTGGCAAGTCGTTGGAGGAGACGGAAATGAAAAAGAGTTGGCAGAAGCAAGATAAGGGACTGGTAATTCTTTGGAAGAGCCAGAAGCAGTCTGGTTGTAGTTCTAAGATACAGGTCATATATAGGTGCTGGAATTGGGAATGCAGGGGGTGCGGCAGCACCCGTGGCTTGAAGTGGTTACCATCATATACAGGGTTTACAGTTTGGTCAGTGGCTCTTGGCACCCCACTATACAAATTGTTCCAGCACCACTGGGTTCAGAAAATAGGCAATAAACCTGGAATTTAATGGTTCCTGGACTGATTAACGCACCCAAGAGACTTCACCTCCTAAATAAGTATCTAGCAAAAGCCCTTCAACAAGGGATGATTTTTGAAGCAGTTTTTATAACATATTTGATTCTGAACTGGCAAGAGGTGAAATTAAGACTGTACAGTATGTTTATTTTTCCTGACAGTTGCTATAACAATAGATTTGAACTATTAATACAGGTACCAGTAGCTATATGGTTGTGTAAAGCAGCACTATAGGAATAACCACATATTATTTGTATGGGACTGTAAATATGTTCTAGTGCACACATATTTACTAGCCTCTAGTGGTCTGTAAATGTTTGTTGTTCTGCCGACTTTCAGGAATTTAGCAGCCTCAAGGGTCCAAATGTTGGCAGCAGATTTTTTTTTTCTTGTGACTGTGCAGTTGTATAGAAGAGGCTCAGCATGAAAATCTGTGGGAAAACCAGAGTAATAATGTGGTGCTATGGAAATTCAAGGGAAGGGAGTGGAAAAGAAATGAAAGTGGGGGGAGAGGATACCTGGCAGGGGCGTGGGAAAAGTAATAATCAAGACTAGTGTCACCACGTGCTACTCTTGTGCTGTGTTGAATCTGAAAATCAAAAGAATAAGTTGTTTGGCGATAGACCATCCAAAGAAACTAAAAAGCAGGCAAGAAATATCCCAAACCAAATTGAGATGTGACACAAAAGTGCACTTCATTCATTCATTATCATCTTTAAAGTGTCCAACTGCAAAACAGGAGTCAATTCTAAATAGACAGCAAAAGAGAGATCTGCCAGTTCAAATACACATTATCAAAGCATTTTGCTAGCAGCACAATATAAAATCTCCAGGCTTTTTGCAATTTTTTAAAGAACAGGTATCCAGTACTCCTGCAGAGTTGCCTAAACTGCCACTTGCATTGTATCTTCTGGTGCTAAACTCCTCTGACTGATTTGAACAACTCCTTGTAGTCCCTCAAGCTGACCTTTTGCCCTCTGGGTCACCTGATACAGCCATATTATAGAACCAAAATATTGTTTTCCTCCACCTCGTGTTAATTATTCCCTAGTTTTTCATCAGTGTCTCAAAAAGAGAGAAAAGTTTGAGGTGAAATGGTCAGGTGTCTTCACACCTTTCAATTTTACTATTTTGCTGTTTCTCACAGGACTGCAATAACAAAGGTATGGCTAATGAGGCCTCCCCAACTGTTGGTCACATGGGCAACCTGTCCCTCTCCTTTACCCTTCACCTTTTATAGCTTTGCCATTTCCATGCTGAAACCTCTTTTGCAGAGCGGCTCTGAATTCTCTTCCCATTAACTGGTGCTTCAGCTGTTACCTACCTCTGAACATCCTGACTCTTAAATCTCAGCAGTACTGTTGCTCTAATGTGGTATGTTTGTGTTTGATTTTCTTGCTTTTAATAGAGACAGATTTGATACAATAGAATGTGGAAACTCTAACTCAAGTGAACTAGAGGTAGGTCAAACTAAACCTTGGATCAGAACACGCTGGGACTTTGGGAGTGTTCCAAAGTTAAACCTTGATCTGGATTTTGTAAATGAGACCATCTTTATGATGGGCCAAACGAAAATCCTAGATCCAAACAACTGGGAACATTCCCCTTGTTCAAAATCCAGATCTGTTCCAGACGACTGGAAAAGGGCAAATATAGTGCCAATCTATAAAAAGGGAAATAAGGACAACCTGGGGAACTACAGATTAGTCAGCTTAACTTCTGTACCTGGAAAGATAGTGGAGCAAATAATTAAGCAATCAGTTTGCAAACATCTAGAACAGTGTTTCCCAAATTTGGGACACCGCTTGTGTAGGGAAAGCCTCTGGCGGGCCGGGCCGGTTTGTTTACCTGCCGCGTCTGCAGGTCCGGCCGATCGCGGCTCCCACGGGCCGCGGTTCGCTGCTCCAGGCCAATGGGAATTGCTGGAAGTTTGGGAAACACTGATCTAGAAGATAATAAGGTGATAAGTAACAGTCAGTATGGATTTGTCAAGAACAAATTGTGTCAAACCAATCTGATAGCTTTCTTTGACAGGGTAACAAGCCTTGTGGATGGGGGGAAGCGGTAGATGTGGTATATCTTGACTTTAGTAAATCTTTTGATACTGTCTCACATGATCTTCTCGTAAACAAACTAGGGAAATGCAACCTAGATGGAGCTACCATAACGTGGGTGCAAAACTGGTTGGAAAACGGTTCCCAGAGAGTAGTTATCAGTGGTTCATAGTCATGCTGGAAGGGCATAACAAGTGGGGTCTGGCAGGTATCAGTTCTGGGTCCGGTTCTGTTCAATAGCTTCATTAATGATTTAGATCAGGGGTGGGAAAACTATGGCCTGCCGTCAGGGCTTTAGATCCAGCCCGCGGGATTGCCACCCCCATGGCACCGCAGGGCTAAGGCAGGCTCCCTGCCTGCCCTGGCCCTGCACTGCTCCCAGAAGTGGCTGGCACCACGTCCCTGCAGCCCCTGGGGGAGGGGGGGCACCGTCCCCACAGCTCCCATTGGCTGGGAACGGGGAACCGCGGTGAATGGGAGCTTCGTGGGAGGTACCCGCAGGTGAGGACAGCGCGCGGAGCCCTCTGCCCCACCTCCCCCAGGGGCCGCAGGGACGTGGTGCTGGCTGCTTCCGGGAACGGCGTGGGGCCAGGGCAGGCACGGAGCCTGCCTAAGCCCCACGGTGCCACGGGTGTGGCAATCCCACTGCGTGCTGCTACCACCTCGGAGGCACTAGAGGTAAGAGGCGCCGGGCCGGAGCCCGCACCCCAAACCCCTCCTGCACCCTCACCCCAACCCCCTGCCTTGAGCCCCCTTCTGCACCCCGCAACCCGCACCCCTCCTGCATCCCAATCCCCTGCCCTGAACCCCATGCCACACCCCGCACCCCTCCTGCACCTCAACCCCCTGCCTTGAGCCCCCAACCCCCTGCCCTGGGTCCCCTCATACACCCCGCACCCCTCCTGTGCCCCAATCCCTTTCCCTGAGCCCCTTCCTGCACACCGCACCCCTCCTGCACCCCAACCCCCCGCCCCAGCCCTACATTCATGGCCCTGCATGCAATTTCCCCACCCAGATGTGGCCCTCAGGTCAAAAATTTTGCCCATCCTGATTTAGATAGTGGTATAGAGTATTCTTATAAAGTTTGCGGACGATACCAAGCTGGGAGGGGTTGCAAGAGCTTTGGAGGATAGGATTAAAATTCAAAATGATCTGGACAACCTGGAGAAATGGTCTGAAGTAAATAGGATGAAATTCAATAAGGACAAATGCAAAGTACTCCATTTAGGAAGGAACAATCAGTTGCACACATACAAAATGGGAAATGACTGCCTAGGAAGGAGTACTGCGGAAGGGATCTGGGGATCATAGTGGACCATGAGCTAAATATGAGTCAACAGTGTAACACTGTTTCAAAAAAAGCAAACATCATTCTGGGATGTATTAGCAGGAATGTTGTAAGTAAGACACGAGAAGTAATTCTTCCTCTCTACTCTATGCTGATTAGGCCTCAACTGGAATATTGTGTCCAATTCTGGGTGCCACACTTCAGGAAAGATGTGGATAAATTAGAAAAAGTCCAGAGAAGAGCAACGAAAATGATTAAAGGTCTAGAACATATGATCTATGAGGGAAGATTGAAAAAATTGCGTTTGGTTAGTCTGGAGAAGAGAAGACCGAGAGGGGACATGATAACAGTTTTCAAGGGCAGGTCTACACTAACCCCCCAATTCGAACTAAGGTACGCAACTTCAGCTACGTGAATAACGTAGCTGAAGTTTGAAGTACCTTAGTTCGAACTTACCTCGGTCCAGACGCGGCAGGCAGGCTCCCGCGTCGACTTCGTGTACTCCTCTCGCCGAGCTGGAGTACCACAGTCGACGGCGAGCACTTCTGGGTTCGACTTATCGCGTCCAGACAAGACACGATAAGTCGAACCCAGAAGTTCGATTTGCTTGCCGCCGAAATACTGGGTAAGTGTAGACCTACCCCAAGTACATAAAAGGTTGTTACAAGGAGGAGGGAGAAAAATTGTTCTTCTTAACCTCTCAGGATAGGACAAGAAGCAATGGGCTTAAATTGCAGCAAGGAAGGTTTAGGTTGGACATTAGGAAAAACTTCCTAACTGTCAGAGTGGTTAAGCAATGGAATAAATTGCCTAGGCAGGTTGTGGAATCTCCATCATTGGAGATTTTTAAGAGCAGGTTAGACAAACACCTGTCAGGAATGGTCTAGATCAGGGATCGGCAAGCTTTGGCACGCGGCCCGCCAGGGTAAGCACCCTGGCGGGCCGGGCCGGTTTGTTTACCTGCCGCGTCCGCAGGTTCGGCTGATCGCGGCTCCCACTGGTTCGCCGCTCCAGGCAAATGGGGGCTGCGGGAAGCAGCGGCCAGCACATCCCCTCAGCCTGCGCTGCTTTCCGCAGCCCCCATTGGCCTGGGATGGCGAACCGCGGCCAGTGGGAGCCGCAATCAGCCGAACCTGCGGACGCGGCAGGTAAACAAACTGGCCCGGCCCACCAGGGTGCTTACCCTGGCGGGTCGTGTGCCAAAGGTTGCCAATCCCTGGTCTAGATAATACTTAGTCCTGCCATGAATGCAGGGGACTGGACTAGATGACCTCTCGAGGTCTCTTCCAATCCTATGATTCTATGTTTTGACTTGAGCCTGTCTCTAAAAGAAACAGATTAGCACCACAGGCTTCAGTGGGAGATGAACTGACATGTCTCTGAGTACAAAATTTGGCCCAGTGAGTACATTTGTTGGAATTATCAAACAGTTGCACATTCAAACAAATGCTCTGAGTGTGCTTTTTATTTGAATGTTCTCTCACTAATATAGGAGTGTTTATGCATTTATTTGAATGTATAATCCTTGAAATTAAGTGCAGCTGTGTTTATTTCAAATGTGTGATGCTCCAGATATAGCTTTGCTTGTGTATGCCTATATCTGAGCATTGCTTGTGTACATCTACATCCAAGCATTGCCTCTCAGTGCATTGTTAAAAAGTTAATAGAGTAGAGCATACACCATCTTCAGATGTGCATAATTTTATTTTTAATCAATATTTATTTTAAAATCCCCAAGCACCACTCTTAAGGGAGGACTAAAGTCCATGCCATGTTTGAGGTGTAAGAAAAGTTTTTTTGGTTATCAAAGTGTAACCCTCTAGTCAGTGTGTATGTGTCCCCCTCTGTGTTTATTCCACAGAGGATTTGAGTGTCATACACCCTCCAACAACATTGGTGCATCAGCATTGCTCACATAATAGAAGTAATAATACCCTTAAAATTTATGGACAAGCTCCCATACGGGTAAAGAAGAAATATAAATCCAGAAAACACTGACTGAGCATGCCCTAAAAAGTTAATCACTAACTCTTAGGAGAGTTTGGCTCACGTACAGGCAGGTTTTGCTGCTGAAAACATAGGTGCTGTCGACACTAGGAAAATGTTAAACAAATTTCTCACCATTTCTAACAGTTGTTCAGTTCCAACAGTGTTAACAACACAGGGAGCCCATCACAGACAGGGCCTAGCTATCACAATTTTAAGCACCATGTCATCTTACCCTGCACTGGCAGCTGGAGGCCCAGTGTTAACACCTGTGGTCAATTTTTGAAAAATGCCCCTAATATAGGCTGGGCCGTATAGTCTGGAAGTTCTTACACTTGGAAAATAGACTCCTATCTGTTGTGGTATCTTTCATTTTTACATTTGTACCACACCTTCCATCCCAAAGGAGCCCTTATTTTACAAACCATAGCTTTGATCCTGCCAGGGCTCTGCTTCGACAGACCCTTGTGCCCATGTGGAGTCCCATTGATTTCGGTGCAGGTGCAAATGTCTGCTTCTGCATTACATTTTGCAGGATCCAGGCCTATATATATAGGAATTATTTCACCAACAGCATCCATGAAATGCAGCCACTTCTGGAGTGTTGCAGTTTAGCTTTATAGAAAAACTACACAACAGTTCAGGTGGGAAGTAAAGAAGAATACCATATCCAACTGAAACCACAAGAGGAAGTAAGAAAGTCCGGATATAAATGCCCAAATTGGTGGTCAGGACACTGAAGTGTAATATTCCTATTCTTGCAAAAAAAAAAAAAAAAAAAATTCAAACAAGATCTTTAATAGACACAAATGTTCAGAACTCAGATATTGTTGTTCTTCCGAAAGATACCAGGTCTAGTGCAGAGTGAGACCTGCCTGGGGTATTGTTTCAGTAGTGATGGCAGGTCTACACCTAAACATTAGATTGACCTGTGAAACTTTTTTTTTTTTTGGTGCCCTGTGTGATGTAGTTAGATTGACCTAACCCCCCAGTAGATACAGCTAGGGCCATGGAAGAATTCTTCTGGCTACTGCCTCTTGGAGAGATGGATTAACTACATTGACAGAAAACCCCCTTCCATCAGGGTACATTATGGTGCTACAGTGTCACTGTAGCCGCTGTAGTGTAGACATATCCTTTGAGGGAGGAATGTCTACTATAGTAATGCATCACCAATATCATTTCTTTGCAATGCAATTTTTAGGGTGCACATAAGATTTGATAATTAACCTTACAGGGTTTTCTCAACCACTCTTGTTGCTTTTCCATCTCCGTTCAGCAGCTGTGCTCTGCCAGTTGTTAAGCACTGCATATATGTGGTTACTATTCTGAGGATTTAGAGGCTTGAGCTCCATCTATTTCTCTTTGTTTATGATAAAGAGGAAATGTAGCCCTAGATAAAAAAAGCAGACAGGCTGAGCACCTGGGAAAGTGCAAAGTATAATGATTTCCTAGAACTAAAACCTTTTCGTGTTTTCAAATGGAAAACAGTCCATCATTTCCTAATACAATAAGCACACGATTTTTCACTGGTTTTAGAAAACACACACATGGCTTGTGTACCAGAATTAAATAGTAGTGCAGGATTTTGATCAGTGACAGATGGTTGGGCTGCTCCAGCACAGCTGGCCTTACATGATATAACACCTTGAGCAAGCCCCAGTTCTGCACTTATCCCTTGATTTTTATCTCAATCCTTGAAAAATTTCCTTTGGCATCTCTGCTTAAATTTGCTTAATCAGAGAATAGAAGTGGGCTGGTAGATGGAGTAAAGGATACAGATATGACATTCATGATGTATTTTAAAAGCATTCAAAGTTTCTGTGTGGGGTGGGACTGCACGTAGGCATAGGAATGAGTTTCTGCAGAAGTAGAGAGAAACACTGACACGTCTCTCGTAATGTAGTATGTAACTCAAAGGACAGGTTTGCTTTCAATGTGGTTCATAAAAGGAAGCCTGGGAGTAAAGCTGATACAAGTGTGAAGACACAAACAACGTGGCTATGTCATGTTTTACTGATACATTAGAAACAAAAGGATAACTAAGTTCAGGGTAGGCCCATTACTCAATGAAGGGGCAAAGAAAATAACAGAAAATGTAGAAAAGATATATGATTTTTTTGTTTGTTTTCACCCAAAAGGCTAGTAGCAATTGGATGTCTAACATAGTGAGCGCCAGTGAAAATGAGGTAGAATCTGAGCCTAAAATAAGGAAAGAACAAGTTAAAAATTACTTAGACAAGTTAGATGTCTGCAAGTCAAAAGGGCCTGCTGACATGTACCCTAGAATACTCAAGGAGTGTCAGCCATTAGCGATTATCTTCAAAAACTCATGGAAGGCAGGAGAGATTCCAGAGGCCTGGAAGAGAGCAAATAAAGTGCCCATCTATAAAAAGGGGAATAAGGCAACCCAGAGACTTAACTTCTGTACCCGGAAAGATAATGGAGCAAATAATCAAGAAATCAATTTGCAAACATCTAGTAGATAATAAGGTGATAAGTAAGGCTGAGAGTCTCTCACTGAGGTCACGGAAGTCACGGATTCCGTGACTTTCCAGGACCTCTGTGACTTCTGCAGCCGGCAGGTGTGACGGAACCCAGGGCTGCCCGAGCAGCTTGGGTGGCCCTGGGGCCAGCTGCACCACCCCCACCCAGCAGTGGCGGCGGTTCCTGGACACCCTCCCCACCAGCAGCAGCCCTGGCGGTCCCAGGCCTCCCCTCGCCAGCAGTGGCAGCAGCGGTCCCGGGCTGCCCTCCCACCCCCAGCACCAGCGGGCATCCAGGAGCCTCCCCCCAGCACCAGCAGGTGTCCAGGAGCCTCCCCCCAGCACCAGCAGGTGCAACGGAACCCCCAGCACCAATAGGCATCCCAGAGCCCCCCATCCACAGCAGCACCTGTGCCCCCGAAACCCCCCAGAGCACCCAAGATTTAGTCGGGGTATATAGTACAGGTCATGGACAGGTCACGGGCCACAAATTTTTGTTTATTGCCCGTGACCTGTCCATGACTTTTACTAAAAATACCCATGACTAAATCTTAGCCTGAGTGATAAGTTATAGTGAACATGGATTTGTCAAGAACAAATCATGTCAAACCAATCTAATAGCTTTCTTTGACAGGGTAACAAAGAGATGGGGGGAAGCAGTAGACGTGGTATATCTTGACTTTAGTAAGCTTGTGATACCGTCTTGCATGACTGTCTCATAAACAAACTGGGGAAATGCAACCTAGATGGAGCTACTATAAGGTGGGTCATAACTGGTTGAAAAATAGTTCCCAGAGAATAGTTATCAGTGGTTCACAGTCAAGCTGGAGGAGCATATCGAGTGGGGTCCCACAGGGATTGGTCTTGGTTCTGGTTCTGTTCAATGTCTTCATCAATGATTCAGATAATAGCATAGAGAGTACATGTATAAAGTTTGTGGACAATACCAAGCTGGGAGGCGTTGCAAGTGCTTTGGAGTACAGAATTAAAACTCAAAATGATCTAGACAATCTGGAGAAGTAAATAGGATGAAATTCAATAAGGACAAATGCAAAGTATTCCACTTAGGAAGGAATAATCAATTTCACACATACAAAATGGGAAATGACTGCCTAGGAAGGAGTACTGTGGAAAGGGATCTGGGGGTCATAGTGGATCACAAGCTAAATATGAGTCAACAGTAGAACACTGTTGCAAAAAAAGCAAACATCATTCTGGGATGTACCAGTAGGAGTGTTGTGAGCAAGACACAAGAAGTAATTCTTCCACTCTACTCTGTGCTGATAAGGCCTCAACTGGAGTATTGTGTCCAGTTCTGGGTGCCACATTTTAGGAAAGATGTGGACAAATTGGAGAAAGTCCAGAGAAGAGCAACAAAAATGATTAAAGGTCTAGAAAACATGACCTATGAGGGACGATTGAAAAAACTGGGTTTGTTTAGTCTGGAGAAGAGAAGACTGAGGGAGGACATGATAACAGTTTTCAAGTACATAAAATGTTGTTAGAAGGAGGAGGGTAAAAAATTGTTCTCCTTAACCTCCAAGGATAGGACAGGAAGCAATGGGCTTAAATTGCAGCAAGGGAGGTTTAGGTTGGACATTAGGAAAAGCTTCCTGTCAGGTTAGGTGAGCACAAATTGCCTAGGGAGGTTGTGGAATTTCTGTCATTGGAAGTGTTTAAGAACAGGTTACACAAACACCTGTTATGAATCGGCTAGTTATTACTTAGTCCTGCCTTGAGTGCAGAGGACTGGACTAGATGATCTGCTGAGGTCTCTTTCAGTTCTACACATCTAATATTCTATGATCTGAAGCATGGCCATGCAGTGTAACGTCTGACAGTGGTACTGGCATAGCTAGGTTTCATATTATCCTATCTTCATATAGCTTACAAATAGAAGTATGTTGTGTCTATAGGGAAATAAAACCCCCTTGGAATGCTCTGAAGTGATTCCCAATGTATGATTTTAAGAAACATGTACAGCTGAGGTGAGGACAAACTGCTGGTTGAGAATCAGGGCAGGGAATGTTTCATTGACACAAAGATAGAAGCTGCTGCTGTGACTGTTCATAGATGTCTGTTTCTGGTGAAAGACTGAGAGAAATTCAGTTAGATAAGAAACTGACTGGATCCCTTAACTATTCCCTGTGAACATTTTGGATGGCGAGAATTAAAACAAGTCATTTTTTAAAGTCATCCTGTTTTTCCACATCAGGAATGAACAGATTGTTTGAAGAGGTACAACCTATAAGCGAGTGGGAGTAGTTACGCCATGAGTATTAAAGATGGATTTGATAAAAATTTATTCTTCTTCCCCTCAGGGATTGAAGGTTGTCTACAAGGGCACAGACATTATTTACTGGCAGGGAATGAATGCAGCATTTAGGGAATTTGAGCTGTCTTGTGACATATGCCATTCCTGGACAAATGACCCATCCGAAGAAACGGTTCATCTGCCAAGGAACTTTACAGATTAGCAGCAGTGACTGAGTGAATGTGCAACCGGTACACAAGCTAAGTACTGGCAAAAAACATGAGTTTTCATAAGAGACACAAGCAGAAGGTGGCCCCAGTGTAAGCGGAAACATAGATTATGAGAAATGGACTAGTTTAGAGAGAGCCTAATAATATGAAGAGTGAAGAATCTTCATATTATTAGGTAAATGACCAACTTATGATGAACAGTTAAACAAGCTGCTCATTTAAAGACTGTGTACGAGCTGGCAGTACACACAAGGTGGTTTGGTTTTGCTTTTCTTCACTGATGGTTTGCTATCAAATAATGTTCTGAATTATATTGTAACAGTGGGATTTTCAAAAGCATTTAGTTTTGGTTTAACTCTGTGTCCACTGAAATAATGGTAAAACTTCAATTGATTTCAATGATGTAGTGTTAGGTCAGTGTTGAGTGTTTTGAAAATCCCATCCTAAGTGACTTCAGAGCAGTTATTAAAGTAAAATATTAAGTGAAAAAGAGCTACTGCAAAACAATAGGGTCTCTGGAAATAGGAGAGTACCATTTCCTTTGGAGGAAAAGGGTGTGGCAATATGGGTTACAATACTTTTGGTGGTGGTGTGTAGGCTTCTTGCTTTGGTGCAGGTTTTACTACACTTAGGGCTTTTCTGACTAATCTAGCCACTTAAAAGTTCAGACTGGTTGTGCTGTTACACAATTCACTCAGAGTTACACCATTTACTTCTCCTGAACTGCCTGGGTAGTTAGGAATCCAAATTAATAGGACCCCTCCCAGCTTAGGTTTGCCCCAAGAGTATCTATCAATTGTCAGCCTCCCACCTCCACTAACCTTCCCCTACAGTGAAAAGTATCACAATAATATACTAAACAAAAGGGATTTTATTAACAAACCACTCAATAGGTTTAACACAACAAAGACATGAAGCCTGAACCCAAACCTCAAAACAAGAGTGGGCAACAAGTATATAAAGCCCATAAACACAATACTGTATCCATGCAGGAACCAAGGTGAACACACCAGACCGACCAAGAATCCTGAACTCTCCGACCAGAAACCATCAACAGGAACCTAGAGCCACTGCTCAGGAACTCACCGTCAGGAACAGCTCCGCCAACGACAGGATCAGGAATGATGGTAAGTCACACGGGTCTTCTCCTTCTCTGACCTTCTTCAGTACTAACAGAGCTACCCCTGCTTTCCCTGAGTCCTGTAGTACTAACCAGCTAGCCTTGCTTTCCCCTGATGAGACTAGGGTTGCCAATTTTGGTTGGACGTGTTTAATCACATGACATAATCTTTAATTAAAGATTAATCTTTAATACCGGGAGACTCCAGGCCAATCCTGGAGGGTTGGCAACCCTAGATGAGACGTTGACACAGGCTGCCACTAGGATATAGATTTTCACACTGATTACTTGTCCTTTCCCACTCTTTCTGGTTACTGGGCAGACTTGTCAGCAGTATCCAGTCAGATTACAATATCCGTTACTTACACAACCGCCCAAAGAATTTCAGACAAAGCTGTGACTGTCCAATCAGGGACAAGTACTTGGAAAAAGGGTGCTAAATTGGAACTAAGGGACAACAAGTAGCCTGTCCAAGATGAAGAACAGAGGAGGGTGAGAATACCCAAAATGGCGATTCGCTGTTTACAGTGCTGTGTAATATTAAACACCAGAACATTCCAACTGCAGGCAACTTTTACTTTCCATTAAGTTTATTCTCAATCCCAATTTGGTGGTGGGTGTGGTCCTTTATATGTATCCACCAGTTACTCATGGCACTGTCATCGTTACTAGTCACTACTTCTACCTAAGCAATTATCTTTGATTGGATAAAGAGGGGGCTCTTTAAATAAAGTGGCCTAATGGGAGCAGCTCTTGCAGCTAGGATTATGGAAGCTTTATGTGTGATGTGTATGAGTAGGGGATCCATGTAGTTCCTTGCAAGGAGACTGGTTTGAGAGCTCATGCATCCTCAGCTAATGTGGAGGAGCAGTTCTGGCCCAATGCCATGTAAAGGAGGAGGTGGCTCTGTGTGTGTGTGTGTGTGTGTGTGTATTTCTTGTAGATGTAGAGTATGTATAAGCCACACAGGAAAAGACACACTGTTTTTTAAAGTAGTAGATTCCTGCACAAGTGGAGTCCAGTTGAAGAGACACAGACGGGATTTGGGGGCAAAGGAGCAGCAGAACTGGCAACACTGGAGCAGGACAAAAAGTAACACTGTGGCAAGATCCAGGAGTTGGATGCACTATAAATGTAAGTCTGTTTATTGGGAATGGGGTGTATGTGTGAAAACAGAGAGGACAAAAAAACGGAGAGATGAGACACAAAGGGACAGAGGGAGATGCAGGGAAAATATTTCAAAAGTTGGTTTCTCCAAAGGATCAGAGAATTCCCCATTACAAGTCTAATTTTCAACACAGTTTTGTGGGCGAATGCCTCCTGACATGTCCCTGCCCGCTTCTTGCTCTCTTCCACCTCCATGTTGTCTAGGTGGCTGCAGCACTCACCTTGAGCAGCATTTCTAATGCCTCAGAGTGGAACTTTTGTGTATTACTCCCCAGGCCCTGCAAGACCAATAGGATTCTTCCCTGTCTGAATTAAGCAATGGGGAATTTGAGCTCCAATTTTTATTTCTGAGCCAGGGCTCCTATCTTTGAGTCATGCTTCAACAAACACTCAATTAAAAGAAAAAAAGATAGCTGATGGAATCTACCCTATCACAGCATAGTAGAAAATAGCACAGGGAATGTTTACTGAGTACAGCTCCTCCTCTGTAGTACTAGGAGCATGTGGGAGATTTGTGAGCCAGTTTGGCCTATAGCAAATCAAAACTGAAATCAGAGGTTAAACTTCTGCATTTTTATCATCAGCTGCTAGAAACTTGCCTAGCCTCACAAAGAGTAACTAAATAGAGTATACAAAGGAAGAAGCTTCTCTGGAGGCAGATATGTCCAAGGGTAATATTTTTGGCATTATTCTTTCCAAATGAGAAGTCAGAATTGCTTTTATTAAATACTCACACCTCATGGCTGTGATCTAAAAAAAAAAAATTCACATTTATTTTCCTGAATACAGAGGTAATCAGAATTCAGTCAAGTGGGATGACTCTGTGAGTCCTGACATCAAAGGGCAGTACTGTTTGATTGATATCAGTCAGATGGCAATATTGTTTGAAGAAATGTAGTCAGAAGACTGGCAATTTAAAGGCTGTAAAAAGTTACAGGAGATGTGAGTGCAGTGTTCCATACTGATTTCCAGTGTACAAGACTATGTATTAGAGAATTGGCAGTAACATGGCAATCTTGTCTCTCAGACACATACATCCTTTCAAAGGACAGAGAGGAAGAAAATCTAGCTCATAGTTTCCAGGCGAGCTATTCAGTGAGGCATTAAAAGTACAGTAGTAAATAATTTTTTCATTGTTTGTGTTATAGGCTACGTAAGATTGGGTTGCACATTTTGGTTAAAAATTTATAGCACATACGACTACTGAACGTTAATAAGCAATGCAGAAGTTTTTTCCTTGGTACAGGTTTATTTGAAGAAATGTATTGATTGAAGTTCCTGCATATAGAGAATTTTAGAACAACAACTCCGTTACATCTTTCTGACAAATATCAAGAATTGGCTCTATAGATAAGTAATTTTTCTTCTGTTTCCAACCTAGGAGGCCTTTTAAAGTATAAATAATGGTACCCTGTCTCTTAAGTATAAATAGTTCTTCTGCTTAATATGTTACGTCTCAGTAACAGCGCTGTTCTGCATAATCATTATTCCCTACAGGTTTAAAAACAATGCCAAAAACAAACAAACAAAATCCTACCTAATGGATTAGAACCCTCTAAGCAGAGCAGGGAAACAGAAATTGGTACAATTTACTTTAAAACATTTTTACTTCTGGCAAAATGGACCAATATTCCATCAAAAAGATGAGAAAAGTAAAAAAAAAAAAAAAAAAGTAAGTGGTACAAATAAGACATTATTATAAGAAGTTGGCTGAGTAGCTGAGAAATGATGGAAGATAGAAAGACATAGGATGTGGGGGAAAAGAGTAAATGGTTATTTTAGAAAAATTGGTTGATATAGCTTGAGGTAGGAATGCAAAACCGAATTGTAGGTTGTAAACATTGATGTTCAGTGTACTGGTTTGGGAGGCAAAAGGATAGAAATTACTGAAGGAATTCAAATTACATGGTGTTCCTGCTACTTAAATAAAGGAGATACCTAATAAGAGCACAGTGCTGAGGTAGTTTAACAAAAAGCCTTGATTAATAAGCATCAGTCTCCTTCACTTGATATTTCATCTTTCTAATTATATGTATTTGAGACCAGCATGTAACCTTCCACTTTAGCTGTGGACTGCTCAGATGTACAGTAGATTGTTAATTCAAACTGAGCCACAAACAAATTTTGTTTTAGTTGTGTGTGTATATATTTCTAGAAGAATACTTCCTAAAGATTGTACAGTAGCTTCTTGCAGTCTTGGTTTGAGAAATTTATCCAGTCTTAAAAAAATTGTCTCATGCTTTTATCTGTCAGTTTCACAACATTTATGGAAATTTCATTTAAGTAATTAAAGTAATTAAAGATCAGAGTGGCTAGTGATTCTGGGTGTCTCACTTTTTGGGTGCCCAACTTGAGACACCTTAAAAGGGGATGAATATTCAGAAATGGCTCAACAGCTACCCTCTGAAAATCCCCTTTAAGGTGTCTGCAGTCAGACACCCAAAATCACTTGTCATTTTTGAAACTCTCTGTTGTGTTTTATTGTTGTTACCGTAAGTAGGGTTGAGTGAAATGGTTTGGATAAAATAAGAATTGATCGATGTTTTCATCCTAAACTGAAAGTGAACCCTTTTGTGAGATTCAAAGAAGTTCAGATAACTTTAAAATATTGTTTATTAATATTAATAATAATACCTAGCTCTTACATTTAGCTAACCACCCAAAATTTGAGTATTCAATTTGATCCTACTTCTAATGTTTTTGAAATTCACTATTTATAAAGTGCAATATCTTGATGGAATATAGCCTTGTAGGGCCTGATCCAGTAAAATATGAATGACTTTGGGAAGTGCCGAACATCCTTAACTCCTATTGGCTTTGATGAGTTTTGAAGACACTGAGTAATTCACAAGATGGGCATGTTTTGTTCTTATTCAGATATGCTCTTCATTAGGGAACATGAGGACAGCAAGGTGGTCCAATGGTTGGGCACTGAACTGGAAGTCCTTTATATTCCTTGGACAAGTCATTTTAACTGCTCTGTATCTCAGTTTCCCTCACCAGTGATCAGGAAGAGGGAAAGCATTATATAAATACTACTATTTGTTGTTCAAGACAGCTGCACATTTACCAGCCCAGATCTGGAAGTTAGAATTTGAACTACAAAGAGATTTTAGTGGAAATTACTGCAGTTTCAGACAGATTACTGAAGCACAGTCTGAAGTGGAAGTGAGAGGGGGCATTTTAACAACAGTTAAAAGCTTTCTAGAAGTTTGTATGATTTTCTGTGGGAGTTTAGGGCATCCATATGTTCCCCTCTCCCCAGATAATTAGTGAGCTTTGTTGCCAGATTTCCATTTTGGAGTTGTAGAAAAACTTTTCAGATAAAAATGAGATATTTTAAACTGGGAAGGTTCAAACATTTGTGCATCTTGAATATTTATAACACATTATAAGATCTGCTTGACCTTTGCTTATATTTACATGCTTATCTTAGCAGGACTCTGACAGTATGTATGACTGTATCCAGGAGGAGCCATTGGCCCACCTGCATGCTGGACAGTGATGAAGTGCTGGGCCCATGCACAAGTCTGAGCCACAATCCTGGCTACAATGAAATCTATGGGAGTTTTGCTGTTGACTTCAGTGGGGTCAGGATTTTGGCCTCGGGAAGGATAAAGTGGCCTTAAACTCATTTTAAGATTGCTGTAGAATAAATGCAGGATGCTCTTTTTCAATCTTGACTGTATTATACTCAATGGACCAGATTTAGATGACCTGCTGTTTGGCCCCCAGCATAGCCCAAGAGAAAGGGGACTACAATAGCCATCTCTGTAGCTCTTAGGTTTTCAGACTGCTGGACACCAGTCCAGTACCATTGAGCAATTTCGAGCATAAAGGTAAAAAAATGCGGCTAATTGTATACAAGGTCTATTGGGACAAAGAAAGGAGTGGGAGTAAAATAAGAATAAAAAAACCAAGCTTATGTAAAGGTTGTATCATATTCTGTTACTACTATTTGAGAAAAGTAAGTCATCCTGTAATTAACTAATGCATTGTATTGCTTATACACAATTTTGCCTGTTCCTGGCTCTTCAGTGCTGAACCAGGCTAACATGCCATTCTCTTAATGCAGCTTTTTTGCATCTGAGAATAGAAGCATTAACATGAATTTTTAGTTTGGCAAAATGACTGCCTTCACTGTAAAAAGAGATTCATTAGTATGTCAAAAACAAATTAGGATTGTCGTAATGTACACCTGATTAGTATCTCTTCAGTAACAATTAGGTGCTGGTAAACTTGTTAACCTGAAGTTTTGCGCATTTTCTCTCTCTCTCTCTCTCTCTCTCTCTTTATTTAAAGAAGTAGAGTTTGGAAACTCCTGTGGATATCTCAGTGTAGTTTTGTTGCCAACAAGCTGGGGGATGCAGGCTGACATGCAGCCTGTTTCTAATAGCACACACACTGTTTCTTTATTTAGAGCCTCTTTACCAGTATCAATTAAACCCCAGTTAAATTTGACACATCTTAACCTTGCGTTGGATCCAATTCATTGCTACAGCAGAACCCATATGGCACTGAGACAGTTGCAGGCATCAATTCATTGCTTATGTAGAGTTACTGGCTGAATGCCAAGCAGTAATCACTGCTTTTTGTTAATAGACATGTTTGCTTTTGCAGTCATTTCTATACACAGTGCTCTAGATTAATTAGAACAAAATCTGTCATCCATCTAAAAAACAACCAGAACACTATCTCTCTGTATTTTTTTCCCTTCAGATTTAAAGAGAGATGAATTCAGGCAAAATAGATTTACTTTAGTCTGGAATAACCTATTGTGCTTTGTTGAACATATATGTATTTGTTATTTAGATTTAATAAATAATTAAGTAGAAAGAGGACTGGGAAAAAAGAGCTGGAGATCTAAAATATACACATTCCACTCAGAGATTAGTGGATTTCCTCAGAGTGAATTTATATTAAGTGGGAGATGGTATCCTTCAAAAATTAATATAGCATGTGTTTTTCATTAAATAAACAGATTTGTCATTTTATTGAAATATTATGTTTTTTCATAGGAGATCCACTCAAATCATCAGTGTGCATATGGAGATCACATGGCAAGATTGTATAATCATCCCTGAGGTTTTAAAATGTGTTCTTCCACATCCTTTTGAATAATGCCCATTTATCTATTTGAAATTACATCAATGTTAATGGACAAGTATGTAAACAGCTTTTACAAAATATTTCCTAAGTTACTGATACCAAATTTTAGACCAGATATGATTGTCGTGATTAAATACCATTCTTTTCCTCCTGTGTGTGAATAATCAACACAGGATTGGTGTAGCCAATTGTGCTCTCTAAACCATTCTGACTTCTTGACTGCTGCTTTCAGACCACTTTTATTTTAAATCCAGGTCGAACACTATGGTGGACACTATCACTTTTCACAGACAAAACTTTAAAGTATATTGTTGAATTGCATTTATTATGCAATATGTTTTGTACTCAACTTAGTTTCATTAGTACTAGAGTATTTTACAAGAATAAAATAGTGCCACAATGGTGTCATCGTACAATCTATTTACCTCTCCAGGTTATTACACTGGTGCCCATCACCATGATATCAGAAGACCCCATGTTTTTGGGACAATGAATTGGTGTGTCATGTGTTGATTTTTAATATGGCTATGAAGAAATTGCTATAGTATTTTTCATTTCCACTCTTTTTGTCTACATTCATAGCAAACTATTTTGATACAAATGTCTTTGTGTTGTTCAAGGATCAGTTAGATGACATTTTAGCATGTTTGATTTGTCAGGTGCTTTTGAATTAAACCCTCCCCCTGTTTGCACACTTGAAAATAGGACAACAGACATGGGGCTTCATTCAAAGCCCACTGGAGCCAATGGGAATCTTTTAATCTACTTCAATGGGTTTTGGATCAGGCCCACTATTCTGGAATTTTAGTATTGCTTTCCAAAAGTACATTAGACTATTGTTAGTCAAATTGATGGATTTTGAATAGCTGTCCAGTACTCTTTAAAATAATCCACTATTAACATATTGAATACTGCATACATTTTTAAGTGTTAATGATTTAGATCAGTTTTCATTTAACAAAATCAATAAGCTAAGTTTGTAACCTGTTATGTATTTCTGTTTATTTTAATGATTTAACCTGACTTGTACTTTAGTATAAGATTATTTAAATAGAAATCCTTGCCTCCTCCTAAATCTCTGTAATCATGTTACTTGTTATATGTTACATATAACTTGTTTTTGGATGGAAGAAGAGTGGAAAATCTACATTTGCTGGAAGTTAAAATCCTTTTCAAACTTTTTTTTAAAGTGTTCAGTTTATGTTTTAGTATTCCAATACTGTTGGTCCATTGTTTGGTACTACAGCTTTATCAGCAGAATGTGCGGCAGATGGTTTACATTTGCATTAGCCTTCTGGAAAAGGAATAAGCTACCACCAACATAAGCTGCAGCTTTTCTTTTCAAAATTTATAACAAATTGGTCAGAATGGCATTTAAAAAAACAAACAACCAACATTAGCACCACTATCTCCCATTCCTTTTCTGAAGAGGAATAATGACTCCCACTCCAACACTGTCATTTGCACATGTTTTTCCCCAAAAATGTTTGTTAAAATGATTTAGGTGTTTCATTATGCAAAATGACTTTTATAAAAAGACCTTCCTTTTTGCCCCACAGTCACACTTAATTTCATTTGTCACTTGTTATAGAGTGGAGTTATGTGAAGCCGGGCTATATTATTTGTTCTAGCCTGTATTGGATAATTTATTACATTAAGAAACCAATAATTTTTAAATTTAATCAGATTTAAGTTTTAATAAGATTCATTCTCCTATTCACACTTGCTTAATTTAAGGATATTAAATCTGCTCAGGAATGAGCTGCCTCTCAAAGCCTCATATGTCTATTAAAGGATTTTATTCCTGATGTGTTAATAGGATTTAATTATATTAGCCCTATAGTCCAGAGACACATCACAGTTTTTAAACTGATAAAGCAGGCAAACATCATGCTAAAAAAGTAATGGTCAGCTATCTTTTAAAAAGAATATTAAGGCTTGATAATTTTTACTATCTCTGTGTTGTGTGAATTTTCATCATACTGAAATTTAAAAATTTAGAATGCTGAACACAGTGGAAGGTAAACTTCCTTTTCTAAATGAATTTAAAACAAGGTTAACACAGAAGTTAACAAATCCAGTTTAAATGAATGCTCTATCTCTAAATTGTTCCTTATCTCTGATTCAAAGAGATTTATTTAAACAAACTTCTAGCTTTCTTTCACCTTTCTTTTGACTGTTGAACTCATGGTTTTGTGCATGAAACAGAACTGCAGCAAGTTGTTATGAAAACTGAAGATATTAAATATTGCCTGGATTTCTTTCTTTCCTGTGGCTAATTAGGTTTAATGACAAACAGTGGAGGAAATGGAAAACAATTGCTTGGGGACCGTCTCCTGTGGCATGGTGGGAGAGACAGGCAGGGGAGGGAGGCACAGGCTGATATAGTCTGTAAATCTTGTCAATTTCTCCATCAGCATTATTTGTATCGATCAAAAGTGTTGGCTCTTGTCAAGTTCATATGAAAGCTAAATGTACAGAAGTCAGTGTTTCTGATGGCTGCATATAACTCTGAGATGGAAAAAGCTACAAGATTTGCATAGAATCACAGGGAAGGGGAAAAAAACCCATAGCAATATCCCATCCAGTTGGATACTTTGCTTCCAAAATTAGGTTGACGCATGTTATGGCACATTTCCACCAGTAATCACAGACACACCGCATATATTTCAGGAAGATGTAGGCCTGATTTTTCCTCTCATTTATACAGAGCTAGACTTTGAGCCCCACTTTGAGCACATAGCGTGGGCTGCTTTTATTTGGGGAAACTAGAAATGTAAAGGAGGATCTTAGCTTTCTTTTTTTTTTCCCCCCCCAAAGTAATTTTCTGGCACTTCTCCTTGCCAAGATAGCCTTGGAAATGTAAACTGCTATAAACTGACCTCTAGCTTAGGAAGGGACAAACAGCTGGACTCTACTTTTCCAGCAGGAGGTTGGCGAGGAGGATCTAAAGATTTTGCGTCAGGTTATCATTTTTGTTTTGGCCCCTTTATGCTACTAGAATGGAACAATGGACCAGTAAGCTGGGTGAGGTCAGCTGAGAATTCTGGCAGGATTGGGGGGAGTAACAGGGTGTCTGGCCCTGTTCTGGAGGGAAGCCCAGCAGGCAGGTGCTGGGAATCAGCTGGATCTAGCTTGAGAATAAAAAAAAGGGTCCAAGCTCCATGAGGGGTAGGGAAGTAGGAGAGAATTGGGAGCATTCTCTCTTGTGACTGCAGTAGGTGAGGGTGAGCAGGCCCTGTGGACCCTCAGGCTGGGGATATCCAGACCCTTTTGTTACCAGAGGGCCCCATAATCTCAGCCAAGAACAGGGCTATTGCTTTTGTTATTGTTCTGCATTTCCTTTTGTTTTGTGTTGGAATATAAACAGAGCCTTGAGAAAAAGGGCTATAAATGGAACTGGGTGTGGCTGATTGTTTGTCCCAGACTGATGATCCAATCCACAAGTATACAGAGGCATAACTGACTCTTGCACCATTGCCCAGTTCTGCCACAGCACTTGGGCATGTTGAGGTGGGGGAAACGTCGGACTACAGAGAAAAGCTTGAAAACATGAACCCTAAAGTCTAAACAACCAGAAGGTAAATAGAAAGAACCTCACATGTATTATTTGTTTTAAAATCTCATGGTCTTTAAACCAGTCTCATGATTTTAAATACTTGAGATTGACAATTCTGGTAGTGTGGCTAAAGCATCCTGTGCTCCAGCTGTGCTTAAGGGCTAGTTCTCAAGGGAGTGCAGATCAACCCGGAGAATCAAGAGGCCACAGTTAACTCCTTGACAGCCCTATGAGCACCCCAATGAATTTGGGTTTCCCTCTCAACATGGTAAGGTTGGCTCTGCTTTTATTCCCACATAACTCCTTTGACTTCAGTGATGTTACTCCTGATTTACGCCTGTGTAAATGGATAGTGTATTAGGACCGTGATGTAGCTTTTATGTTAAGAGTTTTATTAAAAATTGATTAGATTGTTAATTCAGGTATGTCATCACTTGCTCGAGAGGTTTTATTTCTCTGTTTATATATTTGTTTGTATATATTAAATATTACATAATTTGCACCGTGAACTCAAGACCTTTAAGTTTGTGCCTGAAGTGTCCACACAGTGGAGTTATAGTGCAGCACTTCGGTGCGCACTGCTATTCACCTCCCCTTACTCCAAACTGTGAGGTAGTGTAGATATGCCTTAAGAACCAATAATGGAAACTGTACTAGCCAGGAGGAATTTAATGGAGTGTGCTTTTCCCTGTTTGTCAGAAACAAAGAAAAGAAAACGCCTATTTTAGACTTTTAAAGATAATCACACAGTTCCACCTCTGGAATATTCATTTGGCTGTGTTCAGCAACCTATAAATATGCATTGTGAAAGAGCAGGAGAAAACTGGGAATATGTCTTCACCATGCCACATGGCATGGAAATCTTCCCTTTAAACCTGCTCTTGTTACGTGGGGAAAACTGGTTCAACATCTAACTTCTGCATATTACCATTTTGGCTCCTGGTAATGGTGTTGGCAGTGGAATAACTCACCTTTATTACATGTTTCTATATGGTACATCTGGATTCTGGAATATGATGGAGGATCTGCCTAAGGAAACACTAGTGTGGAAGAAGATTCTAAATTCAGACTTGGGTGCTGTAAGCAATGTTAAAGAATTCATCCATAAAAATGGAGAAGTCTTCATAGGCTGATCAAAAGGCAAACAGATGACCAGTATGTGAATGGAATTCTAAAGTTTCAGGGTGTGGTACTAATGAAGAGCACATTTATTGATTGAGAAATAATAACAAAGCTTAAAAATTAGTTTGCTTGGCTAGCTAGAGTGATATAAAATACACTATTGTTTAATTATACTCCCTATGTTTATAAAATCAAAGTCCTGCTAGAGGTGGCAGGAAGCTGTATATGGTACTTTTCAGAGGTTCATTTGTGTATGTGTCTATAAAAGAGAGGGAGGAAGGAGTATGTCAGGTACTTGGCATTGGTGAAGTTCTACCTTTTGATTTTTGTCCTCATTTTAATTGAAAAAAATGATGACATGACCCTTTGTCCCTTACGTCACAGAAGGCAGACAAAGGATGAGATTCACTAACATAGAAAAGTTAGGAGATCAAACAGTTGGGAGGGTATATATAATATTTATTAGTATTAAGACTGATGCTGCATTATTAAGAATAATAAGTGTTTAATGTCTACTGTAAGGAAATCAAATTATATTTGCAAAACTTTATTATTGTTTGAGTTATTAGAAAGTAGAGAGACAAGGTGGGTGAGGTAATATCTTTTACTGGACCAACTTCTGTTGGTGAGAGAGACAAGCTTTTGAGCCACGCAGAGCTCTTCTTCAGGTCTCTGGGAAAGGTACTCCCAGTGTCACAGCTAAATGCAAGGTGGAACAGATTGTTTAGCAAACAGGGCCGGCTCCAGGCAGCAGCCCAGCAAGCTCATGCTTGGGGCAGCAGATTCTAAGGTGCGGCTTCCCTCCAATCCTTTTCCAATCTGTAGGTTTTTTTTCCTTTTTGGTTCGCCACTCCGGTCACCCTTTAGGGGGCGGCAGCGTGGAGGAGGGGAGCACCCTGCTGGGAGCGGGCTGCGCGCTCTGTCTGCCCCAGCTGGTGCCAGGTCTGCAGCCCGCGTCCTTCCCTGCCCGCTGACCGGAGCGGCGCGGAGCCTTCCCGGCAGGCAGTGCAGCGGGAGGGGCCGCATAGTGAGCGCCCCACTGAAGGAAGCCCTGGCCACCTCCCTTTTCTCTCCCCCCCCGCTCCCTCCCTCTCCTTCTGCTAGCCGGGGTGTGCACTCCGCTGCCCAGGGCACGTTTGCAGCGCAGGGAGTCCCTCTGCACCCTGGCTCCGGCCGCCTCTCACGGTTTTTTTTGTTTTTTTTGTTTTGCTTCACCGCTCCGGCCACCCCGCAGGTTTGTTTTTTTGCTTGGGGTGGCAAAAAAGCCAGAGCCGGCCCTGTTAGCAAAAGCAGTTAGCACACATTATAATGGACCATTCAAGGTAGAGTAGCCTGTTAACACCTCTGCAGTCATAGCTCAAAAAGAGGGGGTTAGTGGGTTACAGATTGTTGTAATAAGCCATAAATCCAGTTTTTCTGTTCAATCCATGATTTTTAGTGTCTAGCAGAGTTTTGAATTTCAGCCCCCAGGCTCATTTTTTGAAAGTGTTATGCAGGTTTCCTTTGAAGATGAGGACTGATAGGTCAGATATAGCGTTATTGGTTTATGAAAAGTGTTCACCCATAGGTGAATAGGGTGTTTTTTGTCTTTTATCATTTTCCTGTGTGAGTTCATTTGAGAACATATAGATTGTTGGGTTTCACCCACATAGCTGCTGTTGGGGCATTTAGTGCACTGGATGAGGTACATCACATGTTGTGATAGACACTTGTAGGGCCCATGGATCTGAAAGGTGTGTTGTGAGGAGTGTTAATCATTGTAGCAGTGCAGATATGTCAGCAGGTTTTGCATCTGTTGTTCTGTCAGGGTCTGGTGCCACTTTAAGGTGGTGTGTCCAGGTCTGTGGGGAGCTTGCTTCTGATAATGAGCTTGGTGAGTATTATTAGAAAGTCGTGAAATCAGGTATTCACAGAAATAAGATATTTACTATAGGAGGAATACAATGTATTCATCTTGCAGGCTTGCATCTTATTTCCCAACACAACACTCAAAAGAAAGCCATCTCCTTCCATTCTTTCAAGACAAATGTACACAAGGGATTGCTGGGACTCAGGAACCTGAAGCTGCAAATCTCTGTCTTCATATCTTCTACTACAGAAACAGAGTTCAGGTTCAAGCTACTAGCTGGCAAAGCTCTTCTAATGTCTCAGAAGTAAGTTCTCATACAGGAGAGTGAGAAGCAAAAGAATTTCTTGCCACAATGAAACAAATCAGAGAGACTGCAGGATGCACAAACCTCAGCCCTGTTTCCTCCAGGAATCCCTCACACATCTGTCACCTGTTATGATTACAGAACTTCAGTGCTGCACCCTGACAACTCTGTCCCTCCCACTGATGAATCTGTACAAAGTTCTTTCTTTTCGGAAGACAAGATAGTGTCTCTTAGCTCTTCTCTATTGTATGGATTAAGCAAACATATATAGCCCAGGGAATTTCGTCTGCAGCCTCCACATACAGCAAAGGAGGGGAGAAACACACTTTTAGTTTGTCAAGGAGGTAGATATAAAAAAGCAAACTGAAAAATTTAGCACAAATAGGGGGCAAACCTCACAGCTTAACCTATATGCATTGCTAGTGGAGCAAATATTTCTGGGTTTAATTCTGTTTAGGGTTTTGCTTTTCAGGTTCCCTTTAAGTGCATTAATGCTCCTTCCTTATTCTTAATGCATGCTTTTTTTCTGCTACAGAACAGCCTCCTTACAGAGATATCATTGTTATCTTTATCTGTGTCATAGATAACCCAGCTCTCACTCCTCACCATCAAGCCATCAGTCAAGGTAATTTGCCTCTTGTTCCTCTTTCAGTGCTTCCTTTTCATTTGCTTGTCAGGGTACTGTGTGTCCTTGGCCTCTTCTCAGTCTGTCCATCCTAACTTAAGGGTGGGTTGAGATTCTCCTTTCACATTTTCCTTCTTCTTGTTGCTACATTTTTCCGTCTTTCTTAGTCCTTCTCAGTGTCCATCCAGCCTTTCTGACAGGTTTGCCGTATTGCTGCCTCACTTCATAATATAGCCAGTCTGGTTTTTCTGAATAACTTCAACTGCTGTTTTGAGTCCCTTCACTTTCACTTTTAGAATGGAAATCATCTTGCACTTTGTATGGCATAGTTCTCTTGAGATTTCTACAATAACAGGAACACTGTACAGGTGCTACACCAAACCTCTTTAGGTTTTTGGTAGTCACTGTGTGTGGCAGTTGGTGCGTCTCATTTCTGATGCCACCTTCGTTGTTGGACAATGTCAGTGTGTGACTTACAGTCTCTCAAAACTATCTACACTTCCATACACAAGCGCTGACTTTCCAAAGTGCTGGGGGGTGTTCAACCCCTGGCACTGCCCCAGGCCCCACCCTGCCCTGCCTCTTCCTGCCCATGCTCTGCCCTGCCTCCACTCCACCCCTTCCCCGCCTCTTCCCATCCCCACTCCACCCCCTCTCCCGAGCGCGCCGCATCCTCGCTCCTCCCCCCCCAGCCTCCTGCATGCTGTGAAACAGGCGGGAGGCGTGGGAAGGGAGAGGGGAGGCACTGATCTGCGGGGCTCTCTGGCGGGCGGGAGGTGCTGGGGGGGTGGAGGAGAGCTAATAGGGGGCTGCCGGTGGGTGCTTAGCACCCACCATTTTTTCCCCATGGTTGCTCCAGCCCCGGAGCACCCACAGAGTCAGTGCTTATGCTTCCATGCCTCACACAGACTTATAAAATGGGACTTGGAGAGATTACACTAATAATAAAAATATTCACTTCTGTGCTACCAGACACTATAGAGTTCCAATATGCATATCCTAATTACCATATATTTTATTACCATAGAATGTCTCATATGCTTCAGGGCATAAGCCATCTTTTAACTAATGGGGGCTAGAAATAAGTTTTTCCTGTGAACAGGCTGTTCCTTAAATGTCTACTGCATTGTTTGTTGTACTTTTGTTTGAAGCATGAGGTATTGGCCAATGCCAGAGACAGGATACTGCACTAGATGCAGCACTGGTCTATTCCTGTGTTCCTAGTTCTGCAATCTTACACACTGCACAAGATCGTAGGTGCAATTGGCAGGGTTAGTGTTGACCATATTCTTTGTTCATGCATGTATAATGAAGCTCAAATGGGGTGGTGCTTTTTAAAGGCATTGCCTATTTATGATTTAAAAACACTATAGCATTACTAAGTATTTGATTATGTCTGTAGGGTCCAGTATATTTCTACTGTGTATGTCTGTGATGGGGCTCACTCACCACTGTAGCGCCTTCTGCTGGCTGTCCTGGGGATTAGCTCTGTTTGCCAGTGCGCCCTCCTCTGGTGGTGCCTTGCCACCGTCACTTTTGTTCAAGGACCTGTGCCACTCCCAGGACTGTGGTGTCTTCTTTAGTAACATTGCCCTCCGGCTGTGCCACACTCTGTGTTACCCCTTTCTGGGGGGTACCTGCAATCTCTGTCCAGCCACTTCTCTCAGTGGCAACTGCAGTCCTTTGTCCCAGGGCTCCATCACCCTCTTCTTCCCTTACCTCAGGGCCTCAGCCTGCAGGCCTTAGCAGCCAGCCAGGAGCTCTCTCTAGCTCCCCCGGTCCCTGTTTGCAGCACTGCTTTGTCCCAGGTGCTGGTACTCCTTCCTCCTGCTAGGAGCCTAGTCTTCTCCCCTCAAGCTCCAGTCAGCTACTGCCCTCTGCTCTGCCCTGCAGCCCTTCTTATATGAGCCTGCTGGGCCATGATTGGCTGCTTCTCTCAGCTCCTTTCTAATTGGCTGCCTCCGGCGCAGCCACTCTAGGGCTGCTTTTAACCCCTTTTCTGTCAGTGAGGGGCAGCCGCCCCAACACAATGTCACATGAGGTTTGCAAAAAGGATCATAATAAGGTAATGTTTTCTGATTTTAGTGAAGCTAATTTTTGTTAATAACTTACTTTGTGAGCATAATTTGAAAATCAGAGATGCTGCTGCAAAGAAGTGTATAACTGTTTTCAGTTCTGTATGCCAAACCTTGAGATCACGTGACAATATGAATTCTTGCATGAGAATCTACCACTTGTACAAAGCTAGAAATTGTAATGAACCCTTTTTTCCTACTTCCCCAGTTAAATTCATATATTTTTATTAATTAGTACCAGGGCCGTCCCTAGGGGGGTGGCGGACCCTGGACAACCCCCCCACCTCCAGCCCAGGCCCTGCCCCCACCCCGCCTCTTCCTGCCCCTGCTCCACCTCCTCCCCGCCCCATTCCACCCCTTCCCCCAAGCCTCCGCCCCGCCCCACCTCTTTCCAGCTTTCACCCCCTCCCCCAAGTGATGCCGGGAGCTGGTGGGGCAGGCTGGGGTGGGTCGCTTGCTGCTGCTGGTGCCAGTTCTCCCCTGCTAACCCCCCAGGCTGCCCTGGACCCCGTGTCCCAAAGCACGGGGCCCCCCAAAGCTCGGGCCTGGGCGATTGCCCCAGTCCAGCCTATTGATGGGATGGCTCTGATTAGTACAGTTCTCTTAGGGTGCTGTAAACTTATACTCTTCTTTACAAACAGTGTAAGACCCATTTACTGCATCAAGAGGTGTATAAATCTAAATTAGATAAGACACCACAAGATACTGAATTTACTTGCCTAGTGATCCATTAACCAAGATTTGAGTCTCCAAAGCATTTATAAAGAAAGGCAACCCATTTTCTCAAGTTGGACCATGTCCAAGAATATGAAGTGAAATTCTGCTTGACCCTACTACTGCCTTATCAGAATCAAATATGTATACCATAGAGTAGCTAATGTTCATAATTCATTTCAGATTACCTATGGGTAGTATTATAGGAGAAATCCTTGTTTACCTAATACAATCAGAGTTGTCTATATCCAGCAATTGTAGCATCTGGCTAGGATTCTGCACTGCACCTTCTGAAGATGCAACAAAGAAGATGCAGCCTAGGGTGGAGTGAGGGAGTGGGGCAAAGGTGGCTCTAAATCATTTTTAACCAGTGGATAAAAATTGATAATTTAAAAAATTACATTTTTATTTAAAGCAGAGTTGCTGGATTTTGTTATTTAAATTATAATTTTTTTCTTTTTTAAAATAAACCTGTTTAAAATGAAATCTGAATTTAATATGTAATATGTGAATGTCTACATTTATTATACTTTCTTAAAATACTTAAAGATGCTGAATTCATGAGCCTCTTAAAAAAGACTTTGAGTTAAAGTTTGCTTTTCTATATAAAGAAAGAATCAAGGGGAAAAGCTTCTAATGTTTGAGGTCAAGCTTTATAAATATGGCACACTAGGTCAGCCTAAGTAACTTAAGAGACTTTTTCATTTTCAAGAGATTTAGACGAAACTAGGAATTTAAGTTTGAGTCTCTTTCACATAGGCATATCTGAAAAATTTCCCAGGCTGACCTGAAATCATCAGTTTAATTCACTGAACAGAACATAAGAACGGCTGTACCGGGTCAGACCAAAGGTCCATCTAGCCCAGTATCCTGTCTACCGACAGTGGCCAATGCCAGGTGCCCCAGAGGGAGTGGACCTAACAGGCAATGATCAAGTGATCTCTCTCCTGCCATTCATCTCCATCCTCTGACAAACAGAGGCTAGGGACACCATTCCTTACCCATCCTGCCTAATAGCCATTAATGGACTTAACCACCATGAATTTATCCAGTTCTCTTTTAAATGCTGTTATAGTCCTAGCCTTCACAACCTCTTCAGGTAAGGAGTTCCACAAGTTGACTGTGCGCTGTGTGAAGAAGAACTTCCCTGTATTTGTTTTAAACCTGCTGCCTATTAATTTCATTTGGTGACCCCTAGTTCTTCTATTATGGGAATAAGTAAATAACTTTTCCTTATCCACTTTCTCCACATCACTCATGATTTTATATACCTCTATCATATTCCCCCTTAGTCTCCTCTTTTCCAAGCTGAAGAGTCCTAGCCTCTTTAATCTCGCCTCATATGGGACCCGTTCCAAACCCCTAATCATTTTAGTTGCCCTTTTCTGAACCTTTTCTAGTGCCAGTATATCTTTTTTGAGATGAGGAGACCACATCTGTATGCAGTATTCGAGATGTGGGCGTACCATCGATTTATATAAGGGCAATAATATATTCTCAGTCTTATTCTCTATCCCCTTTTTAATGATTCCTAACATCCTGTTTGCTTTTTTGACTGCCTCTGCACACTGCATGGACATCTTCAGAGAACTATCCACGATGACTCCAAGATCTTTTTCCTGACTTGTTGTAGCTAAATTAGCCCCCATCATATTGTATGTGTAGTTGGGGTTATTTTTTCCAATGTGCATTACTCTACATTTATCCACATTAAATTTCATTTGCCATTTTGTTGCCTAATCACTTAGTTTTGTGAGATCTTTTTGAAGTTCATCACAGTCTGCTTTGGTCTTAACTATCTTGAGCAGTTTATTATCATCTGCAAACTTTGCCACCTCACTGTTTACCCCTTTCTCCAGATCATTTATGAATAAGTTGAATAGGATTGGTCCGAGGACTGGGGAAACACCACTAGTTACCCCTCTCCATGCTGAGAATTTACCATTAATTCCTACCCTTTGTTCCCTGTCTTTTAACCAGTTCTCAATCCATGAAAGGACCTTCCCTTTTATCCCATGACAACTTAATTTACATAAGAGCCTTTGGTGAGGGACCTTATCAAAGGCTTTCTGGAAATCTAAGTACACTATGTCCACTGGATCCCCCTTGTCCACATGTTCGTTGACTCCTTCAAAGAACTCTAATAGATTAGTAAGATGTGATTTCCCTTTACAGAAACCACGTTGACTATTGCTCAACAGTTTATGTTTTTCTATGTGTCTGACAATTTTATTCTTAACTATTGTTTCGACTAATTTGCCTGGTACCGACGTTAGACTTACCAGTCTGTAATTGCCAGGATCACCTCTAGAGCCCTTTTTAAATATTGGTGTTACATTAGCTAACTTCCAGTCATTGGGTACAGAAGCCGATTTAAAGGACAGGTTACAAACTTAGTTAATAGTTCCGCAACTTCACATTTGAGTTCTTTCAGAACTCTTGGGTGAATGCCATCCGGTCCTGGTGACTTGTTAATGTTGAGTTTATCAATTAATTCCAAAACCTCCTCTAGTGACACTTCAATCTGTGATTATAGTTAATCCCTCTGTTTAATAAATCATGTACTTGTAATGTGAAACATGTTTATATAAGAGAAGCCTATGTATCCAAAATATTTTAATGTTGTTTTAACACAAATACATTTTGTGCTGTTTTGTATGTTTAATTAAATTCCAGTTACTGTCCTAATGCACTTGACAAATCATGAGCAAAAAGTTAATTATCTAGTATATAAGCAAATGTATCATTTGCCATTTTCTGACATACTAAAACTGTACAATTAGGAAGAATCTGAAAATATTAAGTTATATAATTGTTTAAAAAATCATAGATACTTACAGTGTACCCTCCTAGGTAGAAAAAAGATCTACCAAATCTAGTGTAAAGGCTCTATTTAGTTGTAAATCAATGTGTTTTAATAGTTATATCAACCAGTGAGAGTTCTTTAGAAAATAACTGAAGTACAAATGGAAAAGTTAATTAAAATTGATGATTTAAATCGAGGCTTTGTACTTGGTGACTTAAATCAATCCATCCTGCTTTTGTCCTCTGGAATTGCTCTACTTCCGTGTGTACCCCTTCCCTATGCCAGATCTTCCTATGGACTGTTCAGCTGTTCCCCTCCTGTCAATGGAATTCTCCCCCAGCCAATTGCAGGGCTTTTACATTTCCTGTATGCTACCACATACAGGGGCTGTAGTGGGAGCTACAATCTCACCTGCTGGGTTTACAGCTAAAATCAGCTTAAAATAGACAGTCTTGTCTGAGCTTTATTTTTGTAAGGGCAGAGGTATAGTCTCTTGGGGATATTTGAGGAATTTTATTCATTCAAATTCAGCTGATTCTTATCGGGGTTAAATGAAGAAACTAGCTTTGATGGGAGTTACCGACATACATTCTCAAACACTGAACTGAGAAAAGAGCCTGTATATGTATGGGGACTGTGTCTATATGGGGACTGTGCTAAGAAACCACATTTTAAAGTAACTTAAATAATTTAATCACAAATATACGAGTGAAAAAAAAAGGGGGGAGCTTTTAGTAGTGAAATCCAGTGTCTCGTCGAGGGTACATCTTAGAGAAGCAAAATAGGGCACAAATCCATTTTTTTTTTACTTGCAGGCCCTCTTTAACTCAGTGATGACCTTCTGGTACAGCACACTTGTATAGATATATATTTCCTTTGCAGTCAGTGGAATTACGCTAGTTTCATGCTGATATAAGTGAATTTGACTCAGTGAAACTAGACTGGTCTATTTTACAGTTCTGGTTCTTATGCTCTAGCACACTGCACACTGTGGATGCAGACACCACAAAGGAATGTTAAAATTATCCATGAGGCTCTTTTAATTGAAACTGAAAATTCATTAAGCTTTTATTCAAAGCCTAGAAGTTGAGCCTAAATGTTTTTGACAAGTGCCCCTTTGTGGACTTTGAAATGTTGTTTTTACAGGATTTGTGTCCTGTGTGTAGTAGGGTCTGGATTTCAGTTTCTAACCGCTTGAATTCAGAGAGGAAGCATTGTTGAGTCGAAAAGGCACAAGCCTAGACAACAGGACTCCTGTGTTGTTATTAGATCTATTGCTGGCTGGCTACTCTGGCTCAGTTCAGCAGTCCATCCCTATTCAGTAAGCATTTATGCATGTGCGTACGTAAGTCCATCCCTAAATGCCTTGCTGAATTGAGACCCGTGTGAGGGCAAGTTATTTAATTCCTCTGTGCCATAGTTTACTCTACCTATCAGAGGAGCATAATACTGCCTCACAGAGGTGTTCTGAGGCTTAGGGTGATACCCTGGCTCTTTTGAAGTCAATGACAAAACTCCTGTTGACTTCAACATCCTTAATGTTTGTTGGATCCTTAGATTAAATGTGCCATATAATAAATGCAAAATATTATTCTTCCCTTTTGCTTTTCCTGAAATGCTTCTTATTACCCCTCTCCTCAACCCATTGGTGCACCCCAGCACAGTTCTGTTTTCATGCTGCTTTATTATTAGCCTCATTCTCTACCTTTAGGGTACTGGTAGCCCCTATTGAAATCAATGGGAGTTACAGGTATGCCCTGAGAGGGTGAGAGGAGGGAAGAAGGAGAGGTGACCTAGCTTTTAAAACAAATCAAATTCTTATCAGATGTCTTCTAACACTCAAGCATGGATTGATGACTGGATATTTCCAGTCTTACATTTTCTAGCTCAGTGAATCTCAGAATAGAAGACACCAGGAATTTTGTCTTGCATAGGAATTGTGAAGGACAGAATAGAAAATAAAATCTCTGTAAAGGAAGTGAGGTTTTCTCCAAAAGTTTCTGAGACTAATGTTATTTTTAGTATCACTGTTCAGCAGAACTGACATTAATTGTACCTGGAGGTGATGGCTTAGCTGTATTTACTTAGAACATGCAGTTAAAATATTTATTTGAAAGGTCAGTTCTGCCTGGGATATATTATATGTGTGTGGAAAATGATAAGAACCTGCCTTTCATAAGAGGATGTTTTCTTTTGAAGCATATACATAAAATATTTTCCTATGTTTCCTTTCAAAATATACCCAGTCTTTGCAATTGTCATGCACACAATATCTCACCTGCTCTTGACGAGTAATGATAATGTTAAAACAAATATTTTATTTACCTGTAAAAAAGACAAACGATTGCTCACCTTGGATGAGTGGGTAGTAGAATTTTGCAAGACTGCCTGAACCAAAACTAATCTGCCTCCTTGTTGTGGCTGGGAGGGATAATGAATGGCTCAGAGGGTTGGCAATAGGATATAGAGTGCCTGCCTCCTCAACGATATTGACTTGAATTCAGCCCAAATCAACAGAGCCTGAAAGTTACCCTCTGGATACACAGTGGCTCATATTTAATGATTTGGTGATCTCAGTCCACTTCCCATTGGATAAGTGTTCAGACAACAATAACGAGCCCACAGCTGGTACTGACTTTACAGCAGAGAAATTATGGATTATGACACCGATTCAGGAAAACACTTAAGCACAAGCTTAAATCCATCCTTGTTCAGAACAGCACAGGCTTAATTTTGAGCAGTGCTTACTTTGTAATAAAAGAGGTGGCAAGCGCTAGCCCAAATTAAGCACTGGCTGGGTGGTCGGGAGAGCGGCGGCTGCTGGCTAGGCACCCAGCTCTGAAGGCAGCACTGCCACCAGCAGCAGCGCAGAAGTAAGAGTAGCGTGGTATGGTGTATTGCCACCCTTACTTCTGTGCTGCTGCTGGAGATGGTGCTGTCTTCAGAACTGGTCAGCCAGAGAATGGTGGCTGCTGGCCAGGGCGCCAGAGGTTCTGGGGCTATGAACTGCCAAGCCCTGGCACAAATTAAGCACTGCTTTCGAGAAAAGAAGTCCTATGCAAAGACAATTGGACATCGTGTATGCTTAAAGTTAAACTTGTGCTTAAGTGCTGCTCTGAATCAGAATGCTTTCCTGGATCAGGGCCTGAATGGATCAGACACTGAATTATCCATTCTTTCCTATACCTTACCCCTGCAAATTAGGAACACACCGATGGGTCATAATGTGGGAGCTTGTACTGCCACTACCTGTGATGTAACAGTTCTGTGGCACAGGAGGGAATTCAGAGTCTAAGGTCACCAATCTGGTATGTTTCACAGGCATTATTATTTCCCATTATTTCCTCTTTACCGCATCCATGAGTCTCTTCTTCCATTTATTCCCTGAAGTCAGCTAGCTGGACTGTTTGTGACTCATGACACAATTTCCTGAAACTTTTTTTTAACTTCTTAAAATATATAAATAAATGCTTTCGTGTGTGTTTGTGTGTGTGTGTTTCTATTAGCAGACATTGCAATTTCACCACAGCATTTTCAGTGGAGTTGAAATTAACATATGGACCTGTCAGCATTCCTCACTCAGCAAAACTCTCAAATGACTTCAATGAGAGTTTTGTGAGGAGTGCTGAGTGGGGACCATCATTCGTTTACTTCCTTGGTTTCTCCATTGGACTCACTGATATCAGCACCATGAATAGTACTTGTTAAATCCTGTTGCAGGTCCAGCAAGTGATACTTTTGCAAGTTGATATTTCTCTAATTGAGGGGTGGGCAAGGGAAGGAAAATCCTAAATTCCACCCCCTTCAGAGATCTATCTAATATGTATCTAGAATCTGCAGGAAATTCTCAGTCACATTGTAACAATGTTACTTGTGACTATGCTTTTAAAAATAAGATTATTTCAAGAGGTTTTTTTGGCGGTTCATAGAATCATAGAATATCAGGGTTGGAAGGGACCTCAGGAGGTCATCTAGTCCAACCCCCTGCTCAAAGCAGGACCAATCCCCAACTAAATCATCCCAGCCAGGACTTTGTCAACCCTGACCTTAAAAACCTCTAAGGAAGGAGATTCCTCCACCTCCCTAGGTAACCCATTCCAGTGCTTCACCACCCTCCTAGTGAAAAAGTTTTTCCTAATATCCAACCTAAACCTCCCCCACTGCAACTTGAGACCATTACTCCTTGTTCTATCATCTGCTACCACTGAGAACAGACTAGATCCATCCTCTTTGGAACCACCTTTTAGGTAGTTGAAAGCAGCTATCAAATCCCTCCTCATTCTTCTCTTCTGCAGACTAAATAATCCCAGTTCCCTCAGCCTCTCCTCATAAATCATGTGCTCCAGCCCCCTAATAATTTTTGTTGCCCTCTGCTGGACTCTTTCCAATTTTTCCACATCCTTGTAGTGTGGGGCCCAAAACTGGACACAGTACTCCAGATGAGGCCTCACCAATGTCGAATAGAGGGGAATGATCACGTCCCTTGATCTGTTGGCAATGCCCTTACTTATACAGCCCAAAATACCGTTAGCCTTCTTGGCAACAAGGGCACACTGTTGACTCATATCCAGCTTCTCGTCCACTGTAACCCCTAGGTCCTTCTCTGCAGTATTGCTGCCTAGCCACTCAGTTCCTAGTCTGTAGCAGTGCATGGGATTCTTCCGTCCTAAGTAGACTCTGCACTTGTCCTTGTTGAACCTCATCAGATTTCTTTTGGCCCAATCCTCTAATTTGTCTAGGTCCCTCTGTATCCTATCCCTACCCTCCAGTGTATCTACCATTCCTCCCAGTTTAGTGTCATCTGCAAACTTGCTGAGGGTGCAGTCCACGCCATCCTCCAGATCATTAATGAAGATATTGAACAAAACTGGCCCCAGGACCAACCCTTGGGGCACTCCGCTTGATTCCGTCTGCCAACTAGACATGGAGCCATTGATCACTACCCGTTGAGCCTGACAATCTAGACAGCTTTCTATCCACCTTATAGTCCGTTCATCCAGCCCATACTTCTTTAACTTGCCAGTAAGAATACTATAGGAGACAGTATCAAAAACGTGGCTAAAGTCAAGGAATAACACATCCACTGCTTTCCCCTCATCCACAGAGCCAGTTATCTCATCATAGAAGGCAATTAGGTTAGTCAGGCATGACTTGCCCTTGATGAATCCATGCTGACTGTTCCTGATCACTTTCCTCTCCTCTAAGTGCTTCAGAATTGATTCCTTGAGGACCTGCTCCATGATTTTTCCAGGGACTGAGGTGAGGCTGACTGGTCTGTAGTTCCCCGGATCCTCCTTCTTCCCTTTTTTAAAGATGGGCACTACATTAGCCTTTTTCCAGTCATCCGGGACCTCCCCAGATCGCATCCGGCCTCATGGACTTGTGCTTGTCCAGCTTTTCTAAATAGTCCTGAACCACTTCTTTCTCCATAGAGGGCTGGTCACCTCCTCCCCATGCTGTGCTGCCCAGTGCAGCAGTCTGGGAGCTGACTTTGTTCGTGAAGACAGAGGCAAAAAAAGCATTGAGTACATTAGCTTTTTCCACATCCTCTGTCACTAGGTTGCCTCCCTCATTCATTAAGGGGCCCACACTTTCCTTGACTTTCTTCTTGTTGCTAACATAGTTCATTTCAGATTTTTTTACTTAGAATCACTAGTTATGATATTGTAATGAATTGACCTGTGTGTGCATAGTAAGATTTTGCAAGTAGTGAAACCATAGTAAGGTTGTATTGTATCAGAATTTTCTGTCTTATGGGATCTGTTACCTCGGTGTCTCACCTGGTTTTTTTGGTAACCCTATTTTGTAAACATGACATAGATAATTTGAATGAAATTTCAGCCACTAATAAATATGAATATGGAATGATCTCCAATGTGTATCTTTTGTATGGATATTTAGGAATTTTGGGAAAACTAGAGTAGCCTATGTATAGAAAAGTCTATTTTTTCCACACAGCACACCTTTGCTGCCCCCTGCTGCTGCCTAATATTGTGATATCAGAGATATTGATCCCACTCATCATTCCTGCCCTCCAGTTCATATGCATACCTGGGAAGAGTCACTGTTGCTCTGGTTGTCATGGCAGTGGCTGTCTTTGATAACTGATTTACCTCAGATGGCTATGACATGACTACAAAGAAGGGTCACAGGAGGAACTGCAATGAAACAGACTGGATTTAGATAAGACCTGCTGTGCTCCTTTGGGCTTGTGTTGTGGTAAACTACACTGCTTCTTTTGAAAGGGTAGATGGTTTGATTGTTACTTTCCTCAAAAAGAGTTTATTGACAATAAGATAGAAGGGTTCCTTTTCATGCGCATTGATTATATGCTCCTTACAAATTGGGGGATATGGGTTTCTTGAGTGTTTACCTTTTTTTTAAATGGGAAATTATAATGGAGGCATTTAATCCAGTTTAATTAGTTTCACCATATTGGTCAGCATGGCACTGAGTGGTGAAATATGGAATGTTGCAAAGATAACAATGGGAATAAAATATACATTGAAAAGGACGTTAGTTAAGGTTGCTCTCATCAGTAAACTAAACCATAAAAAGTTAGGAAATACAAAGGAAAGGATTAAAAGGTTGTATAGTTAAGCATTCTCAAGCTAGGAAATGACAGAATGAACACTAGCCATGGAACCTTAATTTGGCCCCTTTATACATATGCATTATGAAACTCTTTAACTACACACAGAAATTACTAGCTGTGAAAAGTTTGTTTTAAGTAACTTGCCCAGGATCACACAAAAACTTGGTGGCTTAGTCAAAATTGCCAGGATGGCATTCAACTGCTGTAATCATGAGACCATCCTTTTTCTTCCTGCAATTCACTACAAATCTTCCAACTACCACAATAAATGAGGCAGAGGTCCTGCAGACAAGACTCCTTTCCTAAACAAACCTCATTCATCCACAGAGCAGATCTGTCCTGTGAACTGAATGAACCAAGGATCCTGGGCTTGTATATACATATAAAAATAATGTAATTAAAGACTGTAACATAATGCAAAGTCACAAGGTTGCATGGGGAACATTCATTCTGCCATTTCCTAACTTGAGTGCTTGATGCCACAGCCTTTTAATCCTTTTTATTCCTTAATGTTGTATTTCCTAACTTTTTTTATAGTTTAGTTTATTTATGAGTAAACTTAACTAAAACACAAAGGGTGGGTTTTTTTTGTGAAATAACACAGGTACTTCATTGCCCTCTACTGTGGCTATTGTAAGTAGCATATTAATAACCGTGAAGTCCTAGATCACCACAGATATGAGCATGGGTTGTTGGAAGGTCTAAGTTCAATTCATTTTTACAGTTTCTTGAATTCTTAGGAGCATGTTCTTTCCTCAGTTCCTTTTTGCAGCTCCCTCTATTATCAATAGATTTGTGCCTTAAGTAAATACTTCTAATTTGCTTACTGACTACTTCAGATCAAAATAACAAGAGTTGGCAACAGATAAGAGGTCCAGCCAGGATTTGTTTGTGATTTTAGTTATAATAACGAATAAATAGGCAGGCTGAAGTGTTTTGTATTGCTTTTTAAAAGACCATTAGAACTTCAAGAGAAAAAATACAAGAGACCACTTTTAGCAAATAGGTGCTCTAAGATAAGACCTTATTGATACTGAAAGAAATTCCTGTTTTTTCCCCTTCTTCTTTCCTTTTTTAGTTGGTTCGCCTGCAGTTTTCTTGACATAGAGAAAGCTGCCTATGTCTCTCATGCTGCCCATATGTGAGTGAATGCTATTCAAGAATTCTTTTTGTCCCTTGCCCCCAAGATCATGTGGATGCACTTGAAAGATTTGGTAAATGGGGTAAGGCCTCTTCTACATCTGAAATTGGAGAAGTTTAAATGCTAATGCCATCCTCCCATATTCCTTTTTATTTGTATTAGCTCTTAACTCCTCTTTGGACTGTATTATAGTGAATAATCCATACATGCCTGGGAGGCTGATACTGGGTTGGCAATGGTGTTTAGTAGCATATCTCGGTGAGGCAGGCAAGGCCTGGTTTCTCATCTGAAATCAGATCGTGGATGCTGACTTTGTGTTCTTCAGCAAAAGCTTGAACTTCTTATCTCCTGCTACATAGGCTGTTGGTGCAGTGGGCAACGATTTTGTCAGAAGAATGGATGGCATATGCTAGGGCCATCCCTGATGGTTCTCCTGCTTGAATGGGGTTTCCACATGCCCATTAGAACTGGGATTTTGGGGACTGGGGTTCTAGTTATCTTGATGGTGTTGCGATTCCACTCTGCCATATTCCCAGCATGGGGCAAAGCTGCTCAGTCCCTTTGGCTAGAGTATTGGCATGATGACAAAAGAGTGTGCCTGGGTCGTGCCATGGCGTATGCAGGCACAGAAACATTCTTATTTCTGCACCTTGCCAGGACACTCCACTCTCTCTGTCCAATTCAATGTCCCTTTCCTGTGCGGCAGCTGTGGCATCCACTTACAATGTTGAGATTGTGGAGGCTATTCACTAAAAGTCTGAGGGTAGGCACCCTTCTTCTCTCCCTCTTTTGCTGGGTTCTTACTAATTCCTTCTAATGACTTACTGAATTTCAGTGGGGTGGGGGGAGAGTGAATATAGTGACCAAAGTATTGTTTAAAAGTAGGAACAAAGCATTTAGAGAAAAGGATTTTAAAACAGCCTACACCCATCTATCTTATATATAAGATACTGTCCCTGATAGTATAGGCAGGCCTGATTTCTTCAGACACCTCAACAGGTGCCTGTGTCAGTCTAAATAGTTCCATAGTTGCTGCTTCCTTACAAAGAATCCCATTTTATCCAGCCAGACTCTTTCTGATCTTCTGGTTGTTATATCAGATTGTAGGATTGTGGGGGATTTGGCAATCTAGTAAAATGGTCTTAAACAGTTCCCAATTATCACTCACATTTTTCTATTTAAATTCTTTCTTTCCTCAAGGTAAATTGGTTCATAGTTGTTTTCAGTTGGTGAAATTTGCCAAGTACATCTACTACTGGTTTGGACTTCATTCTGTTTACACATAACAAATGTAATCAAGAGCACAGATTTCAGATTAGTCTTCAAATTCAGAACTCTTTGAGGTTCTACTATCACTGGATCTATATAGTTGGCTTGGTGTGTGCTTTCAGATGTAATTAGGCTATGTTTATGTTGGGGGTTGTTTGTTTGTTTTAATGTCCTTTTACTAGTTGGCGTGTGTGTTCCTTGTTCTAATTCTTCTTGCCTTCTCTTCGCAAGCTAAACTTGTCAATCAGGGTTGTCATGGTACTGCTGGATAAAACCTGGAATGTGGGAATGTAACAGGACACTGGCCCTTTAATAGGGCTATAGGGGAAACATGGGCCCCCATTCCTGGCTCAGCACTGAATAAGAGTTCTAGGACATGTAGTTCCTCGAGGGACTGTGGGAACTATATGCTGGAGCGCAAAGCATGCTGAGAAAGAGGCTAAGGAAATAAGAGTTTACTGTTTTTCAGAGAGAGAGATTGCAGTGGTTCTTCCTCTGACAGCGAGTGAGAGAGTGAGTGTGCAAGTGAATGCATGCCTTGAAAAGAGCCAGGCTATGCTAGGGATCCCAGGAAACACCCTGGGAATGAATATGCATTGTGTCTCTGCTTAATCTGCTGAAGGAAAAGACACTGAGAGGGTAGGAGCTATTGCTGTCTCAGTAAATAAGAACCTCCAGTGAAGGAATGTGACAACAGCAGATACCTGCAGAGAACAGCCAGCAGGTGTTGTGGGATGGAGCTGGGAGGCCTGGAAATGGGAGAAGAAAGTGACTCTGCCAATTGAAGCAGAGCTTGCAGAACACCTGGGTGGGATTCAGTGTCCTTTGAGGGCTGAGAATTGTGGCTTCCAGAAGAGTGAAGGAGGGAGTCAATCGCCTCTGCAGTCAACTGGGAGACCAGGGCAGAGAGCCTGAAAGCTGAGCAGTTGAAAAGTTAACTGAGGATTGTCTAATTTGGACCCTGCCTCAAAGAGAAGAATTTTGGGGAGCCCAGCTACTAAGGAGTGAGAGTCATACTGATTTTAAGGGTGTGACTATGCCTTAGAAAGGGTTGGTTAGAGCTCTTGATTTGTGCTTCTTGTTGGATTTCTTTCCACCCTGGTAGACATGGAATTCTCCTGATTTGCTGGAGGGCTAAATTAAATCACTCAAACCCTCTGCCAGCTGATGGAGACTGTAAACGTAGTGGGAAATTGAGGCAGCCAGCGCCAACTCTGGAGCAGTAATAGATCCATGACAATGAACTTTTGAACTAGAAGAGGTTCTATAAGCCATTTGAGAAAGAAAAGTTGAACCATGGAAATCTTTCAAAAAGTGCTATGGGTGCAAAAAACATGTGAACTGAATTGGGGAAACTTGCAATAAATGTTGTGAAAAGCTTTCACCAAGCACTATCAGATGATTTTGCAAGCTGTATTGCTGTTTACAAGCTATAAAAGCAATATAAATAAATATTTTAATACTGGATCCAGATCTAGCGGCATTCACTTAATCAAAAAATTTGCAGTTAAAATAAATGCCTAGTGGAAAAACAAATAGGTTCCAGTCTTTCAAAGAGATCTACCTGTGCAGGCCCTTATGCCAGCTGAGATCAATGAGACTGTACTGACAGAACCCTTTGCAGTATCAGGATTGTAGCTGGCTGAAATATTTTCCATTGCAATAGGATTCAGCAATCAAACTATGAGCACTTTTAACTAATGTCTCTAAAAGTCGCTTCACCATGTCAGGAGACCGAGTTTGTCATATTCTGTATGCTTTGGTATGAAGTGTGGGTCTTCACTTTGCCACAGGCTCAGGTGTGGAAGTACTCCTGTTGGCAAAGAAACTATTGACAGACTGGTAGAGTCACAGTTCAAGATAAGAGAAGTTCTGGTGAACAAACACATGTAGCTGAGTTTAGGAAGCTGGAAACACTAAGACCAGCTAAAGCTCATCACCTTTCCCTTGTCCATTTCCTTTGATAAAAATGTTACAATTTAGGCTTGCCAATAAATGGTCATGACTATCTTGACACAGTGGTGACTGGCATCTTCAACAAGTCAAAAGGGAGGAAGTTTGGCTATAATAGAAAAGCAGTTTTTAACCTTTTAAAATTATGCATTCCACTGACAATCTGTGCAAACTATCTAGGAGTCATCTCAATGGGATTATTATTCATATATAAACCCATAGGCTATCTGTGGAGTTTTATTGAAATCCAGAGCAGAATACAGATCTCTTTCCGAGCTACCCCTCTGTGTTCCAGATATAAAGCTGTTCACCTACAATTTTTAGGAAGCATTTCATCACTGAATCATTTTTACTTACACCTGTTTGGAAAGTTAAATTAGATCCCACATCTGTTGCATATTAATGAAAAATAAAAAGGTATGTTCTAAGGATTTTTCCTTTATTTTAGTGTGAAAGAGAACTCTAGCATCACAAAATAGGTGCTTTTTCTTGTCAGTCCCTGTTTTTATTGGTATATTTTTACTCTGATTACCCTTTCAGTGGAAAAGTCTTGCTTGTTAGTTGAATTAAGGCAGTAGTGAATCAAAAGGTCTGCTATCATCAAGTTGACCCATATCAGCCAGTTGTATTACTTTAATTTATCCACATGACCTCTTGCTCTCAGATGACAGCCTTCTTATACACTGAGCTGTTTGTAGTGGAAGGGTGCTGTGAGGGGAAGAAAAAATTGCCACTCACCTAGAATGTGAATTGTAAAATGCTTTCCCAGAGCTGTCCATTCTTAATTTCCTGTGTTCAGTCTGTTAGAAGCATCTCTGGTGAAAAGTCAATATGATCTATGTTGCTGTTTCAAAACGAATGCCTCTTTGTCCTGTAAGGTTGTGTATTCTTTCAGCTTTCCAAGTAATTCTACCAGGAAAGAAAAGAAAATTAAATGGCATTTCTGTCCTCTTTTTGTTTACATGTTGTTTTCCCCTCTTGTGGGAGCAGAAACTCTTGTGCTCTCTCTCACTCCTTTTTTTTTAAAGAATTTTTTAAAAATACATGTTTTTTTATAATGGTAATGATTTTATACAAAAATACTGTGTCTATAAATCAGTGGTGACAGTCAACTTGAAGTGCGCAAATGGTTTTATTGAAAATTGTTGTTCATTTGTAAAGTGAGGTGTTTCTAAGACTCGTTATGTTCATTGTTGGATTTGTTTAGATTATGCTTTTGTTTCCAAGAGTTAATGGTCTTGATGTGCTGGCACAAGCAACTGAGGAGTTTGGGTTTTTTGTTTTTGTTTTTTGAGTTTTCTCTTCATTTAAACACAATACTATTTCTTGTAACTTGCATGATCCTAAAACAGCTGGGTAGACTAGAACTATAATGTGTAGATGAGGTAGGTGGATATACTTAACTAGCTGCTGACTAGACAAGACTGCTAATCACTGCTAACTGTAATCTTAAACATAAGGCTGAGCTGAAGGAGGTCATAGTTAATAATGTGAAACTTGGAGGAGGGAAAAGATGTGTCCTAGAACTTGCCAGCTGACCTGCTTTGGACACACCACCATGCGCTGTCTTTGTAAATTGGAGGTACTCTGTCCTATCAGAACAGCTCACCACTGGAATAATTGCTTAGTATGCATACTCCAGAGCAGTGCTTAATTTGTAATGAAAGGGGTGCCGGGGCTCAAGCAATTAGGTGCTGGGGCTTGAGCAACTTTTTTGATGCAGCAAACCCAGAGGTGCCGGGGCTATGAACTGCCAAGCTTAGAGGTGCCAGGGCTCAGCCCTGGCAAACCCTGACACAAATTAAGCACTGCTCCAGAGTAATAATCCAACTAAATGTGGTGGTGGAGGGAAGGTTCCATTGGTTGATCTGCTCCTCACTACCTGGGATCGTCTTGTGGCAGTCAGATGGACCCTCTTCCCACAAACCACTAGAAAAGTGGCCAAAGCCGGCAAGTACAATTAGCTTCTAGTTTTCTGTGGGACTTTGGAGTCCATCTAATAGCAAACAGTATTCCCTATAAATTCCATTTCGTTCCATGCAGACCTCCAACATTCTATTGGCAGAACGTGACTGGGCATGGGGAGCCTCCCACTAGTTGCCATGCAGAAGCCAGCCACAGTGGCAGAGCAGACTGCTTTGTTAGCACCACCACAGACCAAACCCATTCAAAAGGGGCAGGGCCATGGCCCTGCTCATCTCCTCCCCTCATGCTGCATTCTCCTAAGGAGTGACATACCAACTGTACTGCCAAAAGTGCTGGAAGGCATTATTTCCATGAGCCAAAATGCCTCCCACTGGGCTGGTACAGCTCTGCATTGTCCCACATGCTTATGCCTAGTTGGCACAATTTGGTATTAAGCCTTATATAACATGTTCTGCTTTCTAGTCTAGCCCGACTTAAGCCATTTTCTTTGCCTCTTTTATGACTGCATTACTAGCCTTAACTATTTTAGTTTTGGTGTCCTCAAGCTGATGGATTCTCAAGATTGTTTTTTCTCAATCAAGCTCTCCCTTATGTTCTCATTCCACTCACATCTATCTATAAGGTGGCCTTTCCCTATGTACATCGATCAGCTACAGTGAATCTCCACAAACGCTAAATCATAATGCTATAATCAGGTCTATGGTGCTCTGTGCAGCAGCAAGCAACCAAGCTGGGTAAAGGTGCATTTTTAGAAGCTGAATCATACAAAGTAAAAAAATATTTCAGCTGGAGAGTATTGTATTGCATTGTCAAGAAAAAGGAGCACTCCATGCTTTCCAAAATATATGAAAACACCGTTCATCCTCTGACTGGAGACTTTAGATCTGAAACCTGGAATTCTTGCCCTCCATGACTTTCCTGAACTTCATGTGCACGTCATGTATGTTGTACCTTTATGTTTTGTACGCACATAGTATTACTTTCTTAGCAGATTGTTTGCTTACTGGATGTCATCGCTTTTTAGTTCCTGCCATTCTGTTACTAGTTGCTTTGGGTATGTGTTATTGACTATGCTTTGTTTGAAAAGGAAATCAGTAAAATAACGTGAGTGCCCATTCCTTTCTGCTCGAAGTACAGCATCATATATTCTTCTTTGGCAGAAGTTTTTAGTTCTTGTTTCTGTCATCTCATTGTTTTTACAATTTTGTACATATTTAGGTTGGGTAAAGCGCATAGGAATTCTTCCTTGTTGAATTAGGAGAGAAGAATAGCAAAAGGTTTGGTATAATCATGTTGACATATATTACCCAGTTTTAAGGGCTCAGTCTCTCTCTCAGCAACTCTCACTAGTTTATATAACACTGAGATGTTGCAGTAGAAGGTTTCAGAGGAGGAAAAGGTCACTATTTGCCTAGAATGTGAAACATAAAATACCTTCCCTTAGCAGTCCATTGGTAACTGCATTCAGCCTCCCAGCTGAAAAGACCATATGATCTACACTGCTGTTTTTAAGAAAGGGTCTTTGTGTTCTGTAAGATGTGTTCTTTAGATTCAGAAATAATCCTACCAGAAAGGAAAAGTCAGTGAAAAGACAAGGAAAAGAGAGAGGACAAAATGAGAGAAACTAGTTAAAATGATACATTTTAACCATACACCAGCTCTTTACAAACTAATGTTATTTTCCAACTAGAAGAACAAAACATTCAAAAGCTATTGCATTCTTCTGTCAATGGTGTCTTGGCCACATAGCTCATTACCATCTCTTCATAATTAAATGAATTAAGAAAGACATACTTGGGTAGTGCAGTGATGGACATGCTATAGAAATCTACCAAAGTCAAACATGGAGCACAAATCTAATAAGGGCTACATGCTGTAGGGCATCTGTACCAGATGATTGGCAGATAGCTAATGTGATGTGGATTTTTTAAAAAGGCTTCAGAGGTGATCCTGGCAATTAAAGGCCAGTAAGCCTAACTTTAGTACCTAACAAATTAGTTGAAACTATAGTAAAGAACATAATCATCAGACACACAGACGAACCCGGTATGTTGGGGAATAGTGCTCTGTTTGGGGCGTGGCCCCAGCTGCGGCTGCTCTGCCAATCAGCCCAGCTTTTCCCCTGCCCCAGCCCTCTCCCAGGGCTGTTTTAAGCTCTTCCGGGCAAGAGCGGGTGACCACCCTGCTACACACCCTTATTGTACCAATCCGAAATTTAAATTACATTAAATGAACATTTTGTGTTAAAGTAAAGCTGCAGGCCAATTAAGATGATTAAGTTCTTGTATAATTAATATCAGGTAAATTTCAGAAGATCTACTGAGATAACAGTTGCCCCAAATTTTGTTAAGAAATGAGACTGTGAAAATGATGACCTTTAAGCTTATGTATTACTTAAGGAATGCCATCTCAAAACCAGTGTGAACAGAGACATTATGAGTTTTTATATCGGATAGGAAATGGCCACAAATTTCTCTCCAGCTACTGATAAGCTCTCAGGGGGATACAGTAGGTCACCTGAATATGTATTTGCACTACTTACCATTGTTGTTTTTGTCTATTAATGAACTAGTTTATACTAGCATTTCATTCTTCCTGGTAAATGACAGAAAGGGAACTTTTCTGTTAGATCTCTTAAGTTTCCTAAATTTAAAATGACTGCTGGCTCCACTGTGAAGGAATGCTGTATTGAATACATCCAAAATTATCCTGCTATAAAACCTAACATCTTTGAAATTCCATATATATGGCTCATTTGAACTTTCTACTCTGGAATTACCTGTGTTCCAGATCAGGAGAAAGGTGATCTTTAGCCCAGAATTAGAGAATAAAGGGACACTGTTCCTGGAACTCAAATATATGAGAAAGCAAATTTCAGTGGGATGGATATACCAGTTAAATGTCTAGCAGTGGACTGTTATACACGATCGGCCGAACCTGCCGTGTCAGCAGGTAAATAAACTGGCCCGGCCCGCCAGGGTGCTTACCCTGGCGAGTCGCATGCCAGAGATTGCCGACCCCTGAGTTAGAGCAATGGTTCTCAAACTTTTGCATCAGTGACTCCTTTCACGCAGCAAGCCTCTGAGTACAACTCCCCCACCATCCACTCTGTACATTTTTTGTAGACTGCCCACAATTTTTTGCACACAATCATTTGTGCAGTCAAACCTTTGAGTCTTTGAATGCAAAAAGTGTGTGTTTCTTTAATAAGACAAAACGAAGACTGGCGATCAGGCACCATGAGAGCTATTAGGGCTGTTCCTTCAAGTAAGTCAGGACTTGATGGTCCTTGTAAGAGTGCCAACAGTGTAGCTTTGCCCAACTGAGGAAGAGTTCAGAGAATAGCCTGCAGTGTTCTTACAAAAAGAAATTAAAAGGAGAGAAATGTCAACTACAGAATTGAGTCTCTGAGTCAGATTCTAATCTTTGTTGCACCACTGTAAACCAGGTGTAACTACACCCAACTTCAGTAGTTTCTCTGGATTTGTACCAATGTGCAAACCGGAGTGCCACAGGGTGACCAGGAGCATTGTCTACGATCAGCAACACTTTAAAGTCAAGTGCTTTCTCTTCGATGTACCGCTTGACCTCCGGAATTAAACACTTGTGGAACCAATCCAGAAATAATGCTGCTGTCACCCAAGCCTTTTTATTTGATTGCCAGAACACAGGCAGGAGATTTTTGTTCTTGCCTTTTAGGGCACGGGGATTTGCAGGCCTGTAGAGCAAGCCCGGCTTTATTAAATGCCCTGCCACATTGCCACAAAACAACACAATCACACAGTCTTTAGCTGCTTTGAAGCCAGGGACTTGTCTTTCTGATTTCGAAATGTAAGTGCGGTTGGGCATTTTTTTCCAGAAGAGCCCAGTCTCGTCAGCATTAAAAACTTGTTCCGGAAGATAGTCCTTTTCTTCTATGATTTTCTTTAATTGTTCGGGGTAGGCTTTTGCTGCCTCTTCATTGGCAGATGCAGCTTCACCAGTAATCTGCACGTTTTTGAGGTTGAAGCAGTTCCTAAAACTGCTAAGCCAACCTTGGCTGGCTTTGAATTCCTTCTCATCAGAAGGCTGTCCCTGTTAGGCAGGAGGTTTGAACAGCACATAGAGGCTAAGAGCCTTTTCTCGCAACATGTTGCCATCAATAGACACACGTTTATGGTTCATGTCTTCCAGCCATAAGTTTAATGCCTTTTCAGTCTTCACTAAAGTCTTATTACGCACCTGGCTCATCACCTTAGCAGTTATTGGAGCACTTGATGCCACGGCTTGACGAATTTCTCTCTCTCAAATTTTGATGGCACGGATGCTAGATTCGTTGCGGCCATATTTACATGCCACGTTGGAGACCGACACCTACCGTCTCTCAATAAGTCCAACACAGCCAGTTTTTCCTCCAGTGTTGGAACAGATTGTTGTTTCTTCGGCTGAGCACCAGATGAAGTAGTTGGCTTGTGTTTAGGGGCCATGTTGTACTAAAAAAACACTAGAATCACACTCAGCATGGCGAGATGCTCACACTATGAGAGGCACGTGGGAACTGAGACCAACTGAGGGAACAGCAGATTCCCGTCTCCCATCTCACTCTAACTCCGGGGCATACGCTCATTGGGTGGAATTGCCCGCACTATTTACAGGTATCTTGTTGTTTTTCTTTTTTTTTGCCAAGCATGTATAGTTGAATTCGCGTAAGTTAAATGCGCATATGATGCGACTCCCCTGGTAAAGACTTATCGTAACGAATACATGCAAGGGGTTGAAATAAGCATTTTCTAACTTTGGAGTGCTTAACACTGCAATGTAAATAACATATTCACACAGGTTTTTGTTTGTTTTGTTTTTAAAGATATGTAGTACTGGGTAGAAGTTGGTCAGAAAATGATTTGGCAGTCACTGGATGTGCAAAATGAGTCTAATTTACACAGTGAAGAGGGAGGAGGAAAGATGTTATAGTAGGAAAACCAAGCCCTTGCCCTATTGTACATTCTTCAATCAGCTGCTACGTAACCCCTTGTGCTACCTTGACTTACACATAATGGTTATATTCACTTTATATTATTTTGGGACAGCTGTTTAGGAGGTGTAAATGGGTAGAGCTCATTGAAGTCACTGGAGCTCAAAAGACTCACACCATCTGAGGATCTGGCCCTTTGTTTTTCCAATCTGTAATATGTGTTCAGGGTTATGGGTTTTTCTTTAAAACAATGTGTTGAGAATTCAGTGCTACCCAGATGTAAACACAGAAAACAAACATCCTTTAAGCAGAAATTCTACAGTTTGAGTGCACAAATAGACAGTGATACTCACTGGTGGGGGTAGAAGCCCCACAGCAAAATGCTGCCAGTGTTAACTACTGCTGTAACACAGCATACCGTCAAAGTGCAGCCAAGCTCAAGGAGACATTCCCCCTAGATTATCTGTCACCTGAGGGAAACCGCTTCCATCCAAGAATAATCCTCCACCTTTGTTTCCTTTCTTTCTGTTTTTTGACCTCTCTGTGTGGGCAATTTCTCTAAGGAACAAAATACTTGTCTTGTGTTTATCCTTGTAATACTCAGTCTGACTGGATTCCAGCTATATTCTCTTTAGTGCTGTAGAAGGGTCGAGGTAGCTGTCTAATTTGTTGACTTTTGCAAATCTTTCCTTAGGAAACTATTGCGACAACCCTTGTTGACCATTTGTACAGTCATGTTCATGGCTCCAGCAATACTGTGTACTAGCTATATGAGTATCAACTGGTGGGGTAGAAGGGTCAAAGAAGGGTTGTTACAACTTTTCACATTTTAAGAGTATCTGGGTAAGTCTTTAGCGGAAACCATTGGCACAGAGGCAAAAACACACTGACTTTATGCCTAAGCATTTTCATCATGTACTTAGGTATGTTGTAATTATGCACTTTAAGCAAAAGTGAGTGATAGATGGAGTTAGAATTTGGATGTATATAGCTGAAAGAAAGAGAACTGTATTCTGTCATGGAAAGTATTCTGCTTAGTATTTTTTTGGACATATTTAAATATAGAACTAAAATGATGCCTGTATAATGTAAAATAAAATGCACATATAATTTTTAACTTCTCCTTTGGACAACCCTGAGACAACAGGGTTATGCAACCCTAAATAGTTTTGCCCACCTCATTAGTTAATAGTTTTGCCATGAAAACTATTTACTGACTAAATAGCACTGGCTGAGATAGAGTCAAATGATCTGATCTGAACATACGCAGTAATCTCTTTTAGACTAAGGCCTGGTCCACACTACCCCCCCACTTTGGACTAAGGTACGCAAATTCAGCTACGTTAATAACGTAGCTGAATTCGAAGTACCTTAGTCCGAACTTACCGCGGGTCCAGACGCGGCAGGAAGGCTCCCCCATCGATGCCGCGTACTCCTCTCAGTGAGCTGGAGTACCGGCGTCGACGGCGAGCACTTCCGGGATCGATCCGGGATCGATTTATCGTGTCTAGACAAGACGCGATAAATCGATCCCAGAACATCGATTGCCTGCCGTCGGACCCGGAGGTAAGTGTAGATGTACCCTTAGTAAAGTGAGTGTTTTCTATCTGAGGAAGAGTCATCAGGGGAAAACTGAAGCTGCAACATATTTAAGGAGAAAGTTGAGACATAACTTATTCCATATTTACCAGAGCATTTATGATGATGTGACTTTTGTTGCTCTTTACTTTCTTGAGCCATTTTGTAGGAAACAAAATGAAGTGAGAAGGAAAAAATGAAGCAAATATGATAGGAAATAAAAGTAAATGAAATACTTTAAATCAGGCACTGGATGTCCCCAGCAGTGTTATGACTAAAAACTAAATTGTAAAGTGAAAGTGAAGGGCAGAAATTAACAGTTAAAACAAAGAGCTCCCCTAGAAAAACAAACATGTTTTGATATTTGTATTTTAGTCTACTACAGTGATGATGATAAAGCAGATGAGAGTACATAGGTGTGGTACTACTGCCACTGAGCGGAGACTTAACCTGACAGCTGCTGGTTCAAGTGGCATGTGAGTTGAAAAAAGAGTGGTTTAGTGAAGAGTTTTCAGCTCTGGACCTTGCTTTCTCCATTGGTCTGCCAGAGCTTGAACTTGTTGACCTACAAGTCAAAATGCAAAGCTCATCATAACCCTCATGCTTTCTTGTAGCTGGGAATGGGTAAAATCCAATTTTGATATATCTGAGAGTATTTCATATTTTGTGCTTTGGCCCTAACTTGTATCTTTTTTTTCTTTTTGGTACATTTGCCCAGTCAAACACTCTCAGAATGACCCTCTGAAAGGATCATCTTTTATTTCTATGAAGAGAGCTTGTTTACTCTAGAAGTACTTTTCTTGCTGGCAGAAGGAATCCAGACTAGAATTAAATAGGACAGTGCCAAAGTATTCTCCTATATTTAAAATAAGCAATATATTGAAAATGTAAAACTTAAATAAATCTGTTTCCTTGCCAGCTTTTTTTTCATACTCTGCCTGAGCAGTGGTTTGTTGTATAGTTGCTTATTGGATTGCTGATATTGTTTTTTTTTTAAAGCAAAATGTATTTAATGTATGTCTTCCCCCCTCCAATATTAATATGGATGCTGTAAACAGATACAGGTAAACATGTAAATCAAATTGTTGCCTACCAAACTGAAGTAGTCTGTCTTTCCTAGTTAGCTCTCTAAGTGGTAGTGTGGAAGTTCACATTATAACACATGATAGGAAAAGGCATAAGTTCAAGGGTCCTTGTTTATTAAGGATAATTGTTTAGAAGATTAACTTTCCTATAATATTACAAATCTGTGTCAGAGGTAAATAACACTATAAACATTATTCATTTAGAAACATCTTATGGGGAGGAAATCTGATGTGAAGAGCAGACAAGGTATCAGTTCTCTTCTATACACTCTGAATGGGGGTTGGGGGCTGGGAAGTGGGAAATCAGTTATCAGTTCTGGCACATATGCTTTATAGCCCATGGAGTGAGATGTTCTATGACATGAAAGCACATCTTTATACAGTCAGAATGCACTTCTGTTTTGGCCTGTGGTTACCACTAAAGGCTTTACCCTAATGCTGTTACTAGGATCAGCTGTATTATAGCACGAGTTACTGATTTATTCACTGTAGTGACAGTTACATTTCATATAGCAGCTGCTGAAGCCAAAACTATTCAGCAAGGACAAAATGTGATAAAACCCCAATGAAGTTTTCTTGCACAATATAAAGTTTTAATTTTTTTTTTGTATAGGAACAAATATTTTTCTACTGCTATTTTCAACTTGTGACTGCAGCATTAAAAAACAGTAAACACTATTATGGCATGTAACACATGTAAAATTTGTTAGATGTCACTAAAATATAGTCATTGATTTGTATGTCTTGTACTGTAAATATTTTTTAAAATATGGAATACTTGAAAATGATTTCAACAGTATAAATGTGTTCTTCACGTGACCAGCAAATGATCACTTGCTGGCTTTGTCAAGGAGTAAAACCTCTTTAGTCTAATGATTTCTGTTAAGTTGGTATGCAGAGAAGTACAACTTAGTGTAGATCACCACTGAATCAGGAAACCAGTGACAACACAGGAGAGTTGTGTCTAGGAAATAGCTTGGATGAAAGGTCCATCAATAGCTTTTAGATTTTAATGGAGTATTTGCTAAGAAAAGTTAGGGTGGGGTCAAATTCTGCTCTTACGTACAATTCCTGATGAAGTCAATGAGGAATTGCACTTGAGTAGATGAGGAATTTTGTCCAGGGTCTTTATTTTGCTATCACTTACATACATGCACACACCCAATTTCTTTGGTTTCTGTTTAATAAAATCCAGGTATAAAGGCATTGCATGTCACTTTTAAATAGTTAGCCTTATGCTTTTGAAACCAAAAATCCTGGGTTTGATTGCTGCTGGCAGTAGTGGTTCTCAACTAGTGGTATGCAGAGGTCTTCCAAGAGGTACCTCAACTTATCTAGATATTTGTCTAGTTTTACAACAGGCTACATAAAAAACACTAGCGAAGTCAATACAAACTAAAATTTCATACAATGACTTGTTTATACTGCTTTATATACTGTACACTGAAATGTAAGTACAATATTTATATTTCAATTTATTTATTTTATAATTAGATGGTAAAAATGAAAAAGTAAGTGATTTTTTAGTAATAGTGTGCTGTGACACTTTTGTATTTTTATGTCTGATTTTGTAAGCAAGTAGTTTATAAGTGAGGTGAAACTTGTGGGTACACAAAACAAATCAGATTCCTGAAAGGGGTACAGTAGTCTGGAAAGATTGAGAGCCACTGAGCTAGGCTATGTGAGTGGGTTCAGCACACTGGGTCAACAGTGTAAAAATACTGAATCTTAGGTGCTTGGGATGAGCTCAATCTAGCCGGGGGGAGTATATAATGAAGTGGGAAAGTGTGTGACTCTATTGATTTGTAGTGGCTCGCTCACAAAATATAAAACTCCCATGTAATACTTCTAAAGTAATTGAAGATTTCAAGGTGGCAGAATCTTGTGCTTTTTTAAGCGGAATGTTCTTAGCTGGGTATAATAATCAGGGCCGGCTCTAGGCACCAGCAAAACAAGCTGGTGCTTGGGGCGGCACATTTCTAGGGGCGGCATTCTGGCGCCGGCCATGCCGCCCCTAAAAATGTGCCCCGGCCGCCCTAGCTCACCTCCGCTGCTGCCGCTCGTGCACCACGGCACGCGAAACAGCTGATTCGCGCGCCGCTGCTCGCCCTCCCTCCCAGGCTCTCAAACCTGGGAGGGAGGGGGAGATCCCGAGTGGCCACGGCGCGCGAAACAGCTGATTCGCGCGCCGCTGCTCACACCTCCCTCCCAGGTTTGAGAGACTGGGAGGGAGGGGGAGACCCTGAGTGGCCGCGGCGCGAGCGCTGCTTCTCCCCCTCCCTCCCTTCCTCCTAGGCTTGAGAGCCTGGGGGGAGGAGGCAGGGCTGGGGATTGGGGGAAGGGGCGGAGTTGAGGCAGGGCCGGGGGGGGTAAAGAAAAAACGGGGGGGGGGCGCGGCCAAAATTGTTTTTGCTTGGGGTGGCAAAAATCCTAGAGCCGGCCCTGTAAATAATGCACATTTATTATTCTTCCCTCTGAATGAGGATATTGGCTACTGCCCAACAGTGAATGATATTTAAGGGAAAAGGATGTAGCTGTTCACACCTAAGGCCCAATCCTGCAGTCCATATTAACTGTTAATGACCAATCACGTAATTTAGTTAAAGCTGACATTAACTGTTCTATCTATGTTCTGTGAGATCCTTCTTTTTCCCATAATGCTGGGGAGAGGTTCTGTGCTTTTTCATGAACAGTCAGCAGCCATCTCTATAGATATGAAGCTAGCCTTTCATGATCATAAATGCTGCATATATAATGAAACTTCCTCACAGACTTCTCCACACAGACATCTGAAACCCCAAACAAACATTTCCAAACACGTTAACGACTAAGCCATAACACTTCTACAAGAAAATGCCATAGATTCAAAATTCATTCTTTTAAGGAAGGGCTTAATTGATACATATGTTAAATATGTCAGTTACATGAAAGACAGTTATATTTTGACTTCAGTTTAATGACAGTCACATATCAGAAACAATTAAATACCAATTTGCTAGTTAGAGAAGGGATGGGCTATGGTACTTCCACTTCTCACTTATGTAACATGCAATAAAAATATAGTAACTCTTACTGATTTCTTAAAATACAGCTAACCATAGCAGACTGAATGTCTGATTTCAAACATATGTTTTACACTTAGTGTACATTTAGAAAACTGTTAATCAGAACTAAGTTTTTAGTAAATATATTTAACTGTATTTAATATACTTAAATATTACTTTAAGATTTTAGTAAATATATTCTAGATTAACTGATTGCTATATTGTATCCACAATAACAGCATATTTAACTTGTGTTTACTTCTAAAGGAAAACCAAAGTAGTACTACTCAATTTTGATATATAACTGACATACAATATTGCATACAGAATTCATACCATACTGAGTACTTCAACCTGTCTCTTGCTGTATATAGTAGTGCTTGTTCCTTATCTTATACAGCAATGTGCAGTAATACCTTACAAATTCAGCCTAGTTTCATTGCAAAACTGTTTCCCTGCAGCATGTTGACAAAGGTAACTTTACATTAGGATGGGCTTCCACAGGTCCAGTCATCTGTAGTGGAATAACCAATACCATCTCATTGACGATGCTTGGGGGAAGAAAAAACACATAAACCTTTTTTCATTCCTTTTTAATTTGGGATATCAAACACAAAACTCTGGGCCTGCTTTTCCTTTCACACTGGTATCAATCTGTATACCTTCACAGAAATCAATGAGAGGCAAATCCGGCCCTTTGGGTGAGATTTTCACTCCCAATTTGGCCGCTTTACTCCATGTAAGAGTTACGGTGGCAAAAAGTGGCTCCCCCAAATTCCAGTTCTGGCCATAGGAGGACTCCCTTAGCTCTGGCACTGCAGAAGACAGCTGTAAGGCTGCTTCCTGAGGACTCCTCTGCCAGCCCTGGGGCAGGGGGTGTGCTGGGTATAGGAGGGGCGTGTTGGGTCAGGGCCACCATGAACTATCGGTTAGCCTGGGGAGACAGCTGTAACTTAAACAAGGCCCCAGGGCTGTTTAAGTTATGCTGGACATCCTGGAGCACCCCAGTATCATGAAGGCTCAAAGGTGGGCTAAAGGCACATTTGTCCCCCTCATCTCCTAGTCTGTGAATTGTGTGCTGCATCTCTTCCAGAACAGAATTTCAGCCTTTGTCTCTAAAGCTTTAGAGTCAATTTAACTTCAGTGTCTGAAGGGTTACTTGATTTCTTGGAAGACCATTGTGATTGCTCAGATCTCGACCCCTTCTTCTAACAATCACTTTGTTCACTTGAATTTTTTTTTTTACTGTTTGGCAATCTCTCAATAGCATTCAATAGACCTGTTAGTGCAGGTTAGCAAATTAAAAACACATTGGCTTTCCTAATGATCTCACTTCTGTTACTCATAAAAAGTCATACACAACATACCACAATTCTCCAGTGTACTTGGACAACCTGTGTTATAGGTGTTTCAAGGAGCAAAGCCTGTAGTTAAAGTTGACCAACAGTATCTAGTATAAGATCTGGTTTTCACTTGTTTGTAACTTTCCCAAACTTTAACCGTTTGGGTTGAAAAGTTCCATGCTGATTTCTGCCTGAGGCTACAGCCTGAAGTTCCATGCTGGTTTCTGCCTGAGGCTAGCTGCTTTTTTTTTTAACTTCAGCTATTTCTCAGAATGATGTTATGGAAAAATACATTGTTTTGCCCACATTAAAAATAACTTACAGCTGTTTTGCTGAGAAGTCGTACCATCCCTATACTTCGGAGAAGTGACCAGAAATTTGGCAGGTGGGGTAATTTTGGTGTTGAACATTTCTTTTACCATCCCAATGAAAATCTTGACCAAGTAATGAGCCTTTGAAGAACTCAGTTCTCACAGGCTCAGTAGAGACTTCTTAGAGTTTGGCATCTAAATTTTCCAAAGAGTCTGTCTCTGCTGAGTACGCTCCATTCTCTCATAGCTCTTACAGATGACTGGACTGTGCATATCCCATCCCTACATTGCAACTGAGCATGCTCCATCCCAGGGCTGCAGAGGCTGAGCAGGACTTCTCCTTTGCTTGCTCCTCCTGTCAGCCAAGGAATGCTGTGGTGCTGAGCACCAGAATAGAATAGAGATACTCCCTCCTGTGCTCTCAATGCTTTCCTGCTGCTACCCAGGCAGCATGGAGGAGGAAGCTCCTCTGTAGAATGCAGAGGGGGGTGAGGAGCTGGCCCTGGAGTATAGCAAGTATGTGTGTGTCTGGGACCAGGATGTGAAGTTGATGGAAGTGGATGGGGAATGGGATGAGTAGAGGCTGTAGGGGCTGAGGGAGAAGGGGTCAGGCTTGGGAGGGAGGAACAGGGGCAGAGAAGAGTCTTTAACCACTTAAGTATACTTGCCTTAGAACCTGGAATAGAACCCAGGATTCCAGTCTCACCACTCCGCTCGCTAGTGGAAGGAAATAGCTGTGGAACCCACTAGCAAAATATGTGCCTCATCTCCCTCTATTGTCTGGCTCACAGAGGATGATAAACTACTATTGCTATCAGCAAAAAGAATGAGGAGTACTTGTGGCACCTTAGAGACTAACAAATTTATTTGAGCATAAGCTTTCATGGGCTAAAACCCACTTAATCGAATGCATGCAGTGGAAAATACAGTAGGAAGATGCATATACACAGAGAACATGAAAAAATGGGTGTTGCCATACCAACTACAATGAGAGTAATCAGTTACTCTACTAGATCAAGTGGCAAAAGTATGTGCTGTGGATCTAAAGCTTCCCACCCTGTTGATGAACTGTGTTGGAGTCAACATGGTTCCCCAGGATAAAGCTTGTTTTTTCAGTTTAATTTATTAAAACCTAGGAAATAACACACAAAACTACTATGTTAAAAGAATGTTATTAAGGGTACAAAATCAAGCACTCATAAGTTAGGAAATGTCAGAAGTAAGGTTGCCTGTGCAAACTTAATTTGGCCCCCTTGTGCATGTGTTTTATGACAGTTTTTAATTACATGTTCACACATCATTTCCACAGCACAGCCAGCATATAGCACAAATCATGGGTAAAAAGCACATCAATACAACTGTTTGATATTGAGGAACACCCCCCTTCCTTGCTGCCCCAGCCCTCCAAAAATCAATTATTATTTTTTATTTATTTTTAATTCATTTTCAACCGTGGCCACGAAGCACAACTGAAGCTTGCCTCTTCTCGGCTTATTAATGTTCCTTTGCATGAACTGAAATAAGATGCACAACATAATTATCATGTCTTCTATTTTGAGTTCTATAAAGACATTTAAGCCTTTCTATTCTCCTTGACAATGCAGTATTTTTGGAGTCTCCTGATGGTCCACTACATATAGCTTTAGAAAATTATCCTAAACCGAACATATGGATAGGTAGGTCTTAGGAGAGAGGCTCTATTTTTAGTTGTGCTATAGATTCTTCTTTTTTTGTTGTTTTTTGTTTCTATATACCAACTTTTTTTTTAGTCTGTTCACTGCCCAGTGCTATGATTGGAATAATTTCTTAAGTGCAAAGCTGCTGCCTACAAGGATACCTAGGGAAACAAAGGGTTAAATTCTGGCCCCATTCAAGTTAATAGGAGATTTGCCACTGACTTGGATGGGGCCAGACTTTCACACACTGGCATTACATGGTGTCATAAGCATTACAAACTAATGGCCCATTGTCAGGGCTGTCTTGCTTTCTCTTTTATAAAGTGTATACATCTTCTACCTTTTGTTCTAGATTTATTATGCTTCACATTGGTCTGGTTGATGTGTTTAGAAAGGTATTTGTTTCCCTCACTGAATTACGCTGATCGTCTTATAGATCTGTTTTCTCTGGGCCACTCATTTCTCTTCATGATTACCACGTCTTCCACTAGGATTACAGCAGGCAATTCTGTTTTTCTGTTACTACTTACTTCCTCTTAAAATAACTAATTTGTTTGGATTCCCACTTCTCTGTTCTGTTCTGTGCATCTGTTCTCAGTCATGACAAAGGTAAAGAAAGCATGAACATCTTACTTATGGCTCCCCTACTTGCTTTAAATGTTCTGGTAAATCAGTGTTATATTATCTCTCTGTATTATGTCTGATTTCTCCCACTAGCTGTGAGCTGTGCTTCTTTGAAACCAGATGCCATGGTTTCCATTGTTGCCTCTTTCTGCATTGGGTCTGACTTTGAAACATACATTCTCACGACAGAGAAACCATCTGCTACATGTGGGGACTTAACAGCACTAGGCATAATGTTTCTTTATAGCTATTTACAAACGTGCCCAAATACTGCAAGATAATCAGACATAATAGGATTTAAATGCCCATTCAATGCATAGCCCTGCGGTAAGGCCATTTTCACATAATCTTGCATTGGATTACATTATACTGAATTTCATTTAGTTCCTGTTTTCTGGTGTCATATAGTAACTTGGAACAGGAAATCTGCTATCAGTATCTGTTCAAACAAATGTGTTTTTAATGGTATGGTGAGTATTATGAAGTTCAAACATAGTTGAATCTACACCTAATGTTTCTGAAGTTTCTATTTTAACTAGTATTTCAGCATATCCTCCTGTTCCTGTTTAGAATTGCTAATTCCAGTTCTGTTCTACTCCTTATAATATGGACTATAAAATAGCTTGATTTATTCCTTTTTCTTATTTATGACCCTTTGTTCAGGTATTTTGGATATTAAGGGCCAGATCTAGGTGACACACAAATTGTCCTTTAGTATCATTAGAGGTATACTTCCTAACAAAATTAAAACTGTTTGAGTCCCTAAGTAGGAATAGTCACTCAATATCGCTAACAGGCAATAGGTGATGCTACAGTACACCATGTGTACCCACATTGTGACTCTGAAAGAAGTAGGAGCCCTGCAGGTTTAGTCCAGCTGGATATTAGAGATCTGTATCTAGAACAAATGGAAAAGTCACACTTAACGGACAGTACCATTGGTGTATATGATGAGTGTGTAGGGACTGTGCTCAGAATGAAGTTGCTGTTGCAATTTTTTGTACTTCCAGTTGTCAAAGTATCTATCTAAAAAAGAAATAAAATGGGTTCTTCACTCAATACTATTCATGTTCCTATACAGCCGCATCACTGATGTATTTGAAAGCCTCCAACGCTGTTTGAAAGCTGTTACTATAAGTTTTTTACATACTGTCTGATAGGGCTTGCTGTGGAGTAACAAAGCCCTGGAAAATTGGCAGATGTCATTGCAATGTTTTTCTGCTAATAGTGCTTGGGACTGGAAATATGGGTCTCCCACTTTCCTGCCTCATTGTGCATCATTTGAATTATATTGGAAATATCTTTGTATGGTTGCTTAATGTGGCTTTATTATTCCCTCCAGAAATCTTCATGTTTCTCATATATACCCATTTTGTAGATCTATAAACTTGTTTAAAGTTTTCCACTCAGTTGGTGGGTGGGAAGCAAATGTGTTGAATTTGCCACTTACAACAGATTTCTGTTGACTCCACAATTACATGTTTTATGCAAAAAGGACGGCAAGTTTGTTTTATGGAGCCATGAATTACACTGTCTGTGAAGTACTCGCACAGGCGTCACAAAAAAGGAGATGTTTCTGTAGGTTAATAATACATTAGCACTTATTATCCTTAGAACCCTTTGAAAATATTAAAGAATCCTCACAAGACCATTATGATGGTAAGTATTATCCATAATTGGCAGATGGGGAAACTGAGGCGGAGAGGTTGATTTGCTCAAGTCGCCCTTGACTTAGGGTTAAACCAGAATTAAGCATTACAAATGTTCTTATAAAATCCATCACTGTAGGATTTGAACAGGCAGATGAAGTTTCCTGGTTCTCAGTTCTCTAATAAGACCAGTAGACCCCACCCCTTTTAACATCTTTCTCTGCAATTTTTCAGTCTTCCTTGGTAGTAATATTGTTAATCGGGAATCATGTATCTTAAGTGGCCATCCTTTCAACCAGGCAGTCACAATCCTCAAATATTAACATAAAAATGACAGAGTCACACTCCCATTAGCCCTACTGCAATTCTCAATGTTTAAACAAACATTAAATTGTGAAGGGAAGAATGGATTTTGCATGCCTTAAGTATGGCAAGGAGAAAGCTGGAGACCAGACCTCCTTAAGGGCTTCTCTTCTACTTTTAATATACTGAAAGGGGATTTTCATGACTCCTTGCCACCTGCACATGATCAACAACCTTATCTGCACACATATGAACAGCCCCCCCAACCTGAAGCACATACTCACCAGCAACTACACACCCATACAACAAAAACACTAACCTAGGAACCAATCCCTGCAACAAATTTTGCCAACTCTGTCTGCATATCTGTTCAAGGGACACCATCATAGGACCTAACCACATCAGCCACACCATCAGTGGCTCGTTCACCTGCACATCTACCAATGTGATATATGCCATCATATACCATCCCCTCTGCCATGTACATTGGCCAAACCGGACAGTCTCTACGCAAAAGAATAAATGAACACAAATCAGGCATCAAGAATTGTAACATTCAAAAATCAGTAGGAGAACACTTCAGTCTCCCTGCACACTCAATAACAGACTTAAAAGTGGCAATTCTTCAACAAAAAATCTTCAAAAACAGACTCCAACGAGAAACTGCAGAACTGGAATTAAATTGCAAACTGGACACCATCAAATTAGGCCCGAATAAAGACTGGGAGTGGATGGGTCACTACAAAAAGTAATTTTCCCTGTGCTGATACTCATACCTTTTTGTCAACTGTTGGAAATGGGTGATGTCCACCTTGATTGGCCTCGTTAGCACAACAAAAGTACTTTTTCCTCTCTTGATATTCACCCCTTCTTGTCAACTGTTGAGAATAGGCCACTTCCACCTTAATTGAATTGGCTTGTTAGCATTGATCTCCCCACTTGTAAGGCAACTCCCATCTTTTCATGTGCTATAATATATATTCTGCTTACTGTATTTTTCACTCCATGCATCTGACGAAGTGGGTTTTAGCCCACAAAAGCTTATGCCCAAATAAATTTGTTAGTCTTTAAGGTGCCACAAGGACTCCTCGTTGTTTTTGCTGATACGGACTAACTCGGCTACCCCTCTGAAACCTGACACCTATTAGAACTGTTTATCATTCTAGTCAATGTTGTTGACTTTGGCAAGTTTGGACAGCTCAAGGAATTGGTAATGGGATCTAGTCCCTTACCTCTAAATTGCCAGTTGAAATCCAGCCCTAGGCTGGAAGATGTTACTATTTCATATAGCTCTGCTTAATATTTGATGGTTATTATCCCATTCCTAGTGGACAAGTACTCAAAAACCACTTTCACAGAGGGGAGTAATTTACATGCTTGTTTGCCTCACTTAGCAGAGCAAACAAGAACTGAATAGACATGTAGACTGAACTGTCTTCTCAAAATCTTTCTCCAGAGATGGACCCCTACCTGCCCCAGGTCAGAGTTTGGGCACAAGAGGGGACAGTATGGAGATGCTTGTACAGTAGCTATATATTCTGTAGGTAAATAGAGAATTTTGGTATCCACAATTGCCATTCCATCATCTTTCACTAAAACTAAGTTCACGTGAAAGATCTTAATAGATTTTTTTTAAATCAACGTTTAACAATAGTCATGTCCCAGTTAGAGTGTTTCAAGTGTTAAAATGTTCACAACTTTGTACCAGCTTGAGCACAGAAGTTTTTATAATACTCTCTGTAAAATGTTTTTGCTGATCTTTAGCGAGAGGAGAAAAAACAATGGAAATCCAATCTGAATTAATATCCAGGCTGCTGAGAGGAACTGAAGAGTATATTAGTCTGACAGATAGTGACAAAAAGTCATGTTTGTCTACTGTTTGAGGAGGCAAATGAAGTATACAGAAGGAAAGGATGCCTGTTAGGAAAACTTGCACCATAATGTAGCAAAATGCATGTTGAGAATATATTTATGCCCCATAAAATTGCCTGCTCCTTAATGTGCTCTTTCTACTTTTTTAAATAAACAATCAAAGCTGTTCTTGCTCTGGCAGCTTCCTAGGACTACATGTGTTTCAGCATCTTAGCCATTGAAATTTTCTGACTCAAATCTCCCATTTCCCTTCTCCATCTAATTTAGTTCAAATACCATTGGGGTGCATGTAGCACGTAGCATGCATTATTTTTATTTTTTTCCAGGTGACCTATTGCTTATAGATTGATAATGTGGAAATACTTACAGCACCGGCAACAGCATTGCAATCCACCTACCTCACCACGATGTTTCGCCCTTCAACTGGAACCACCATCTGTACAGTAGGAAGGTGGTTTAAGATTCCGTTCAGTCCTTGATTTTCATGCTGATTAGTGCCAATTGTGGTGGCTTTTGTGGAGTGGATCCCTGTTAGCTGCGTACTGGGTCATGGCTCTAGCTCACTTTGCATAGGACACCAAACAGCCATCTGATGGTGAATACTCACCAAGGACATCTACAGTGCAATTTAATGTGTAATTGTAGCATGGATATATCTGCCTGTGCTAGCTTTAATCTAGGTAGCTCCGGTAACAAGAGCAGTGAAGACATGGCAGCACAAACCTCAGCACAGGCTAGCCTCCTAAGTACATACATGGGGTCCCTGGCAGGCTTGTACTTGGGTGGCTACCTTGTGCTGAAGCCTGTGCCACCATGTTTTCACTGCTCTTGTTACATAAGCTACCTTGATTAAAGCTAGCACAGGTAGGCCCAACTTTACATTACACCTTAAATTGCAGTGTAGGCATAACCATAGATGCTACTGCCCAGGGGTCAATTTAAGTTGATGTCCTAGAACTCAGAGTTTATGTTTGATTTCCAAGCACTTGAACTCTCCAGTACCTCAATAAGAACTCATTTGAAAACACTTACATCCCTACATAAGTTTCTCTAAAGACAAACCAGTGCCTCCTAGAAAGGGGCATGAAGCTTATAGCTAATTGAATTTTAGAGATGAACATCTGACCAATCTAAACAGTAATCTCTGCATTACATTTTCTCCAGAGTTCTGGGTATTTTGTTAAACTTTTTAAAGACAGAAATGTTTAAAATATCTTACACAATTATAGGAAAGAATTTTATGGCTCTTCACTACTTTTCCTGGGTCATTGTTTGCTTGTATGTTTGCTAAGCTACAATAAGATGGTGGGTGATAAATTCTTCATGTAGTGATCAAGGCATACAGTAATGATGACCATTTGGTTAGGCAGAAAGTTATTGCCAAATAACAGGTGTTTTCACTCAGTGTGTGTGTTCAGAGAACTCCATTCATCACTGTAAACTTTGGTTGTTGCTGAAGGCAGACATGGGTGAGATGAGTAAGCTTTATAGGGAAGTAAACAAAAGAAAACTAAAGCAACATAAAATGTATGCTTGTCAAATAAGATGGATCACCTCTGTTTATTCAGACAGAGATGTCAGATTATATGCAAGAATGTTGTGAGGAGCCACCTTTAAAACCAATCGCACTTCTAACCTAGAAAATGGACAGACTGTCTCCTGGTGACAGAGACCTTCTGACAAGTATCAGAGTATGTGAAACTGAAGGCTTTCTGTGTCACCCTTTGCTGAAAACAAAATTGGATTTATACTATCACTCTCCTTCACCAGTGCTTTCTGGTTTCTTCTCTGTTTTTTTTAAACTCATTACTACACTCTTTTCATTTTTGGAATTTTCCTGTGTGGAAGTCTGTACTACGTGCTCCAGAGGACACAGCTGGTATTGGATATATTTGTTTGTCATGTCAGTGGAAGTAAGATTTTTGGTTAAGTTAATCCACACCTAAATTAATATAGCATTTATTTGATAACCCACAATTTCTGCATTTGAGAGGAATGTGTTTGTGCATAATCTCTGTTCACAGTTGTGAGATCATGTCCAAAACTTGCCTTTCCTTCTTACATAGCATCTCTAAGATCTATCCTTTTCTCTTTGTCCATAGAGCTATAAAATTTGCTCTTGTCCCATCTTGATAACTTTCTTTTCTGATGCCTTTCTAATGCCCACAGTGCCCTGCTCCAGTCTATACAAAATGCTGAAACCAAGATTTTCTCCCTTACTCATGAATTTGACCACTGTAGTTCCTCTTTGAATCCCTTCACTGTTTTCCCCAGTTTATATCTTCCCAACCCTATCCTGTGTTCAGCTAGTCCAAGGATGCCAGCTTTGTCACTCTGCTTATCACCTTTTCTCAAAACTGTTTCTACATTTCCTTCCACACTGCCCCTCTACGCATGGAAGCCCTTGCCTGTGCTGGTCTGCAGATCCACTACCTACTCTTCTCTTAAATCCTCATTGGAGACCCACTTCTTTTTGTGAGGCCGGCAAGAAATTTGCCAGTTAAGTTTCCTACTTATTCATCCTACATATTTATGAAAAAATGTGCCACAAACTCTCCTCCATAGTGTACACTAATATTGCTGAGTTAATATGTAACCTTAATGTTGCCCCTGGCCATTCTTCCCAATGTCTTGTTGTTATCCTCACTGTTGTATCCAAAATTTGTTTGTAAGCTCTTGAGTAAGGGATCTCATCTTTCCATCTGTCCTGGGAGGTGCCTAGCACATGCTTGGGTAAAGTTAAGAAATATTTTCTCAGGGAAACTTTGGCCACAAGAACTTTTCTTCCTCCTCCCCACCTCCACAAAAGCAATAGGATCTATCTGAAGTCACCTAAAACTAGAAATGAGGTCGTAGGGCTCAGTAGAGTAGGGGCAGTAGAGTAAGGAGAAGGCTGTGGTGGTGGTGGGGTTTCCCTTAGTTTGAGTTCAGTGATATTTAACCGCATGTCTAGTAAACGTCTAGGAGTTAGCACATATCCATCTTCTGTGAATCAAGCGCAGATTTTGGTTCTTGAACCCCATACACAGACTGAACCATCCATGCTTTGCACAACCCTAACTGTAATCTCTCTTGATTCCTGATCTCAGATTGTACAATGATTTCAACACTAGGTTTTTGCTATCTAATATTTTCTCTACTAGATCTCAACATATGGCCTTGAACCTTTCTAATAAAGCCTTTGGACTTTCCATTTAAAGTGATAATTTTGAATAAAAGCCTGCCAACATATAAAATCAGACTGACTATGAAATTCTGATTGTCATTTAAAATCCACTGAAACTTTGCTTTATTAGCAGTAAACTCCTTTTGGACATCTGTGACATGCCACTTTTGGCCAAATTGAATAGGGCACAGCACAGGGCAACAGGACAACAATGTGACCAATTTCAGAAGAAATTCATATTTGCTGAAAAATTACCATTATTACAAACCTTTGTCTACAGCACCAAGTAAAGACTAGGGTTGGATCAACCACTTCAGAGGTAGCAGACCTGATTCTGATCTTTACTTATTCTTTGAAACAAACCCAAGTCAAACAATTTTTGTGGCTCAAAAAGTTAATTTAATTCAACTATCATTCCGCTATGTTGTCTGGGAGAAGAGATACTGAGATGCTGTGAGAGGATGCTGTCCTACAAGAGCTGAAAAGCTACAATGAGTATGAGCAGCTGCTCTTATGAGATTCCCAGGCCTTCATGGAAGTACATTTACATATGTTCTCACAAGTTCTCATGAGCGTTTCACTCCAGCTTTGTTCTGACCGCAGACTCTGGAAGTTCAGATACAATAAGCATCCAGATCTGAGTTATCTGAACCAAATTTCTTGAGGTTTGTCCATCACTAGTGAAGATGCTTAAAGTTACACTACAATCCAAATTATTTTCTCCCAAAAGTTCCCATAGTTGAGTGTCCACTCTGCATTTAGGGAAGTGCCATGGCCACTTCTGCTATGAATGGTAAATAACAGTCCCTAAAATGAAACTGATACAAGTCCAATGATGAGAAGTGAAGGAGTTAAAAATTCCAGTAAATGAGCTCTAGATGAAACTGAACTACGTTGGTGCAGAGTCTCTGAATTCTATTAGTTTTGACAACCTCAGTTATTCTAGTGCTTCTCATCATCTGTAAAGCTAACAAGGGCTGATAAGAGATGATGAGGCACCACACCGATTTGTATTTCAGAATTCATAAATATTTCACAATACCATTTTCTTACAATCAGATACATTAGTTTGTCGAGTGTAGATGTTGCTGAATATTCACTCAGTGCTGAGGTTTAACAAAGGCACTGCAAGGATAAACATTTTTAAATCAGCAGATCTGAGCCATGAGTTGGTGCTACATACTCCACAGTTATTTGCTTTCCAATGCGTGTTCTAATTTTAGTAAAATTGTTGAGTTTTGACCTCTAGGAGCTGCTGCTGTCTTGCTTGTAAATATACTGTTATGCTTCATAGCTGCCACCCTCTGCCCATCCCCCACCGATTGGGATCTTGTTAATTTTTTTAGCTACTTCAAAATTTTACACTATAGTCAGATACCCAAGGGTGAATTTAATTTGGAACAAACCTTGGTCTTGACATAAAAAATTTTACTAGGGGATCAAACAATGCAACATACAATTTTCTCAGGCTGCACTTCATCTAGAGATACTTGAGACTCTAAAAATTAAGTAAATCGGCTGAATGTTTGAAGCAAAAAAATTATATGAAGTACAGTGTGGCCAAACTCTCCCCAAAGTAGCAGTTATTCTTTCTCCTGCTATAATAAGATGGAGCACACAAATATCACTTGATTAACAGCTGCAGTGTTAATTTCCCTTTTTGGTTGCTTGACTCACAGCAAGAATCATGTCAATGCAGCAGAGAAGCAATTAAATTGATTTTAATCTTTGTCAGAGAAGATAACATGCCTCTTTCTTTTCTCATTTAAATAATTAAAGTTTCAGCAGGTATTATTTCTGGCTTTAAAGAAATTGGTATCTTAATGTAATAGAATCCTTGTAATTATACACTTAATGGTTCTTAAGAAGTTAATCATGGTTTTCCATTTAAATGTGTGTATATGTATATATTATTTATTAAACTTTTATTTATTTTGGTGGATATACTTTTAAGACAGTGGAACATATAAAAAGTGAAATTCTAAAACAAATTCTTTCTCCTTCTCTTTCCTTATATTTTGCCTTTCGAATTTTTATTTTAAGCAATATTGTCACACTTCAACAAATGTTTGAAAAATCTTTTATTAAACCAATTCTCATTAAGAGGAAGAGGAAGCTTTTAGTTGTCTCACTACCATGAATTACTTTGGTGAAAAAAATTCATATATACAAATATTTTTGTATTGGTGCCATTGTACAAACTCGACTTCATGAGGAGCACAGTAAATACTGTTGCACCCTTTTGACCCGAATGGCTAGTCTCACTTGGTGCTCTAGGGAGGTTTCCAGGTGGGAGCAGAAACAATGTCCAGTGGAATCTAGTTTCTGGGCAGACTCAGTTATGCTTTATTTTAGGTGTGGTGCCTTAACTGTCTCTGAAAACTATCTTAAATGAAGGGTGCGTTCACACATAATTTTCAACAAGGTTTCAACTCAACCCATAACAAGGTTTAACCCAGCTCAAACAATATTGTTACCCTTTTTGGCCTGAGTGGTTAACCAGTATTTGAGTGCGGGCAGGTTGTTTACATTAGTAGAAGAAGTTGATGATGGAGTCAGGTTGTCTATTCATGCAGTCCCGTTTATTTACAAAGAGTGTACATAAAGTCTTGTTTCCCTGAACACAGTAGGAATCGAACAGAAAGAAGTTTCTTTGTTCACATTTCCAAGCCTGACTTCCCAGCCAGTCCCAAAAGGTTTCTTTCTTCATTTTCTTTCAGGGCTACACTTCCAGTCCTTCACTGGATGCTTTTCCTGCTTCTTTTGCTGCTTGTGGGTGTTTCAGCTCACGGACACACACACCTCCAACAAAAAATACTCAGTGAAACTCCTCTGTCTCCATAGTTCAGTTTCTGAGCAGCCTTGCATGTGGTCTGTGTTTTGGTTGGAGGTGCCTGTTGTCTCAGCTATCTTACTCTAAAATGGAACTTTATTGCTTCTTACCTTTATCCTGAATGAAGGGCAGCTCTCACACCCACCAACTTCAACAAGATTTCACCCAGCCTCCATCATAACAATATTGTAAATGGGTGAAATTTGAGATTATGATATTTTTGTGAAATGGAAGAAATTTTATTTAAAAAAATTGCCATGTAAATGATGACTCAAAAAGGTGTGGTGAATGTTCATTTTCTCTTTGAGCTTGGTGGGTCATCACTGGTCACATGATATTGGTTCTGATTTTTTAATTGGCAGAGCCCTACCCCAGGTTAGCAGAAGTCACACAGACTTATTTTCTGAGAGGAGTGCCTGCTTATTCTATGTGCTTGCTCTTTCACAGATCATCCCTCTCATACAGCAAAAGCCAAGGGAAAGGGGCTTTTTGTGAGGGGAAACTTCCTGAAGAAACTTCTTGTGAGTTTACCCTGCATCGTCCTCAGAGACATGGAGTCCTCCCTCCCCAGTAAAAGCTCTATCATATTGATGGAGTAGGAAGATCCCAATGGGAAAAGTTGAGAAGCTGCTATATGCAGGCAACATATCAATAAGGGCATCCTCAAAAGAAAACCTAGAGGAAACAGTGAATCAGTGGCATGACCAGCTAAGCTGGAATGGGATGATTTTCAACCAGGACTCATGAATATTTTGCATTCAGTAAACACAGAAATAGGAACTCATGGTTGTGCTGTATGAACCACTAGAAGTTACCAGATCATGAAACTACCTATTTTCCCATCCACTGAAGTTGGATGTGTTCTCTGAGAATTTGTCAATTATTGGATGACCTCTACGAGTTATGTTGTGTCCGCCATGTTGTTTGCATCACACCATTACTAAACTTTCTGAGTTATACCAAGATTAATTATTTCCTGGATTTTAAAAATGAAATGCCTTTTCAAATTTAAAATACAGCTGTGGAACTGAGCAACACCACATATAAGCAGCAGGGAGCGCACAAACATCTGATTTATACTATGCTTGATAAGAGCAAAGTATTTCTTTTACTTGTTACTATATCCCAAAATAATTTTACTTTTTCTCCTGCCTAGAAAAAATGCTAACACTTTCTGTAGTAGCTAAATATAAAAGTCTTCTCTTACAAAATATCTTGTAAACACAGCCTCTGCTTTAGAACAATGCCCAAAAGACACGAATTGTTCCCTCTCATATTTTATTACAGCAAATACTCAAGTGAAATTTAAAGGCAATTGTATGGCATTTTTTTTTGTCTTGGGGCTTTTTTAGTTACTGAAAGGAAATAGACAAGCTACTTTTTGAGGGCTGGGAAAGACCGTGTACTTGTAGTATTTATAATCTAAAGGGGGCCATGCCTTGTAGCAAAGTGATCATTTGAATGAAAAAGAAGTTATCATATATACCATATGTCAAAAGTGACACATGAGCATTTCTTAGGACATTGTGTGTATTCCATACATCTCAAGACAATAAAATGTTTACATCACTTAGCCAAAAATTAATAAAGGCATTTATGTTTACAGTATCATCGAACCTAGTTCCAATGCCCCTAGAACTAATGATGTTTCATTATGGTTACAGGACTAAAAAAATTTACATTGTCCTCATGTAAATTTACATTGTCCTCATCAGTTAGTGACTTCACTTAACCTCTTAGCACACAATACTGCTGTTTACATTCTTGGTTATATGCACTCCTATTGTATCTATGTAATATTCACGGTCAGACTAGCTTTTCACAGAGCAAACATAGAGTTAAGGTTTTCATTTCCATGTATTAATATGAACTGATCTCTTACATATGAAAGAGACTGACAGCTTTGACTGTGGCAATCCTGAACAATGAATACAACATGTCACTGAACATACTTGTGCAAATGCTTGTTATTCCATGGTTAAGGCAACTGAGAATGTGTATGCTGAGTTTAGGTGTGAAAAGTCTGATAGTCAAACTTAAAATCTGTTTTGCTTGATCTAATATGGCCAATTAACTTACTCTCATCTCATTTGTAGGTCTGTGCCATATGGTGTATGTACATGCAGAGATTATCTGATTTAGACCAGGCAGAAATTCCATGGAACAGAATTACAGAGGGGGGAACATGTTTAATAGACATATAATGTTTTTGATAAATGCACATTGTTTAACCTGAATAAAGAAAAGCCACATAGCAGATGCTGACTTCTTCATTAGACTTGGTAGCAGTGCACACTGATATTAACAGTAACATAAACAATATAGGGAATAGTTTCTTGTTTGATGACTGAAGAAATTCTTTAACTGAGAATCGTAGTGGAAAGAAATGCTAACCTTATGGAGAACTCCCATTCAGAGATCACATCCATATCCTGATGTAGCTGGGTTGCCTTGCCTACCAAGTGATTATTGTGAGCAGTACAGGCAGTCTACAGATAAAAGATAATATTGTCTGGATAGACTGACATTAGCAATTATTTTCTGGGGTTTTTTTGCTCTGTTTTTTTTCTATTTCATTAGAGTCCCTGAACAAAATATAATTAAAATGATTTGACTTTTCCTGTATAGGTTTTTGTAGGACAAATCCATTATATTACATACTGACCAAACTATAACTTAAAGTTTCTGATGCAAGGCCGCTCACATTCAAACCACTTGCATATAGTTTTGCACAAGTGGATAGACTTAAACTTTTATCTAGAGTGACTTGGCAAAAGATTTCCTAAGAACAATCTTACTTGTACACATGGGATCTTGAATCACAATCAATTAAAATTTACTACCAGATTATGATGCTGCTTTTTTAAAACCTAAATTTTTAGATAGCTCCTCTGAACTGTTCGTATTTGCAGTTAGCACCCTCAGCCAACAAATGAAGTACTTTAACAATCTTAATAGAAAACATGCTGCATGGAAAGGCTTTTTTATTTGAACACTTCTCTCAATACTCTTACCTTTAAAAAAAAATCAAACCCCAGAAATCTGATTTCTTGTTATCAGTCAAAATGTCCATAAGTCTGTTATAAAATGTCTTGTGTAATGAAAATCATGTGCTAGAAGACATCATTTCACTGAAAGATGATGTTGTTGTTCTTGATGAGGTACAAAATTAGAAACTAATTTGGCAGAAGACCTTCACCCTCCACATGAAGTATCAGAGGGGTAGCCGTGTTAGTCTGGATCTGTTGCACATGAAGTAGTTAGTCATAAAATATTGTAGTCAGCAAAAATTCATAGCAAATCATTTAAATATCTTTTTATGAAAAAAATACAAACTCCGGTATAATAAATAACAGCACCTCAAGCCTTCACCACCGTGCATGTTAATAATGCAGTACCTAAGTATGCATGACACACACCATTATCTGAAAGCAAAAGATTTTCAACCTTCTTTGTCACTTCACTTATTTGAATATTTTATCTAGGAACTAGTGATTGAAATCAGCTGGTGTGTCTCTGTGCTCAGAATGAAGCTGTAGTTAGATCTTATCAAGCCTATCTTTGAGCTGAAAAACATATCCAGAAAGGCAATTTGTTCTGAAAGCAAATTCAGACTTTGTCAGTGACACTAATTACAAACATTCTTTAATAGCTAATTCAGTAATTGGAGTCACATATCTAGCAGTACACTAAGGAGTACGGTATCCTTGTTTGGCTGAATCATACTCTGACCAGCGAGGCAATTCAAAATGATGGGGTCTTTGCTGAAAGAATACTCTGGATTTGGCTATGATTCTATAGGTATTGCCAGGACACTATGTTGTGGGGCATATATTGCTGCTTCTCTGAATAGCAGCAACGTAGGCACCTACCATCTGCTGCCTACTGATTATTGCTAAATCTAACAAATGTTAGCCAGCATGAAGTTGGCTGGACAGGGCACATCCTTTATCATACGGTGAAGCACAGGCTTAGCAAAGGAATTTCCTATTCACAAACACTTTACTGTTAAACAAGCCACAACCGAGTTACAGATGTGTGGAAATCAACAAACTCTTAAACACAACCCCCATGGTCTGATCTTGATACCCTTGTGAGTCCTTGGTCCTTAGGCCAGGCAGCCCTTCCAGCTGTATTTCCTGGCCATCTTGCTTCAGGTGGCAGAATGGCTTCCCTTGCTTAGAGAAACAGCCTTCTTTCTACCATATTGCACCCACCCACATCAACGAGTCGGGGAAATTGATGGGGTTGGTAGTGAAAAGGGAACAGTCCCAGTAGCATGGGAGGGAGACACTCGCTCAGCAACAATAGATAGCTCCTCCCCATGGAATCTGTGGCACCTGCTGGCCAGCTGGGGAGAGGGATGCTGATTGGCCAGAATTCCCCAGCTCCCAGGATTTAGCCCACTGGAGGGGCCATGTGGCACCTCTTTCAGCTCTGTTCCAGCAGCCCATCTTACCCACCCAAACTAGGAACGGGAACCTGGCCTGACAGATGCTGCAGGTCTAGCCAATTGCCTGTTTTGGGGGTCAGGGAGGATTTTTTTCTCCTGTGGGCCAACTGACGAAGGACCAGGGTGTATATTGCCTTCCTTACAACACCTGCAAGCCACAGTGGGTTAAGTAGCAATGTGCATGGTATCTAACTGAGGTACTCGTGTAGTGGTTTTTACTTGCTGCAACTTGTGGCTGGTTTCCAGTGTGGTTAAGAGAATAAAATGAATGGTTCCCAGAGGTAAAAGACCTGGGATTTTGGTGGTGGGCCTTGGGCTTATGTGATAGGGTGAGACTTTGTGGCCTTTGCAGGCTAAGGTCAGACCTTGTGGCCCTTGTAGGCCAAGTGCCCACCCTGCTGCATCCTCTGTCCCCCTCATGAGGGGAGGAGGGTGTTAGGACTAAGAACGAACTGTCGTGGAGTGTAGGTGGAGTAGAGCCTGCCCTGCATTTTGGGATATATGGTAAGGAGCTCTGTAACTCTGCTGCCAGTTACGGGTTATATGGTAAGGAGCTCTGTAACTCCTGCACTGGAACCAATTAAATGCCTGGTATAGTATGGATGAGGGGCGCGTAACACCCCTGCCTTGTGTTAAACTCTAATAAAAGTTGCAGCGTGCCGCTTAGTTCCATGTATGTGTCAGTCCTCAATTTGCCACTATGTCCACATCAATGATGTCCGTCTCTGCCACCTTTCTTGCCCATGCACTTCCACTGGGGAATTTCCAGACCCAGCCCCTCCATTGACTTCTAGGTAGAGAGTCATTCAAATGGCACCTAGTGGCAGCACACCTATTGTTCTAGTAGGGTAGAGCCATTCAGTGTTGATGGCTGTTAATTGGTCTATCCTAGCTTTGCAGCTGTAGTCTCTCCATTAGCTGTCAAGGTCCAGCAGCAAAACAGATGCTTTAATCCTCAGTGAAGGTTACAATCACAAAAGGCATTCACAAAATAAAATGGAATTCATAATTTGACATAGGTACCCCTCCCCCAAGCTGTCACAGTAAGTTTCACAGTTAATTATACATCGTGTAAAAAGTATTTCTTTTTATCATTTTAATATTTGTTGCCTTTTAATATTATTGGGTGATTCTTAGGTTTTGTAGCATATGAAAATGTTAATAGGAGCACCTGACTCACCATTCATGCCATTCATTATTTTACGTGTCTCCCTCATGTCACCTCTTACTCTTTTCTCTAAGCTAAATTGTTATAATCTTCTTTAATTGCTCATCAGGTGGAGGTCTTTCCAAACATCCAGTGATTTGTGTTGCTTTTCTCTGGACCTGTTCTGTTTCTGCTATACATTTCATTTTTAGTTGAGGTGACCAGAAAAGAACACCATATTCAAGATGACTGTAATAATGATATACTTTTCAGTATTATCCTATCTGCTTTTTAACCATGGTTGTGAATTGTGCAGATGTCTTCCTTGAGTTATCCATAGTGTTTAAGAAAGAGGTAGTATTAATAAAAAGATTAATAATGAAAATATTATTCCACTTTTTACACACTGTTACATTTTCTCTCGGTCTTATTTTTATTACTGGTAGTTGTTCAGCTTTTTCCCTTTCAACACATCTTCTTGCATTTCTCTACATTAAATATCATACACACTCATGTTGTGCTATTGTCTAGTTATGTTAGGTTCTTCTGGCATTCCCTACAATTTTTTTTGACTAACCTACATCCTCTTCTCTTGCACACTAGTGTACTACATGGCAAGTGCTGAACCCATGGAGTTTAGTACTTTGGTCCCATGGTACTTCACTATTGATAAAGTCAGTAGAAGTGAAATTACGTTTTTATGACCACCACACTCAACTACTGTAGATGGAATTTGTTTGAGGTTTATTAACCAAATCTGTTACATAGGAAATCACTAATATTCTTTGTACCAAAACTTTAGCTTACTAATAAACAAAACAAAACAAAAAACCCCCAACAGTAATAGTTTAAGCCCCTGTACACCATGTAGTCTCTACATGGCTAGAGCTACGCTTAAAGGAAAAATGAACACATAGTTTAAGTGGGAGAATTATCCCTAGTGTCTCTGACACTGTACAATATGTGGCCAAGGAAACTACATCAATTAACCAGAAAAATATTTCTACAAAGTAACTGTAGCTATATTGTAGATCACAATTTTGTTAATCTGTGATGCATCTTACAGTGGGACAACAATTCCTTCTCTTTAGTTAATTCATGCTACAACTTTTTAATAAAAGCTAAGCATTTTAAAATATTTATGAAAGGAATAAAATGTGGAAATAAATAGTGTTTGAAATCATCTTGTTAAATGATGAGGAATGAAAATAAGGATGTGGAATGTACTGCTCTGTTAAGTATATCTTAAAATCTGTACCTTTTGCTACCTTGACAGAGTTGAGAAATTTCACTTTTGAATCATTCATCTGTGAATAGGTGCCTTCCCCAAAATGCTGTACAAACACAGTCCACACAATATGTAAGGTCCAAATTAACCCACTTTTTAGTGTTCGACTTTATTAATAAAGAAAACAGTAAGACAACAGATATTTAGCTGAAGCATTTTCCTCAGGCGAAGCTGCTCTTACTGGACCTCCCTCAGGACCACTCAGCTTAGATCCTGTTTCCCCACAAAACCAGTCCCATCTGCCTTTTATTTAAGTAGAGGTAATGAGTCGCTTGCCTCAGTGAGTCAACAGAACCCATGTAACTCTTTCTAGAAGAATCAGAAACTGCTAACAGAGTGGGATGTTTCAGGTAACAACTGTTGCAGCATCTTTCACTGATTTGTTTTTCTTGATCGATGTACTAAATGAATTATTCAGAAATGACTATGACACACAAACTAAACCCTCAAAACAAAAGAGCATTTTATCTTCCAGTAAATATGATTTAACAGTTCCAGTCTTGTAAGTCCAATTTAAAAATAATTCACAGCACTGCTTTAATTCCCTTGTGCTGTAGTTATGGAAGACTTAAAAGACACTACAAAAATAAAGTAATAAAAGCAGACAATTACTACTTTGGTTATTTATTGTGCATCATACATATTTGTGTCTGACTGCTTTCATTTTAGCTAGGCAAGAAAATATAACTTGCTGAAGGTGGTTACCTTTATTCAAAGACAACTGAGGCAGAGCTAGTGTTCAGTAATTACAGCCATACAGTTTCCAGGAGACTCCTCCTTCAGCAGACTTGTAGTCGTGTTCCCATTTGTAACATTGTTCATTATATTCAACCTGCTGCCATCACTCTAGAGCTTTCAAAAGGCATTCTGTGGGCTATCATGCTTCAGGACATGGATAATGAAATAGTTAGACTTGACTTGTATTATAATCGGCTCACCTAACTTTCACTTGAAAAGTAGACTTAATAAAAGCAAGAGTGAAAGGCATTTTATGTTTTTAATAAGGAGTCTCATATGGTATTACTGGCTGTTTTTCATCGTGTTTCTCTTCTCACAGTTTTCCTTTTGAAGTGCCTGACATAAGAAGAATGTTGAACATCTCTATTTTAAAGCACTTCACAAAAGTACTGAGGTAATCAACAATATTGATCAATAACTTCAAATTGAAATTGCAGTGACTTAAAATTTATACATATATTTTGTATCAAGTCAATAACTGCTCGCTAGTGAATACAGCCTTGTGTGTTTGAAGAAAGGGTAAATAGCAATACAATCTCTTATAATTAAATTTGTATAAAATATATAATTATAAAGCTCTTAAAAAAATCTGTCTGCCCTTACCCTGCCACAATTTGGCACAATTCTATAGGGATTAAAGAAAAATGTTTGTTACTGTGTTGTACGGTGTGTCGAGATGTGCCACACTATGAGCTGAACATTAGAAATACCTAAATGCACAGTAAATAGTAGACAAGGATCAAACAATGAAACTAGAGATCTGGGGTTGTAACAAAGAGCTTCTATAAATAGCATTACAATTTAAAACGTATTTTGATTACAGTGGTACAAGCTTTTTTGCTTAGACAATAGCTGCTTAAGGTTGAAAATGTTCTTTCTCATGGCTCAAGGGATTGATTCCCCCCCACATTCAGAACTGAATCTGCGCATTACTCCACAACACCTCTTTTTTATGGGGAATAAGAGATCCAAAGATAGAAATATTTTGTGGGAGGAGGAGGACATAGACTGATCAGAAGCCTCTAAACAGAGGACTTATTTCTGAGCTAAGTCGGTAACTAGAACAAACTCCACTGGATAGGTGACGGATGAGCTCTGCCAAAGAGGTAGAGTAGGACCTATAGCATCACCAGTGTGTACATGGCACACAACTCTTCCAGGCCTCAAGAGATGTGGACAATGCTGAAGTAATTGAGTGAAAGTACTGGATTAAAAACATCTGGCGCAATATGGGAAAGATGGAGGTGTGGTTGGCTGGCAGAGGGAAGTGGTTTGGGAAACTGGCTGGAAGTGACCTATCTTCTTATTTAGGAAATCTGCTTTCCTGTAATAGTACACAGCCTCAGGATCTCTCTCTACTTACCACTTGTTCTAGATACATAGAAAAATTGACCAGAAATGTTTCCTTTCATCTCTGGCTGGCCAAATGATTATGCCCAAATCTCTCTACTGCAGAACTAACAAGAGTGATTCGTGTTTTGTCACTTTCAGACTTAACTTGTGCAGCATGTTCTACCCGGGTTAGCCCTAAAGATTGAAGGGAAACTAAACTTGTGTGATGGGGTGTATTCCCCACACTGGCCCCTGAGAGGATAAATTAGGCCAGGCAAGTTTAACTGACCAATTAAGCAGCCAGTAGGGGAGAGAGGCTACAAAGCCACTAATTAGAGGCAGGTGCACTGCAGCTGGGAAGGAACAGAAGGGGTCTGTAAAAAGCTCAGGAGCTGCAAGTAGCAAGAGACGCTGCAGGAAAGGCAGGCTGTGGTTACTCCCTGAGTGGAGGGAGTTGGGAGGCTGGTATACCCTACCCTGAGAGGGTGAGAGCCAGTGATGTAGAAAGAAGCCCAGGGAAAAAGCAGCAAGGGCTAAGACTGTACAGGCTTTGACTACATGTTATAGGATCCCTGGGCTGGAGCCCAGTACAGAGGATGGGTTAGGATTCCCCTACCAGCCACTGGGTAGTGGCACAGAGCATTGGAGACGTCAGCCAGACAGTTGGTCCAGAAGGACTGCGATTTCCCTGGACGGGGAGGGCCAAGCCATGGACTGGAAGCTGCTGCTCCAAGAGCGAGAGAGAGGCTGCAGACAGAGAAAATGGGTAAAGAGACTGCTGAGGAGAGCGAAGCACCTGGCAGAACTGATCACCAGGATGGCCAGAAGGGAGGTGCCACATCACATTGTCTGGCACGGACAAGTGCATGCTGTAGCCGTAGTTACTTGACTCATGTGACAGGGCTATCAACCAGTGACTTGTTTAGACAATTCTCTTGATATATCTGTTCAAGCACACTCATGTCAAGCCCTTATTATAAAAATCTCTGGTTAATGCTGTTAACAGAAGAACTTGGATAATGACTAAATTCTAAACCTGCTTGTTTTCAGTACATTCAATACTTGTCCTCTTTTCTGAATCTGTCAACTAGTTATGATGCCAGTTACAATGTTAGGTGGTTTTTTTGTATGTATAGGCTTGTTTACTTAAAATTGGACAGAGATCATCAATTCATCTTAGATAGCCCTTTAAACATTAATGGACTTTTAGTCACACTGACTGCACACAGGTGTGCAGGCCTGAAAGTAGAGAGCTAGAGTTGAAGGATGTTGTCCATTTCCAGTCCCCTAGGCTACAGAGTCTGCAGAGAAAATTCTTTCAGCTGCTTACCTTCATTATACTGTACGACTGATTAAAGATTTACATTATTTCTAAATTATAGGCAATTTTGTCCTGCTATGTAGTTTCTATTAAATGTTGGCTAATATTTGTTAGGAAAACAGCATTTTAAAACTTTCTTGTTGCATATGGCTGTAAGGAATTGAACACACAGGGTGAAACAGTGAGTCAAAGAAGTAAATGGCTATATTCCCATTGTCTTCAACGGGGCCAGGATTTCAACCATTGTTTTTCTTGAGCAATATATAGATTTAGTGTAGGATGATGTCAATGATGCCAATGATGCATTAATCTTATAAGTGGTACTAAGGTTTTATGTTACTTATGTCAAGTTGGTGAAGCTGTTACTCAACATCTGTGACTAGCTGCCAAATACTTCACAGCTGAAATTATTGATGAACCTTTAATAGTTCATTGGGTGGCAAGCAACACTACTCAGATGTTTTGTTTATCACTGTTAAAGGACAGGATGGTGATGGTAGGCAAATGACTCAATGCTTCATATCCTGTGTGGGCTAACTGCTGGACACTGAAATGGGCATACTTCATCCTGTTTATAAATCTCTCTGAGGTCTGAGCTACTTATAAAAGGATTAATGTTCCTTGGAAATGTCAGTCAGAACTTTTCATTTTAATATCATGCCTGGTTGAATTCAAAACTGGCATTTTTATACTGACACTGTGCATGAACTGACATGTCCTGGTACATGTGCCACCCTAGATTTAGAAAATAATAAAATCCCCACAATATATTGACGGAAACAATAATATACACTTACAGAACTAGCCTCCTTGCTATTATATTTGCTATTTCTTACTGACCTTGTAAATGCAACCTTGCTGCAGGCTTCCACAAATTGGAACCCTGCTACAGTATCCCAATTCAGTAGGACTGCAGAACCATATACTTATGGTAAGACCTCATTTCTGGAATACATTAGCCTAATAACTGAAATGACTGTCTCAGATAATTTTTGGTTCTGTTCTATGAGAGGCAGGTCTACTGCCTTCCACTATGGCTCCTCATGCTCTGCGAGACTGAGAATTTCTTACCTTCTTGGTGTTTCTCCACCTCAAGAAAAATAGCCTGCCTGGGGAAGAAAAAGAGAGTGAGAAAATGAAAACCATGCAGTTTTCTTAGTTTTATTTTTAATGTTATTGTAAATATGCATAAAGAACAGGAAGGTTGAAACGTCAAGCACTCAGAAGTTCAGAAATTCCAGAATTAAGGGTGTCTGTGCAATCTTTATTTGGCTTCCCTGTGCATATGCATTATCATACAATCCTTCATTACATGATCATATGCTAGTTTTTCCCTTATAACACATTTGCACAAATAATATTTCTTAGATTGAAACTTTCAGTTTAGAAGAGTGTTCAGCCATCTGATAGGGGAAACTAAAGACTGCTTGCTACTTTTGTATCACATAAGGCAGAGACAATGGAGTAGAGGCTGGCTATTGATGGAGGGAGCATAGAGTGTGCGTGCGCATTTGAAATTGGGGAACATGTTCTTTGTGGAGGCAGGAACTTGATATCTCATTTGGGAGGACTACTTGTGGAAGGGAGAAGCTCAAAAAACGGGGAGTGGGATTGCTTCATGGGACTGCCTCAACTTTGAAGGGACAAGCCCTGCAGCTTTGTTTCCCTATAGCCATGAACTTGTTCTTTCTTTGAAGATGGAATCTTTGTTACAGTACATCCTGAACTGTACCGTGTGTTTGCCCTGTTCTACTTTAGCGGTAGTAATTTGAGGGACTGTTTTATTGCTGTGTTACTCATTTCTACAGCAGTGTAATGCCAGGGATTTCAGTGGCATTACACTGATGTAAAAATGGTATCACAAAGTGGTGAATCAGGCCTCAGAATACATAAGATGCACACTGTATCAAACAGAACTTCAGTAAGTGTAGAATGGAAGTAACTGAATAAACATTAGAAGTTGGTAGAACTGTTGTAACTTGATCGTAACCACAGCATGTCTGTGACACTGATTGTCCACAACCATTTTTTGCTTATGCCACATCCATGCAGCAACTCAATAGCACACAGCCTGAGCTTTAGCATGGGGAAAAAACAAAATCTGCTGGTTTATTACTTTAATTTCTTTAGGTTTGCACAAAAGTAACAAAGTTGCTTATCCAAAGATCTAAATAAAAAAAAAAAAAGCTATCAGAACACACAACTCCCATCTCCACTACAGATCTAATCACCATCTAAATCCACCATATGCAGGAGCTTGTGCAAAGAAATGTTAAATGAATGGAGTTGGAGAACCATTAGTTGGTGAGGGTCACCTTTCACAGGAATTACTAGAATAGTGGAGAGGGAGAGGCTGTTGCAGAGAGACAATTTTAAGTTTCCTCCTTTTACCTCACAGTGCCAAGTTACCTTTTCAGCAGTCTCTTTCCTTCTCCAGCACTTTCTGTTGACATAAAAACTAAATGTATATTTAACTGTTTCCCTACTATCTTTCTCTTATCCTTTTGTTAAGAACTGTTTTATTTTGGAAAGATACATTTCATAATTCTTCTCCACCCCCAAAAGTCTTATTAAAAAGGCTCTTTAAAAATGAAATGTTAGTTAACCATGCTATAATAGCAATAAGTTACATCAGAAAGTTCCTTCTAATGCACAACACAGGTATTTTAAAGACATTTGGCTTTGTGTCTCCATAATGCATCCAGGGCATACATTAATAATGTATTGATGCACACCAGTTGTAGCTTATTACTATAGTAACTTACATAGAAGAGTCGCCTTCTAACACAGAACCAAGGATTGCTTCAAAAAATATTACTGAAGAGGAGGAAGCCAGTATGATAAGCAGTCAGTTTTATCTTGCAGAGTTTATAGGGGGATATGGCATTCTTAATTTATCTTGGAAAGAAAGCATCGAGGTGGCTGACCTATGCATGAGCTTGCTTAGCCTATGCTGTTCTTTCATGAGTAATATTCTTATGTAACAGTGACATTTTATGATGTGAGGCTGGACATGTCTCAATTAACTTTATAGAACTGGGATTAAACCGGAATTGTTTGTCACAATTATATTGCCTCTTGCTCATTAACTCATTAAACCTACATGTAATGGTCCCTCGCTCTCCCGCTCGGAGGGAGGCCACTCAGGCTGGTCCTGTCAGGCCAGGACTAGATTCTGCAAGACTAGCAAGAGTCCCCAATAGGGCTGGGTGATTAATAGTCCCTGTCAGGCTTTTGCCGGGGTTTGGGTGGCTCAAGCAGTGAGCCCTTAAACTGAGTCTATTCAGGCTGGCTTTAGCAGAAAGCAAACCAGAACAGTCTCTAGGTGAGCTGGGCCTGGGGAGGCTCAGGCAGCCCACAAGCAAAACAGTCTTAGGGCTGGGTTCAGCCAGCAAACAAACAGTCTTTCAGGGGAACTGGGTCCTGGGCTTGCAGAGGCAAAGGCTACTAGCAAGCAACAGTCTTTCAGGGCTGGCTTGGGTCTAGGCGAGGCTCAGGCAGCCAGCAGGCAAACCAGTCTACAGGTGAGCTGGGCCTGGGCTTGAGTAGGCTCAGAGTGTCAGCAAGCAAAACAGTCTTTCAGGGCTGGCTTTAGCCTGGGTAGAGCTCAGGCAGCCAGCAAACAAAACAGTTTACAGGTGAGTGGTAAGGGAAGCTCCTCTTCAGAGCTAGAGCCTCCTTTCAGAGTGTAGGGGGTCAGCCACCCCGGGGTGCGGTAGCAGGGGGACATGGGCCCACCCTACTCCACCACGTCCCAGCCCAGGGCCCTGGCAGGGGCAGAATCTGCTGCCTCTGCGTCGACGGGGATCCAGCTGCAACACGCCGACTGGGCCACCCTTGGCTTTGCAGCCAGCTGCTTCGGGGCTGCCCCTGGGCCACTTCCTGTCATCCCGGGGTTCGGTACCTCTAGCCTCCAGGCCTCTTCCAGCTCCTCGGGGTAGACGGCAGCAGGCACTCTGGGCCAGTCCTCATCGGCGTCTGTGGATTGGGCACCACCTGGCGAGGGGTTTTTCTTGGGGATGTGGCTGATCTGTCAGATCTTACCTCCCCTCAGCAGGCTCTCCCCCAACTGTGCTGCAGGGCCGGCCTTTTATACTTCCAGCCACATCCCAGTACTTCCAGCGAGGGGGGCGGGGCAATCTAGCCTCCGCCCTCCAAGGGGAGTGTAATGGTCCCTTGCTCTCCCGCTCGGAGGGAGGTCACTCGGCCTTGCTACACTACCATTTTCAAATGTAGGTGCCTAAAGTTAGGCACCTAAATCTATATTAGTCACCAAAATAGGAGGCCCAATTTGCTAAGGTGCTGAGCATCAATAGCTCCCATTGATTATTAACTTTGTGGTTATTTCCCCTCCTTCTGTTGCTTGCAATGCAACTAAATTTGACACTTACTGGAGGCATTGTTCTTTCATATTGGATATAGAAACACGGCTTGCTTCCTTAGTGTGCATTTTAAAAAAGTGAAATGCATGTGTGATGAATACATATAACTGGAAAAATAATTTTTGCATTAAACTTACAAACTTTTATATAATTTCTATATAGCTAAATTCTATCTGTGTTTTAGTTCAACAGATCACAAGGGGGCTAGAGGAATGACCCTGATGTAATATTTAAAAGATTTTTGGATATTTAAATGGAACAAGAGATGGCAACAGTTTACAAGGTGGATTTCTCTGAAGGTTGGTGAAATGGAGTTTCTCCAAACTGATTATGCTAAATCAGGGGTTGGGAAGAGAGATGGATGAGTCAATGAAAGTTGGTCTTGCGCAGATGACACAAGGATCATTGGAGGTGAATGTTTGAATAGAATAAAGACGTTGATTTTCCTAAATAGCAGGGAGTCTTTCAGGAATAGAAAGCGAGATGCATTGGATTAATGGCACTTTTCTTTGAGCTAGAAAAGGACACCTAGGAACAGAAGAACAACAGTATTGGAGCTCTGAAGTTGACACTCAAGGTTTTTGTAGCTGTGTTGTAGGTTTTATTCCATGGTCTGTAGCATAGCATTCTTGCTTCCCAGAGAGATTGCTAGTGAAATTAGTCACCTTATTGATGATTTTCTCTATTTTTCTCTAATAAACCGGCTTTTAATTAATCTAATCTAATTTGAATTGAATTGGATTCTGGTGATCATATAGTGGGGACAAACACTGCTGGATGTTCCTAAGTGAAAGGAAACTGAAGTTTGGCCTCAGGGGAGGCTGAATTAGAATAGAGATCTAAATCACTCAAGCTCTTGGCCAAAAGCATAGGAAGTGCTGGTCTTACTCCAAAAGTTACTGTGAAGACGCAGGCATTTACACAACTTTTATGAACTTCAGTGTGCTAGGTGCTGGTGACTAGATCTGGTACAGTTCATAGTAAACTGAGCTATACCAGTTCCTGTTGGAGAAACAGGAAATACCATGCTGGATTAATAATGCACTGATTTCCAAGACATTAAAGAATTTATTGAAATTTGGAAGTAAAAGTCATTTTGGTTCAATAAGTAATTTATGAATAGCTATAAAATAAAGTAATGACATATTAAAAGCAAATACGGTATGTATTTTTAAAGAGCTAATTTTAAAAATAGTTCAATAATATTTATATGATTAATCATTTCAGACTTGAAAATCTAATTTCTATTTGTTTTTCCTTTTTAGAATGTCAAAGTGTAATGTATGATGAACAGTGCAGGAAATGGCAAGATAGACTGTAGTCTTCTAATGATTTCCTGGGTCATTTATAATTTACTAATGCTGTCACAAACCCATCCCAATTCTGTTAGACATACATGGATTAATGTGTTTAAAATGGAATTATAATTTAGGGCTAGACAAATAGTTTCCATGAAAATAGCAACACTGTCAATGTCCTTTGGCTTGGGGGTAAAAGCTGAAATAAACATGATCCATCAATCTCTTACCATTCCAGAAACAAGCCAGAAATACTGATGATCCTTGCAATTGACACCTGGATGTTGATAGGAGCTCTGATGCTTTGGTTGTCAGTGTTGTAAGCAGCCCTAGAAAGTAATCTTTTCACATTTTATTTGGAGCAGTACTACTAAAAAGGATGTAAACTTTTTCCAAGCCTGAACTTTTGAGTCTGAAGCCTCATTCTGCAAACACTTAAGGATGTGTGTGATTTCTACTCACAGAAGTAGTTCCATGTGAAGTCAATAGTACTACTTGTGTGAGTAAAATTAAGCACATGCTTGAGTACTATTGATTTCAATGGGTCTACTCATGTGAACAAAATTATACACTTTCTTAAGTATTTGAAGGATTGGGATCAAAGGTTGCTCACAATCAGCATGTCTCCAGAAAGTTAGAAACTGTGCTCTCTCTCCTATATTTTGTATGCACTTATACTTATGTGCACTATAGCTTAAGGTTTAAAATGGTAATGGTGAGGCTGAGACGTTCCTCTGTCTTATCTTAAACTGTATTAGCATTTCGCACTCTCCTGTCTGATTTTTATAGGCCCTTGAAACTAGTTTAACAATACCCTTAAGTGTAGTGATTTTTGCAACTAATGGGATTAGAACCACATCATTTGGTGTAATCCTTATTTATTCAGACATTTTAAAAATATACATTTTAAAAATTCTGTTTTAAAGTACTACCATCCTTTAACATGGTGTGTGACTTTGGAGAGTCTTTCATCTCCTTATTTTGTGTACTTGTGTTTTGGGTTTTTTTTAAGGCAAGGGAAGGGGTTCAGACATTTTTTGAACTGTCAGTACTTATGAAACACCATTTTAAAAGCCCTTTATAAATTATCATTTTTCTTGGTACTGATGAGGTGTTCCCCACATTGCTGCTCAATTTATTTACTCAGGAGACCAATTTATTTCACTACTTTCTGTTCTAACTGTTTGCATTGACATCCAGGTCTGCTTTGAGCAAGCAACTGTGACAAGTTGTTTATTAAACTGTAAACGGGTATTGTCTGATTCTAAACAATGGCTTTATCTAATTATGAAACCCTGTGTATCATTTTAACCCCAGGCGATTGGTTATACAAACCAGGTCTAGTACATCCTACAGATCTTAATTCTTTTAAAAAAAATCTTCAAAGTTTGAATACTCCATCATACAGTGAAGAATTACCCTTCTTATCTACTGAGAATTTTTATAGACCAGTGTGTTGCATAAAAAGACTATAGAGTATTGGATTGACCTTGATCAGTACATTAAAAGCTAAAGGGAAAGGAGTATGATATAAAATCCAGGGTTGCTGATTAATCGTAGTTAACTCACACGATTAAATCAAAAAAATTAATTGTGATTAAAAAGATTAATCGCACTGTTCAACAATAGAATACCAACTGAAAATTATTAAATATTTTTGATGTTTTCTACATTTTCAAATGTATCAATTTTAATTATAACACAGAATACAAAGTGTACAGTGCTCACTTTATATTATTTTTGCTTACAAATATTTGTACTTAAAAATGATAAACAACAGTAGTATTTTTCAGTTCACCTCATACAAGTACTGGAGTGCAATCTCTTTATCATGAAAGTGCAACTTCAAATGTAGTTTTTTTTGTTACCTAACTGCACTCAAAAACAAAACTAAATAAAACTTTAGAGCCTACAAGTCCACTCAGTCCTACTTCTCGTTAGGCCAATCGCAAAGAGAAACAAGTTTGTTTACATTTACGGGAAATAATGCTGCCCACTTCTTAATTACAATGTCACCTGAAAGTGAGAACAGTTCGCATGGCACTGTTGTAGCTGGCATCGCAAGATATTTACGTGCCCGATGCGCTTAAGAGTCCTATGACTCTTCATGCTTCAGCCATCATTCCAGAGGACATGCTGCCATGCTGATGACGCTCATTAAAAAAATAATGCGTTAATTAAATTTGTGACTGAACTCCTTGGGGGAGAATTGTATGTCTACTGCTCTGTTTTACCCGCATTCTGCCATATATTTAATATTAGAGCAGTCTCAGATGATGACCCAACACATGTTTTTCATTTTAGGAACACTTGCACTGCAAATCTGACAAAATGCAAAGAAGATACCAATGTGAAATGTCTAAAAATAGCTACAGCACTTGACCCAAGATTTAAGAATCTGAAGTGCCTTCCAAAATCTGAGAGGGATGAGGTGTGGAGCATGCTTTCAGAAGTCTTAAAAGAACAACACTAGGATGCGGAAACTACAGAACCCAAACCACCAAAAAAGAAAAACAACCTTCTGCTGGTGGCATCTGACTCAGATGATGAAAATGAATATGCATCGGTTCGCACTGCTTTGGATCGTTACCAAGCAGAACTAATCATCAGCATTGACGCATGTCCTCTGGAATGGTGGTTGAAGCATCAAGGGACATATGCATCTTTAGCGCATCTGGCATGTAAATATCTTGCGATGCTGGCTACAACAGTGCCATGCGAACGCCTGTTCTCACTTTCAGGTGACATTGTAAACAAGAAGCAGGCAGCGTTATCTTCTGCAAATGTAAACAAACTTGTTTGTCTGAGTGATTGGCTGAACAAGAAGTAGGGCGGATTGAACTTGCAGGCTCCAAAGTTTTACATTGTTTTATTTTTGAATGCAGATTTTTTTATACATAATTCTACATTTGTAAGTTCATCTTTCATCATAAAGAGATTGCACTACAGTACTTGTATTAGGTGAATTGAAAAATACTATTTATTTTGTTTTTTACAGTGCAAATATTTGTAATCAAAAATAAAGTGAGCACTGTACACTTTGAATTCTGTGCTGTAATTGAAATCAATATATTTGAAAATGTAGAAAACATCCACAAATATTTAAATAAATGGTATTCTATTATTTAACAATGCGATTAATTTTTTTAATCGCTTGACAGTCCTAATACAAAATAATGGTAGGGGAATGAATGAACAAGATCCATTGCTTAGGCTTCAAGGAACCTCGTAGAATTTTTAAGAAGTATTTTCCAAATGGACTCTTTAAATGATGACACACAGGTACGGTTATGGAAAGCCAAACTGGATACTCAAAAATAAGTTGAATAGACCAGCTTGAAAAACCCTAACCTTTCTATCCATTGTTTTGTGTCAGAGGATTGAGTGCAATCAATACTTTTTGTCTTCAGCTGTCAGCAAGTCAGGGTTTCATAAACTAATCACAGAAAGAACTCAAGGTTTTATTTTTTAAAGTGCTATTGAAAGACTTCTCTTGCCCTGCAAAACAACTGAAAATTAATGAACGAACGGTTTAGTTACCATGAAGTAAAAGGCAAAAAAGTTGGTGTTTTTTTTTTCAGAAGAGAATTGGCACCAACTAGTATATTTATGCTCTAGTAACATACATTTGAAATAAATTAAACCTCTGTGAATGAGGTTAATTACTTTCCATTGAGAGTCCACACAGAGAATGTAGTTTGTAAACAAAATGCATTTAATTCATTTTTGATTTATCACTGAAAACTTTCAGCTTGCTTTCCTAAACGTTGCATTAATGATCTTGTATAATTGGTTTTGCACACAAAATCCCTTTTGGTAGTTTCATTTTGAATTTCTTATGAAATATGAAACTATTTAAAATTTAATACTGAATTAATATTAATTTAATAAAATATTTTAATATTAAGCTATTAATATTTCATATTTTACACAGATATGCAGATTTTGAAAGCCATTCTAATGTTTTCTGACAAACTGTCCAGTTCTACAAAGACTATTTTGAAATCTTTCTGATTGCTTAGTTTCTGCTTAGCAGCTAGAGATGACAAGGTCAATGGTTATGTTTATTCAAACGCTAAAATTAATGCAAATGAGATGCAGGACACAGAGAAACACATGAAAATTTACCTAGTCTAATAGAGTTTAGAGTTTCTCCTATCTCTGTCCAGAATATACTTAAAAAGAGCCCAGCTTAGTTTTATAGGTTAATCCTTGTTTACGCTAAAGTTTGACTCCTATCAAACCTGGCATGCTTAGGCACCTGAAGGCTGTCACTGACAAGCGTTTGTAAAGAGATGGACTGCCACTGATCTGGTCTAAATGAGCCAGTTGCACATAGGTGATAAAACCAGAGATTTACTGAAGTAGACAGGCCTGAGCTAAAACAGGCTTCTCTCTCTATTGAAACACTGTCTGTCACTTTAATCAGTCATCTCCCCGTCAAGCATAGTCAGCTAAAACAATGGAACGGTGTCTGAGCTTTGTTGAAAAAACAGGCAGATGTCAGATAACCGATACTGATGTGTTGTCCTGATTTTTAGGGTTGGACCTGCAGTTTTTCCTTTCTTGGTCCTGATAGGGTTTCTGGTGGAGCACTAAATAAAGCCATAAAGATTTTAGGGTCAAGGTAAAAATAACGAATTATTGGTGGTGGAGGGAGGGAGTATTATTCAATCCATGAAGTGGTGGATAATAGCTCCAACAATATTGTTTCTCCAGGTAAGATTTAGATCTCCATTTGTTTTTAATATACTTGTTGTATTATTCCTATCATATTATCCCTGAGCCTCTTGAGAGGATGAAACAAACAATCTCCTGAACAAGGAGATGTGAACTAAATGCATTAAAAATTTGCTCTGTCACTTCATTGCAACAGGATATCTAAAGGATGCAATCGAATACCTTATTGCATTTTTCTCCTTTACCAAAATATTTTTAAAAATGCAAAGAAGTAATCCACCTCGACTAGAAAATTTCAGGGAGAAATATTCTGTACATTAGGTCTTCTGATTCACGAGTGTAGAATTCTGCTCTCTGGCTCAGCTGGTGGGTATCAGCTGGCTTTCCTGCACTGTCCCCCTTTTTTTAGACCCCCAGGAAGCATTTTTCACACAGTGCATAATTAACTTGTAGAACGCATTGCCACAGTACATCGTTGAGGCCAAGATATTAGGATTAAAAAAATTAGAGGCTGCCCTAGTGGCACTAAAAGGCCTCATGGCCAGGGACAGAGCAAGACCCCCCCCCACTACTGGCCTTCACCACCACTTTTGACACAACAGACCACAAGCTACTACTAATCTGCCTATATGACATAGTGAGATTAGATGCACAACACTGCAGTAGCTTGAATCAGTCCTCCCTTCCAAAATCCAGAGTGCGGTGATGGATAACTACTCTTCTGTGAAGGAACTCACTTGAGGTGTTACACAGGGATCCATGTGAGACACCATGGATTTGGCTGTCAAAAGTGTGCTGATGACACTCAACTAAATACCTTTGTTCTCTATTGATGCAAGCACTACCACTAACATGTCACAATACCAACACTAGATAATCTGTTGGATGAAGAGCAGCTGGTTCAGACTCAAATCAGGCAAGAACAAAATAATGCTGATTCGAAGAAGAGAAACACTTTGAGGAACTAGTCAGGACACCATTTTTCCTCTCCCCACAACACTGAAGGCAAACAGGTCCCATTTGCCAAAGTGGTCTGAAGCAGTAAGGTCCTGTTTAACTCTTCGCTAAGCTTGGATGACCAGGTAGCATCAGTGTGGGTAACAATATTGCCTTTCACCTCTAGCTCATTAGATGACCACTCCCCAACTCTTCAGACAAGGACCTGGCCACAGTGATCCATTCATTTGTCTTCTCCACATTAGATCACTGTAACTCACTGTATCTGAAGCTGAATGTGAAGACAATGCACAGGCTCCAGCTGGTACAAGATGTGGCTGCCCACCTTCTCCATGGTTTAGGCTGCCACAAGCACATCAAATGCATGTTCCAGTCCCTCTGTTGTCTCCCAATCAGCTTCCTTTAGTCCTACTTTTTAAAGCATTTAATTGGTCAAGCCTCAACTTGTGTTACAGAACAAACTTAATTCTATGAACTGTCAGGATCCTGGGTGAATATAGGCAGGTCTAGTGGTAGGACCTTGCAATTCCAGAACTTCAGCCAGGGTCAAGAGTTAAGGTGAGGTCCCAGGTGGAGTCAGAATCAGCAGCTACACCACTGGTCAGATCCAAAAAATCAGGCTGAGGGTCATTACCAGGTATCAGGGTCCATGTTGGGATTCCAGGGCTCAATCGGGAGTCAAAATCCATGTCAAAACCAAGGTCAGTAGTGGTAGTTCAGGAACAAAGAAGCAAGGTGGTTGTGGCAGCTAGCTAGGGACCCGCAGTTGTTGCCTGGAGACTCCCTATGCCTCATGGGTTTATATAGGGACAAGGAGTCAATCGGGGATCGCTAAGACCATTGTCAGTCAGATCACTTGACACAGACCTTTCCATGGTGTTCAACGTCTGTGGATTGTGGGTCACAGGGAGTAGCTAAGCTACAACTGCTTCTGGGTGTCAACAGGGAGTAGCTAAGCTACAACTGCTTCTGGGTGTCAGTGTGGGAATGTTGATTTCTTGGTAGCCCTGCCAGCCTGGGTTCAAGTCCCACTGATCCTTACATCCCCCACCCCCACTACAGGTAACCTGTGCTGGGCCAGGTGTGGCTGCATGGAAGGTTGCCATGAGGTCAGGTGCATGGACCTGAGATGCTGACTCCCAGTATCGCTTCTTGGGGCCATGGCCTTCCCAGTCAAGTGAGATACTAGAGGGAGCCACCTTTTCATTTTCAGTCCAATATTTCATGGACCACATATTTGTCATGACCCTGGACCTCCACTGGGGGAGAAGGCCATTGTATTCAATGTGCAAAGGGGTTGTCGATTTATGGCTTTAATAGAGACTTATGAAACACTGTGTGTACCTGGAAGGATCTGGGTAGTCCTTCTTTGTGTTTGTGTTTTTAAGCTCCTCCTGGACCTCACAGATCTGCTAGACCCAGTCTGCAGCTGCTGGGTTCACAGAGGTGGATTTCTGAAGGTATTAGGTGCTGAGGGGCTTTGTGCATGGCTTCTTGGTGCGAGCACAGAGCTCACAGGAGTCGACATAGGAGTGCACCTTTGAATGTTTTCAGGTCCACCAAAAGGAGTGGGCGACCAAGTGATAAGTCTTGAGGTGGCCAAAGTGGCTGGCTAGCAAAGCGTCATGATAGAGCCACAACACCTCCTGTTGGGCGTGTCCTGGTGGAATGTATAAGCAACCTTTGACATAGAGCAAGCCATCTCACACCTGGTGTTTGTCTCTTACTATCTCAATGTCCCTGGGAAGGAACTCCTTCATAGAGGAATAGATTAGGAATTTGGGGAATGGTGAGTGAAGGTGCTTGGTGGCTCCATGTGAGAATTTTTGTGGTCAGGGAGGTATTCCCCTTTTCGGGACAGGTTGTCAGCTGCCTTGTTCTAGGCTCCTGTGTGATAGGTGACGGTAAAATTAAAGTGTCTAAAGAACAGGGCCCATTGAAGCTGTCTTTGGTTCAGCACCTTTTCTGTACATAGATATAGGTATATACAGATCATAAAAACTCGGAGTATTGGGTGTCAGGCACCTTTTGAGCTACTGATACCATTCTCCAAATGCAGGTTTAACTGCTAGAAGTTCCTTATCTAAAAATCTCAATTTAGTTCTGCCAATGTGAATTTTTGAGAGTAATAGGCACAAGAAAGCAGGCGCTGTTGGGGACCAGCATTTTGGGAAAGTATTGCCCCAATTGCAACATTAGATGCATCAGTCACAATGACAAAGGCCTGCATTAGGTTGGGTTGACTCAGGATTGGAGTGCTGATGAAGGCCACTTTGAATTGGTTGAACATTCATTGAGCTTCCAAAGACCAAGTGAAATTGGCATGTTTGTGGAGGAGCACTGTCAGCAGCGCTATCTGGTCCAAAACCCCAGGAATGAGGCACCTATAAAAATCAGCAAACCCTGGGAAGCATTGCAGCTTCTTGATGTTCTGGAGGGTTGCCCAGGTCTAGTGTTCACCTTCCTGGGGTCCATTCAGAGGTCCTCCGTGGAAAAGATGTAGCCCAAGACCTCCCTGGAGACCTAATCAAAGCTGCATTTCTCAACTTTTGCATATAAGCCATGTTGGTGCAGCCAATCCAGAACTGACTGGATATGTTGAGTGTGCCATTCAGGGGTCTCCAAGAATATGAGTATATTGTTGAGATAGACTATGATGTACTGGTCTAGGATCTCATGAAATACCTCATTCACAAAGTGCTGGAATGTTCCTGTGACCATACCAAGTTTGAACGGCTATTTTCCACTCCTTCCTTGGATGGATCCACATCAGGTTATAGGCTCCTTGCAGGTTGAGCTTGGTAAACACGTGGCCCAACAATTCCAGAATGAAAGGGAGAGCGCACCGGTTTCTGATTACCTGGTAAAGGGTCCAGTAACCCACACACAAAAGCAGTATCACATCTTTCTTTTTAGCTAAAAGAGCAGGGCAATCTACACATAAATGCAGGGTTATCTTTTTTTTTTTTGTAAAGAACCAGGCCCTAGCAGGGGAGGTGGAGGAACGGATAAATCCCTTGGCCAGATTTTCCTGGAGTTAGGATCAAAGAGTGGCCAGCTTCAGTTCTGAAATGGCATAGATGTGGCTGAAATGTATCTTGGCCCCAGGCTGCAGCTCAACTGGACAATCATAGTCATGGTGCAGTGGTAGAGAATCCACATTCTTCTTCTTAAAAACATCTATATAGTCGTGGTACTTGATGGGAAAGAGCAGGAGTCAGTTCTGGGCTACAGCCAGGGTCTGTGGGTTTTTGAGTGGCATCCTGGACTTGGGCTGGCAGGGTGCATCTTGAAGCCAAGATTCATCTGATGGTGCACACAGACATACTTGCTGACAGTATTCACAGCGGAAATGGCCTTTCTGCTCATGCCAAAGGATGTGTGGGTCATGAGTGACCAGCCATAAGACACCCAGTATCATGGGGAAGTGTGGTAAGCAGACTGCTCTGAACCATAGGGGATCTCAGTGGTCCTGAATAACAACTTCCAGGGGTACCATTTCCAGGGTATGTCTACACTATGAGAGTAGTTCGATTTCACTTAAATCGAATATGTGGAATCGATATTACAAAGTCGAACGTGTGTGTCCACACTAAGGACAGTAATTCGACTTTGTGAGTCCACACTAACGGGGCAAGCATCGACATTGGAAGCGGTGCACTGTGGACAGCTATCCCACAGTTCCCGCAGTCCCCGCTGCCCATTGGAATTCTGGGTCGAGCCGCCAATGCCTTCTGGGTAAAAAAAATGTGTCGAGGGTGCTTTTGGGTAACTGTCATCCAACCGTCACTACCGCCCTCCCTCCCTGAAAGCGCCGGCGGGAAATCAGTTCGCGCACTTTTCTGGTCAGTGACAGCGCGGACGCCACAGCACTGCGAGCATGGAGCCCACTGAGACCATCGCTGCAGTTATGGCTGTTGTCAACACCTCGCACCTTATCATCCACCTTTCCCAGAGGCAGATGCTGAGAAATCGGGCGAGGAGGCTACGGCAGCGCGGTGAGGACCTGAAGTCTGAGAGTGGCACAGACCTGTCACAAAGCATGGGACCCCGCGCCGAGGACATCATGGTGGCAATGGGTCATGTGGATGTTGTAGAACGGCGATTCTGGGCCCGGGAAACAAGCACAGACTGGTGGGACCGCATAGTGCTGCAGGTCTGGGATGAATCCCAGTGGCTGCGAAACTTTCGCATGCGGAAGGGGACTTTCATGGAACTTTGTGAGTTGCTGTCCCCTGCCCTGAAGCGCAATGACACCCGGATGCAAGCAGCCCTGAGTGTCCAGAAGCGAGTGGCCATAGCCCTCTGGAAGCTTGCAACGCCGGACAGCTACCGGTCAGTCACGAACCACTTTGGCATGGGCAAATCTACCGTGGGGGTTGTTGTCATGCAAGTAGCCAACGCAATCGTTGAGCTACTGCTCTCAAAGGTAGTGACCCTGGGAAATGCGCAGGTCATCATAGATGGCTTCGCCGCGATGGGATTCACAAACTGCGGTGGGGCTATAGCTGGAACTCACATCCCTATCCAGGACCGGACCACCAGGCCAGCCAGTACATTAACCGAAAGGGCTACTTTTCAATGGTGCTGCAAGCACTGGTGGACCATAGGGGACGTTTTACAAACATCAACGTCGGATGGCCGGGCAAGGTTCATGATGCTCGTGTTTTCAGGAACTCTGGTCTGTTTAGACGGCTGCAGGAAGGTATTTACTTCCCGGACCACAAAATAACTCTTGGGGATGTGGAGATGCCTATAGTCATCCTCGGGGACCCAGCCTACCCGCTAATGCCCTGGCTCATGAAGCCCTATACTGGCGCCCTGGACACTGAAAAAGAACTCTTCAACTACTGGCTGAGCAAGTGCAGAATGGTGGTGGAGTGTGCTTTTGGACGTCTCAAGGGGAGATGGAGAACCTTACTGACTCGCTGTGATCTCAGCGAAACCAATATCCCCATTGTTATTGCAGCTTGTTGTGTGCTCCACAATCTCTGTGAGAGCAAGGGGGAGACCTTTATGGCGGGGTGGGAGCTTGAGGCAAATAGCTTGGCTGCTGATTACGCCCAGCCAGACAGCCAGGCAATTAGAAGAGCCCAGCAGGACGCGCTGTGCATCCGGGAGGCTTTGAAAGCTAGGTTCATGAATGAGCAGGGTAACCTGTGACTATTAAGTTTGTGTACAGAGAAGCTGAACCTGACCCCGTTTCTTTACCAAGTAAATATTCGCTATCCTCTCCAGTTACATACCCCGTTCCCCCCCCTTCCAACACACGTTTAAAAATAAAATCACTTGAATTTTGTTAATGAACACCGTTTTCTTTATTACTGTTTTCTCGGTAAAGCGTTGAACCTGGGACGCAGACTGTGGTGGGGAGCGGGTGTAGTGTAGTGATGCAAAGGACGCTTCTAAACTCCAGGAATGACAGGCTCCGCAGTGGTGGACTGGTTGTTTCAATGGAGCCTGCCACCTCTCCTGTTCGGGACTCTGTGTGTGGGGGCTATGTGACTTTGTGGCAGGGGGAGGACGGTTACAGATCCCCTGCTGCGTGGCTGCATAAGATCTCTAACCGCCCTCCCCCGCCACAAAGTCACATACCCCCCCCCACACACACAGAACATGAAAACCACCTCCCAGACTGACCAGGGTAACTGGTGACTGCAATGTGTGTGTGCCCTGCTGCTGAACCTGCCCCCGCCTCTGTACCCTGGTAAAGGTGACTGTCCTGTCCAATTACCAACCCCCTTCCTCCCCTTCAGACAGACTCTCCTCTAAAAGAACATGATGGAAACAGTAATTAACAGAAACGTCTTTTTTATTAGCAACTACACATGAAACTGGGGGATGAAACTTGGACGGGGGCTTGGGTAAGGCGGGAAGGAAAGGACTTATCAAATTTTGGGGAATGACAGCCTTCTGGTACTTGAGCAGTCTGCAGGGGTGGAGTGAGAGTTTTCACGGACTCTGCCGCCCCTCCTTCTTGGGACTTTGGGTGAGGGGGGTATGGGACTTGGTGGCGGGGGAGGGCGGTTAGAGAGAGACTGCAGCGGGGCTCTGTCCTCCTGCCTCTGGTCCTGCAGAACATCCACAAGGCGCCGGAGCATGTCCGTTTGCTCCCTCATTAGTCCAAGCAGCGTTTGAGTTGCCTGCTGGTCTTCCTGCCGCCACCTCTCCTCCCGTTCCATGTGTGATTGGTGCATTTGGGACAAGTTCTCCCTCCACTGGGTCTGCTGGGCTGCCTGGGCTCAGGAGCAGCCCATAAGTTCCGAGAACATGTCCTCCCGTGTCCTCTTCTTCCTACGCCTCATCTGCGCTAGCCTCTGGGAGTGTGATGCCAGGCTAGGTCGGGAGACAGTCGCAGCTGTGGGATGGGAAAAAGGGAGTGAATTCCTCAGAAAGATAAATTTAGTTGTGAACAAAGAACATAGTCTTTCTCTGTGAACAAGACCATGCACAGCACCTATCACATGCGCACTCAGGACAAGGTCGAATTTTCGGCCTTCGCATTCAGTGCCTGGGGTCTTGCAGTGCAGATCAGAGAAGTGGGGCAGGACACCGGAATTTGTGTAGCAGGCAGACATGGTAAGCCGTAGACTTGTGGCTGCTTAAAACTTTAATAATAGCACTGGCCTCCTTTCACGTTGAAAGCAATGCCAGTCCCTGCTGCCAGCAATCCGGCAAGCATGAACTCTGCCCCTGTCCCACCCACTCGCGGCTGTCCCAGGGAAAGATCCCTGTATGCTGCCCCTCTCCCGCCTCCACCGCGTGGCTGTAAACCGCCGGTTACAGTTCTGTAAAGGAACAGGCAAGCAGTCCCAATACTAACATTCCCCTACCTAATTCAAAGCAGGTCACCATGAGCGACATCACTCTGATGAGGATTTCAGAGACGGAGAAAGAAAGGATGCTTCGGGAAAGCCTGCAAAGACCAGGGCCGTATGCCGCCATGCTCTGCAAGGCAATGATCCCGGAGTACTTGCTTGTCTCCTGGCGCGGAAACGTCTCCTACTACGGAGGACCCAATAAGGCCGCTCTCCCCAGGAACCTGATGCAAAGGCTTTCCAATTACCTCCAGGAGAGCTTCGTGGAAATGTCCCTGGAGGATTTCAGCTCTATCCCCGGACATATAGACCGGATTTTACTGTAGCTGCACTGGCAGGGACTAAACAGTAGAGTGGCTAGGGCAGAACAATCATGCTAAACTGGACATTATTAGATTTTTTTTCAGTAGTTGCACTGCCAAGGACTGAAACGTTAAGCGCCTAGGGCAAAGTAATCATGCACAACCCATTGTTAATATTCTTAATATTCCTGTTCTGTTAAAAATAAATGTTTACATGTTTAAAACACTTACTGGCTGATCCTTCCCCTGATTCTGTGTCCGGGTTAATGGCTGGGGACGGTTGGTAGGGGATCTCTGTAAGGGTGATGAAGAGATCCTGGCTGTCGGGGAAATCAGCGTTGTAAGCGCTGTCGACTGCCTCGTCCTCCTCATCTCCTTCCTCATCTTCCCCATCCGCTAACATGTCCGAGGAAGCGGCCGTCGACAATATCCCATCCTCAGAGTCCACGGTCAGTGGTGGGGTAGTGGTGGCGGCCGCACCGAGGATGGAATGCAGTGCCTCGTAGAAATGGGATGTCTGGGGCTGGGATTCGGAGCGTCCGTTTGCCTCTTTGGTCTTCTGGTAGCCTTGTCTCAGCTCCTTGATTTTCACGCGGCACTGCGTTGCATCCCGGCTGTATCCTCTCTCTGCCATGGCTTTAGAGATCTTCTCGTAGATCTTTGCATTCCGTCTTTTCGATCGCAGCTCGGAAAGCACGGACTCAGCGCCCCACACAGAGATCAGATCCAAGACTTCCCGATCAGTCCATGCTGGGGCCCGCTTTCTATTCTGAGATTGCATGGCCATCTCTGCTGGAGAGCTCTGCATTGTTGCCAGTGCTGCTGAGCTCGCCACGATGTCCAAACAGGAAATGAGATTCAAACTGCCCAGACAGGAAAAGGAATTCAAATTTTCCCGGGGCTTTTCCTGTGTGGCTGGTCAGAGCATCCGAGCTCGGACTGCTGTCCAGAGCATCAACAGAGTGGTGCACTGTGGGATAGCTCCCGGAGCTATTACCGTCGATTTCCATCCACACCTAGCCTAATTCGACATGGCCATGTCGAATTTAGCGCTACTCCCCTCGTTGGGGAGGAGTACAGAAATCGAATTAAAGAGACCTCTATGTCGAACTAAATAGCTTCGTGGTGTGGACGGGTGCAGAGTTAATTCGATGTAACGGTGCTAAATTCAACATAAACTCCTAGTGTAGACCAGGCCCCAGTGTTGCTGTGCCTGAGGACAGGCGCGAGCTATCTATAGTCTGTACGAGGTTGGGGGGCCATTTTTTTGTTGCAGCAGGATGCCTAAGGCTTGTGATGTACTGGCAACTATAAAACTGTCTGCAGCCCCAGAATCCCCGAGCATCCCCTGCAGCCTATTGTCAGTGCATATGCCAAGGTTGGGCAAGACATTTAGGTAGGTCAGGATTTCCACATGAACTAGCTCTTCCTTGATCTCTTCATGTAATCCCCACCAGCACTGGTAGAGCAGGGCCGCTTCATTCCATTCTGTACTGGAGACAAGTCTCCTAAAGTGGGCAACATAGGAGGCAGCTGGTCCATTGCTGTAGTTTTGCAGGGCTGCTTCTGCTGAATGAGCACAGTGGGGGCAGGGTCATCAAAAATAGAGGAGAAGGCCTGAATGAGGTGTCCCTGTTTGACAGTATCGGGCTTTGTCATTCCATTGGGGTGAAGCCCACTCCAGCGCCTTTTTCATCAGGAGATTAATTACAAGTCCTACTTTGGTCTGGTCATTGGAGTAGAACTGGGGCCAGTAGAGGAACAGCAGGTGACATTGTTAGAGGAAACCCCAAAATTTTTGGTAGCCTCTGTTGAAATGCTTCAGGAGGGATACTGTTGGCCGAGGGTCCACATACACTGTTCGTGTTTGGTAGCAGTGTTCTCGTCCCGCAACTAGACAGCCTGCTCTCACAATATTTGGTTCTCTGTGGCATACTGTGCCAGAGGGGCCCACAGCACAATGTTTTTGTTGAGTATCTGGGTGATCTGCGCTTTCAGGATTTGAGGGTCCTGTGGCACCTTTGAGACTAACAGAAGTATTGGGAGCATAAGCTTTCGTGGGTAAGAACCTCACTTCTTCAGATGCAAGTAATGGAAATCTCTAGAGGCAGGTATAAATCAGTGTGGAGATAACGAGGTTAGTTCAGTCAGGGAGGGTGAGGTGCTCTGCTAGCAGTTGAGGTGTGAACACCAAGGGAGGAGAAACTGCTTCTGTAGTTGGATAGCCATTCACAGTCTTTGTTTAATCCTGATCTGATGGTGTCAAATTTGCAAATGAACTGGAGCTCAGCAGTTTCTCTTTGGAGTCTGGTCCTGAAGTTTTTTTGCTGTAAGATGGCTACCTTTACATC
>NW_020664562.1:21064025-21085123 GCF_002925995.2 Terrapene triunguis | reverse complement strand
GGGCTGAGCAATGCCAGGCGGTTGGTATGTGAAGAATTAATATTGTTATCTGTTTTAATGTCAGTGCACAGTTTTGTTAACTATGAGCACTGCCCTCCATGTATACACAGGAGTCACAAGATTAGAAGAGGTGTTGACTTCTTTTCCCCCTTACTTCCCACTTCTACACACCCCTTCATTTTTCCACATATACGCTTTGGGTAAAAATTCTACTGAACCTTTGTGACCATGAAGAGATACGGGGGCCACTCTGATCAATGGTGATGTCTGTATACATAAGAGAAACAAGAGAAGCACAAATTACTATTTTTCTGTTAAGGAGAGTCTGACTTAAACACACAGAGAAAGGAGCTCTGGCATGTGCCATAGGAGTTTAGAGCAGTTTTGCACACCTGCATTCCTGTGGGATCTGTGAATTGCATCCTTGCTCCATTTGACCAGTAAAATCAAGCAGGGCAGTACTGGGTCAATTGTTTGTTGAAATTCTTAAACCTCCCTGGAAGGGGGTAGGGTACCAGTGTGTCTCAAACCAGGATGTTCTGATGGCTTGATGAATCAGGAAGAAAGGTCTCTAGGGAACTGGTAGTAGGAGTCTTGTTATTAATCTGACCAATTATGGCATAAAGACTCTTTGCAATCGTATGTCCAGGTGTGCAGGAGGTAAAGAAAGTTAGTTATTTTTCTGCACCATGCCTTGTGATCAGTGTGAGTGTCTTGGATGGTTAACAACCTGATTTAATGTGGGTGGTTTCCATCTGCTGGCAGAGACCAGCGTATCTTCCTGTGAAGAAGTGTCAGGTTACTTTACAGATAAGACATTCATAGTCAAGGGAATTTCCTGTCTCTTTGGTAATATCTTGAGTTCTCAGGATTCTGGGCTCCCAGTCAGTTTGGTTTTTGGCTTTGGCTATAATATAGAGATTGAGCTGCTAGTGCTGGTTACTTCTATAGCCTCAAGTAACATCAGTGGGCCCCAGAGGTGTCATTTTATGTTTGCATCTAGAGTGACCAGACAGCAAGTGTGAAAAATCAGGACAGGGGATGGGGGGGTAATAGGAGCCTATATAAGAAAAAGACCCCAAAATCGGGACTGTCCCTATAAAATCGGGACATCTGGTCACCCTAGTTTGCATCTGGTTAGGAATTTGTGATCTTTGTCTCAAATGCAGACTTTACCACTATAATTTATGCCTCTGGCACCTCTAGAATGGATTACTTTGGATTGCCTTTGAAGATCACTCGAACTAGAGCTGGAGCAGAATATTTTGCCCACTTCAGTATGAGAGGCAGCATATATTCTCACTGGTTCTTTTACATCTGTACTGCCTTCCAGGTGGATTTCAAGGTGGTGACTTTGATCTATGCAGCCTTAAACTGGTTTGGATCTGTCTCTGACAGATCATCTCTCTCTGCAAGAGCTGCCATGGTAGCTGAGGTCAGTTCCAGCTAAGATTCTCTACAGAGTGCCCTTGACTCTGGAATTCACTTCCCTAGGCAGTCTGACTGATCTAGAGGTTCAGAGGAATAGTGCAAGGGCCATCTCTCAAGTTTCTAAATGAATGAGATAGTGGTAGCTTGCTTGCAGTTTTGTCCTCTGCATAAAGTGCCTTCAAAGTGTGCTATGGGGGTGTATGATTGGACATATTAAAACTATATTAAAAATGAAATTATACATTTTTTAAAAAGGTTGAGGCAGAGTCAAGAAATGTAAAATGAAAATTAGATTGGGGTGTTAGGGTGTTAGTGTCTGCAAAATGTGGTGCACCTAAAATATGGTAAAACCCATGCTTTAAAATGTATAGAAGCCTTAATAAGTTCTCAATGTGCCTATATCTCTAAAATTCTCAGGAAAGGAAACAGTTTTTCATTTGCTAGATAATGAATAAAAGGCCATGCAGGGTAAACGTAAGTATTTTTGAAAATATATATATATATATATTAGTTAAATTATTACAATAGAACTTGTTTATTAAAATAATGTAGTGATTTTATCACTTCATTCTTGGTATCTTAGTACCTGATATTATACTAGTACTGTTTCCATGGAAACGGAACACACTGTTCCTTTCGTTTGACCTTAAGTTCAAGTCCTGCTGTTGCAGTAGAAATGCCAAGGAACACCTCAGCTCTTATTAAAAACAAAACTACCAAATATATGCAAAAATAAAACCTTAAAAATAAATAAATCCCGGGAACAGGGAAGGGGAAGATACAATATTTTCAACAAGAGGACCAAGAAATAACTGACTGTTTGGGATATTTATACTGCATGTCACATTTTGTCTCTAAAATTAATTATGTTTGGATTAGGGCTGTCAAGCGATTAAAAAAATTAATCATGATTAATCGCGCTGTTAAACAATAATAGAATACCATTTATTTAAGTATTTTTGGATGTTTTCTACATTTTCAAATATATTTCAATTACAACACAGAATACAAAATGTACAGTGCTCTCTTTATATTTATTTTTTATTACAAGTATTTGCACTATAAAAAACAAAAAACCAATATTTTTCAATTCACTTAATACAAAAAGTTGAACTTACAAATGTAGAATTATATACAAAAAAACCCTGCATTCAAAAATAAAACCATGTAAAACTTTAGAGCTTACAAGTCCACTCAGTCCTATTTTTTGTTCATCCAATTGTTCAGATAAACAAGTTTGTTTACATTTGCAGAAGACAATGCTGCCTGCTTCTTGTTTACAATATCACCTGAAAGTGAGAACAGGTGTTTGCATGGCACTGTTGTAGCCGGTGTTGCAAGACATTTACATGCCAGATGCGCTAAAGATTCATATGTCCCTTGATGCTTCAACCACCATTCCAGAGGACATGCGTTGATGCTGATGACAGGTTCTGCTTGGTAACGATTCAAAGCAGACCAACACATGTTCATTTTCATCATCTGAGTCAAATGCCACCAGCAGAAGGTTGTTTTTCTTTTTTGGTGGTTTGGGTTCTGTAGTTTCCGCATCAGAGTCTTGTTCTTTTAAGATTTCTGAAAGCATGCTCCACACCTCATCCCTCTCAGATTTTGAAAGGTACTTCAGATTCTTAAATCTTGGGTCAAGTGCTGTAGCTATCTTAAAAATTTCACATTGGTATCTTCTTTGCATTTTGTCAAATTTCCAGTGAAAGTGTTCTTAAAACGAAAAACGTGCTGGGTCATCATCCAAGACTGCTATAATATTAAATATATGGCAGAATGCGGGTAAAACAGAGCAGTAGACATACAATTCTCCCCCAAGGAGTTCAGTCACAAATTTAATTAACACATTTTTTTTTAACGAGCGTCATCAGCATGGAAGTATGTCCTCTGGAACAACGGCCAAAGCATGAAGAGGCATCGGAATCTTTAGCGCATCTGGCATGTAAATATCTTGCGATACCAGCTGCAACAGTGCCACGAGAACGCCTGTTCTCACTTTCAGGTGACATTGTAATTAAGAGGTGGGCAGCATTATCTCCTGTAAATGTAAACAAACTTGTTTCTCTTAGCTATTAGCTGAACAAAAAGTAGGACTGAGTGGATTTGTAGGCTCTAAAGTTTTACATTGGTTTGTTTTTGAGTGCAGTTATGTAACAAAAAAAAAACCCCCTACATTTGTAACTTGCACTTTCATGGTAAAGAGATTGCACTCTAGTACTTGTATGAGGTGAATTGAAAAATAGAGTGCAAATATTTGTAATAAAAAATAATATAAAGTGAGCACTGTACACTTTGTATTCTGTGTTGTAATTGCAATTGATATATTTGAAAATGTAGAAAAACATCAAAAATATTTAATACATTTTAACTGGTATTCTATTGCTCAACAGTGCGATTAATTTGCTTTGCTTTTTAATTTATTAAATTCTACTATTTAAAAGTTTGATCTTATTGATCTGTTTTGCCACTTTAAGAACCTGCTGTATTTATTCCTGAGAGGACCATATTGACCTGGTTAGTTCCAAATGTTGACCAGTTGTGCCTGAAAGATAGAGAAAGGTTGAAGAGGCAGCACCTCAGTCTGGATAAGATTTAAATTAGGTCTGGCCAGAGTAGGCTTCAGGTTGACTGACCTTTGATGGTGTCAAAAGCTTCTGAGCTATTTTTGCTAGGCTTGGCCACTTTGAATTGGGGACCTTTAAAAAAAATCACCTATTCTTGACCTACATATAAATTCTGATCTGTATCTAAAAAGAGAACCTGAAAAAAAGCCCTTTACAGTTTTGGATCCAGCCCAGAAACATAATAGTAGGCTTGGGTTCAGATCCAACTATTCACATACAAACCCCACAAAATGGGGGCCATCTTTATTTAAAACTGCTTCAGTTTGGTCAGAACTTCTCTATGAAATATAAATCAATATTCCTTGTGCCTCTGAAACTGATTACTACTTTGATTTGCTGCAGTGGAAGACAATATTGGAGTTCCCAAGCTGCTCTTATGTCTGTCATCTGGTGATGATAGAGAAGAAAAACCCCCTCACAACAGTAACAAAAACAAAAACAAAAAAAGAAAACGGTTTCATTCTGCCTTATTAGAAACATGAGAACAAACCAATTTGCCAAATGGACAGCAACATATTTTAGGAGAAGAAATAAGGATTAATAATTTTAATGTTTTTTCTCTTTTTTTAAATCATAGCTTTTACTATGGTTGCACATCAACCTAATCTTCTGAATATTACATTTACTATCTGGGATTTTTGACAATGATTGTCTGCAAGTCTAAGCCTATTTGGCTGGTAGATTGGATAGGAGAGAACACAGGCAGCACCAGCAACCAAACTAAGTGAATGCTGATCTCACACTCTTCTGCTTTGGAATTGCTCCTAAAGTCATGATTTTGGAAGCTATGCACAAACATGAGGCCCAGTCCTGAAGGTAGTATGTGTCCTCAACTTCTATTAAAGTCAGTGGGCTCTGAAGGTGCTCATCTTAGAATCTTAGAGGAAATACTCAAGCCTGCACCTTTCAAGACAGCCCATAACTTTACCCTGCATAAGGAAGAACTCAATGGGCTTGATTTTTTTTTTCAGAAGTGGTTGTACCTAGAAGTCCAATTGAAATCAATGGAAGCTACAGCTCCTCAGCACCTTTGAAAATCAAGCCTGGTCTATTTTCCTTGTTCCCCAAGGCCAGATTAGTAGTGACAATAAAATGGAACAGGTGATGGAAGCTTTAATGTTTCCTTTATTCCTTTCTAGTAGGAAAAGATGTAAAAGACTAATGAGGCTGCACCAGAAGGCTTGTAAAGACCTCAAATTAAAAAAAGGAATCACACATAACATTTGAAAGAGGAAATATTACCAGAATACAGGGGCAGAAGTACAATAGAACTTCAGAGCTGCAAACACCTCGGGATTGGAGGTTGTTCATAACACTGAACAAAATGTTATGGTTGTTCTTTCAAAAGTTTACAACTGAATTTTGTTTAATACAGCTTTGAAACTTTATTATGCTGCTTTCCCTTTATTTTGTTAGTAGTTTGTTTCACATAGTACTGTACTGTATTTGCTTTTTTTTTTTTTGGTCTCTGCTGCTACTTGATTGTGTTCTTCCAGTTCCAAATGAAATGTATGGTTGACTGGTCAGTTCGTAACTCTGGTGGTCATAATTCTGAGGTTCTACTGTAGAACATATAGGAATGAACTCAGAAATGGCAAAGCAAAGAAAAGTACTGTTAGTAGAGGATGTAAAAAGGAACATGATAAAGTTTTATGAGTACATAAGAAACAAGAGGATGAAAAAGAAAAGTGCAGATCTGCTGCTTACCAAGCAAGGAGAGCAAATAATGGTTGACGAGGCGAATGATGAAATGCTTAGTAGCCACCAAGCTTCAGTATTTATTAAAAAGAGATAATAGTTACAGCTTGCTTAATGGAATAGTGAGAAAAGGGAGAGATCAGAAGGCAGGAAGGAACAAGCCAAAGAATACCTAGAAAACCTGGAAGTATTCAGAGCAACAGGGTCTGAAGACGTTCACATCACTACTAAAGGAACAAACAATAGTACTGGAAATGTTGGTGTCTATCTTTGAGACTAACTGGAGGATAATTGATATTGCACAGTACTGGAAAAATGAGTAACTACCATTTATTTTAAGATGTGGGGGAGGGGAAGATAGGTCAGAATTACACACCAATAAATTTAGCTTCAATATCTGGTAAATGATTTGTAATCAACAAGGGGATATATAAATATGGTGCTGAATAAATAACAAAGATAGGAAAATATGGTGGTGGATTCATCAAAACAAAGATAATCCTTTCATTAGAAAGACACTGAGAAATAGATATGCCAAACTTTGAAAATCAAATATAAATTATTTAATTCCAAGAAGATGTAAGAGATTATCTGACTCTCCCAAGATCACATAGAAAAACTGTAGGGGAGCCAGAACGAGAGCCCCGTCCTGGCAGTCGTATGCCTTAATCACAGCCTCATGCTTTCTTCCCTTTAATTCTGAACTCGAATGCATTATCAAGTCTGATACATTTGGCATATACAAATGAGATTGCTTCAGAGCTTTATAACCCCTCAGTGTTCTAAACTGTTTTCAGTTTGAAGTGATCTAAAAATCAAATGAAAGTTTTTCTAACTTCCCTAATTTTAAAATGATGTACTGATTTTTTTTTTCAAACCTAAAGAACTCATTCAGACTTGAAAATCAACCCAAATCTGAATACAGTATGTTACTGTGAGGTTATGTAAGACACTCCAGATCATTAATGATGTTAAGAGAAATAATATTTTAAGGTACAAAGTGGCAGAGTTAAGATTGTGTGTAAAATCTTAATATTGCGTTTCCCAACTTCTGAATGCTCAGTTCATCAACCTTAATGTTTATGTATAGTATGCATATATGTCTCTATACATGAGTAATGTGAAATCAGAAAACAAATTAAGCTACAGAAAGAATGAATAATTAAATCAATTCTCAATTAACATAAAAGTATGAGCTAGATGAGCTTTCAAGGTCTTTTCAAACGATTTTAAGACTTTTTCCAGTGCTATTACAGATCCTGAAAACTGATTTCCTTATCCTTGTGCTTTTTTTTCAGTCTAGTTCCACTATTAGAAGGCCATCAAAAGCTTAAAGATATATTTCCTACAAGTAATTAGTTTATTATGATTCCATAAAAATGAAATAACATGGACAACCCCCAAAAATATTATTCCTTCAAAAGTATAACCTAAGAATCAAAATTAGATTGCAAATACTGTTGTGATATCAGTAATTTTCAAATATATTTTTTTAAAATGTGAATATTATAAAGGAGCCAATTATTTGTCTTTTTCTGAACAAAAATTATGCAGTGGAATTTGGAGAAATCTGAAAATAGGTGGGCAAAATGGACACAAGGAAGTATATTCTGAACCAATTTACTAGCTTAAATGAATTTGCCTTGCTGTAGTACCCTCAGCAAAACCAATAAACTCCAGTGAAGAATTCAGTACACTTTGCTACAGGTATCATGGAGAAGCCTGGGCCGACTCCAGGCACCAGCCCAGCAAGCAGGTGCTTGGGGTGGCCAAGGGGAAGGGGCGGCACGTCAGGCTCTTCGGCGGCAATTCGGCAGCGGGTCCCTCGGTCCCTCTCGGAGGGAAGGACCTGCCGCTGAATTGCCGCCAAAGAAGAAAGCGGCACGGTGGTGCTGCCGCCGATCGCGATCGCGGCTTTTTTTTTTTCCGCCGCTTGGGGCTGCAAAAACCCTGGAGCCGGCCCTGGGAAAAGCAACTCTGTTAAGCAGGGGCAAAGTACAACACTCTAGGTCTACCAACTCTGCCAATTCAAAAACAATTTTCACCACATTGAAAATGTTCTCTTTTCCACATGCTTAAATTTAGAACATTTACAATGGCAATTATAAAATCACAATTGGACTAATTTATTCATTAATGACCCCATCGCAGGCTAAATTTTATTTTAAGGGGTGCTCTTTTAAAAAATGTATAATAAGCAGAGTTATTTTTAGGAAGATATAGTAAAGCCTAATAACAGTTTCTCCTTTCTCATGTTCCAGAATGTCAAATATATATTCTACCTTGTAGTAAAAAGCTCATAATGGATTTAAAATGTTAATTTGAAAGGTTGTCGTTTGTTAGTGATTTGGAGATCAATCCTTCTCCTTTTTTAAAGTTTTGGATTGTAGTTAATGACCTTTTTGGTTCTGTGCCCAGGAAAAAGATATTAACTTTAGAAACAGGCAAGGAAGCTATTCCTGACCTTGAACAAAAGGTAAAGCTATTTAATAATTATGGGGCAAGATCAACTGATGAGCGTTTGGCTTTGGTTAATCTAGATCAAGCAGAATCTATTTTACCATATAACTGAATGGTATTTGATTACTGTGACTGGCCTATTGAAAGTGAGGGTTTTTCCGGTCTCAAATGTTTTAAGACTGGATTTCTAGACCAGAGAGAGAAGGAATTAAAAAGGAGCTGGTCAACAGGCTGTTTCTTTGCCAGCCCTGGCTACAGGGTTCCTTAGGGTAAGGAACAACAGTATGCCACAGTTGCTGGGATTGCCAGACCACACTAACACTCCAACCATACCCCCTCTCACCTTGAAACACTGCGACACTGGGGGCTGCTGGGGCACGTGGCATAGCAAGCTTCTATATTAACTGTGTGCTAGCTGAGGAAAATACTTACCTCTGAGTAATGAATTCAAGGAAATTGCAATGCAGTCATATTCCATGAACTGAAAGAGGTTATCTTTGTCAAATAATTTACATAATAGCTTGCTATTTCTGTGTCTCTCTCCAACTACAAGGTATATGTGTACCATTGTCCTCTACTGGGTTGGACCTTCTCAGGTATGGTTTTGCTGGTTGAAGTCTGCAGAATGTATATAATTGAGCGGTGCAAAATGTTCACCAAACAACTAACATTGTTTCAAGTTTCAACATGAACTTGAAATTCAGGCTATGATCATTGAAAGACTTGCTACAGGTTGTAATCTTCTTAAGCTGAACTGGAATTTTCTAAACATGGCCTGCCTTAAGGGAGATGCATCAGAATCATGTAAAATTCAGTTTTGTGTAGATTTACTGTGCAAACAGGATAAACTTGTGGTTTTAACCCAGCTTTGTTTTTTAGATTTTGAGTTCCTTTGAACCAAAAAGTAAATAAATCTTGGCCTTGCAAATCCAAGTAGAACTCTGACGTGAAACCCGGAATTTATATACAGCTCTAATATTAGATCTGCTACTATAGTACAAGTGTCACACATATTGTGTGAGTCTCATGCCTCCAGTCTCCCGCCCTCCAACCCAGCCTGAGTGTCCCTCGTTCAGTTCACATCAACTGCAGTTGATGTTCCTGGCTGTTAGGGGGCTGCTGTGGTACCTGGTGAGGCAACCAGGTGGCTTCTCTGATACTTTTTACTTACCCATTTGGGTCCCAGCCTGCATGGAACAGGAAAGAGAGGCCTCACAGGCAGGGGAGGTGAGGGGTAGTGGGAGGGACATGGGAGGTGTTGAGGGGACTGGAGCTATGGGATAAGGAGTTGTTGTGTGATAGTCACAAGCTACTAGAGGAACCGGCTGAGGAGCAGGAGTTAATGGGGGACACACAGGGGGGTAAGGGGTAGGGGCTAATGAGGAGGATGGGCTGATGCCACCCCAAAGCGTACCCCCCCAACACACAAACTTCACAGTGCACCCCAGTAGCCCCTGGCTCCTTCCTCTGTCAGCAACTCCACCCTCCTAGCTACATGGAACTCCCAGAAGTTGCTTCTGGCTCCCCATAAGATTTCTCCATCCCATCAGAGGGGGTGCAAGGAATAAAGTCCTACCTCCCCACTACTGTTCTTGCTGCTCGGGGGACAATTGTAAAGGCAATCAGTGACTGGTTGTCATTGAAGGTCAAATAGGTGGATGGCTATTGCCAGCACTAAATTCATATAATTTATTTTATTTAAACTGAAGTTTATGATTGCATGCAAACTTTTTCATATTCTCAAATATTGATCATGTTAAATTTGCAAAAAATGTCATACACAGAACAGCACAAACTTGGCAGCTATGTAAAAGCCCTCTCCGCTGGCTAACTGGCCTCTATTCTTCTGAGTAGAAGAGAATGCCTGCTAGCCAAAGGGCCACCCAGAGCACTCACACTGTTGCTCAAAGGTTTTCCCTTGTCCAGAACTCCCTCAGCAGGCTGCAGAGCCCTACCCCTCCACCAAGCTTTAGCGCTCCCCCGACTTATACCAGGCTGCAAAGTCCCTTCTTCCTACTGGTCCCTCTTGCTGCCTCTACTCTTCAAATTGAAATGATGACGCTGTCTCTTCTGGAGCTCTGCAAGGAAGTTGCTCAGGCTTTAGGAGCATAATCTTCTTTAGCCCCAAAAGGGATTGAGACAGCAATCTGGGAACATGTACTCAACTCAGCACTATTCCATTGTTTCAGTGACAGGGAAGCAGCTCTTTTAGGGTATGTCTATATTGCAAAGAAAAGGTGTTATGGTAGCATAGGTAAGCATATGTGCGTTAGCTTTAATTTAGCTAGCATGGGTAATAATAGCAATGTAGAAATGGTGGCATGGACTTCAGCATGGATTTGCAACCAGAATATGAACCGAGGGTCCCTGGGATTATATCTACACTGCAGCTGGGGAAGTGTGATTCCCAATGCAGGTAGACACTCATGCTAGTTCAGCTTGAGTTAGTGCACTAAAAACAACAGTGTGGATGCTGTGGCACTGGCAGTGGCTCAGGCTAGCCACTTGAGTTTGGTCTGAGGGGGTTGGGTGAGCTTGGACTTGGGCAGCTAGCCTGAGCCACCCCAAGTGCTGCAATGTCCACACTGCTATTATAAGTGCTCTAGCTCAAGTTAAAAATTAAAAAAAAATATGTAACATATGGAAAATAGGGGAAGTGGATAGAAATGAATATAAATCAGAAGCTAGGAACTGTAGAAAATTTGATAATGGAAGCAAAGGGACACAAGAAGAAATATATGGCCAGCAGAGCTAAGGACAATAAGAAGGAGTTTTAAAAGTATATTAGGAACAAAAAGATTCTTAATAATAGTACTGAACAATACTAGATGGAAATGGTAGAATTATCAATAATAAGGCAGAAGTGTTCAATAAATACTTCTGTTCTGTATTTGGAATAGAAACAGGTGATGTAGTCATATCATACAATAGCATCCTTTCCATTCCACGTATCTCACATAATAGGAGCTGCTAATGTCAGCATGTTTGGATAACTTTCATCCAAGAGTTTTAAAAGAGCTGGTTGAGAAGCTCCTTGGACAATTCCTATTGATTTTCCAGAAGTCTTGCAACAATGTGGAGGTTCCAGAAGACTGGAAGAAAGCTAATATGCCAGTATTGAAAAAGGGCCTAGGCCTGTCAGTTAGACGTCAATCACAGCCAAGATAATGGCACACCTGATATGGGATTCGATTAATAAAGAATTAAAGGAGGGTAATATATTTAATGCCAATCAACAAGAGTTTATGGAAAATAGATCATGTCAAACTAATGTGATTTTTTAAAATGAGATTACAAGATTGGTTGAAGAGGTAATAGCGTTGATGTAATATACCTAAACTTATGTAAGTCAGATGACTTGGTACCGCATGGCATTATGATTAAAAAACTAGAACAATATAAAATTAACACTGCACACATTTAATGGATTAAAAGCTGGCTAACTGATCTCAAAATGTAACTCTAAATGGAAAATCATCATCAAGTGTGTATATTTTTAGTGGGGTTCCTCAAGGATTGGTTCTTGGCCTTATGTTATTTAACATTTGTATTATTGACTTAGAAGAATAAATAAAATCATCACTGATAAAGTTTGCCGATGACACACAAAAGGGGGGAGTAGTAAATAAAGATGAGGACAGGTCACTGATACAGAGCAATCTGGATTGCTTGGTATACCTGGTGCCAGCAATATATGTTTTAATACCATTACATGTAAACATATACACCTAGGAACAAAGAATGTTGGCCATACTTACAGCTTGGCGAAATCTATACTCTGAAAAAGATTTGGGGGTCACGGTGGATAATCAGCTGAACAGGAGCGCCCGATGTCACGATATGGCCAAAAGGGCTATAAGATCCTGGGATGCATAAACCAGATACCCTTCCTACTCCTATTCAAGATATTTTACTTCTGTATTTGGCACTGGTGCAACTGGTGCTGGAATACTGTGTCTAGTTCAGGTGTCCACAATTAAAGAAGGATGTTGATAATTGGAGAGGGTTCAGAGAAGAGCAGCAAGAATGATTAAATGATTAGAAAACACACATGATAGTGATAGACTCAAAGAGCTCAACCTATTTAGTTTAACAAACAGAATGCTAAGGGGTGACTTGATTACAGTCTATAAGTATCTATGTGGGGAACACATATTTCATAATGGGCTCATCAATCTAGCAGACAAAGGTATAATACAATCCAAAGGCTGGAATTTGAAGCTAGACAAATTTAGACTGGAACTATGGTGTAAATTTTTAACAGTGAAGATCATTAACCATTGGAGCAATTTATCAAGGGTCTTGGTGGATTTTTTATCACTGACAATTTTTAAAACAAGATTGGATGTTTTTCTAAAAGATATGCTCTAGGAATTATTTCGGACAAATTCTATGACCTGTACAGGAGGCCAGACTACATGATCACAATCGTCCTTTCTGACCCTGAACCTGTGAATTTACTTGGGCTGAGAATCACACCTCCCAGATGGAGCATAGACATACCTTGGAGGGCTTGTCCTGTGGTTGCTAGCCAGTGCCGAAGACTGCCACCACACTACTGTGGTTTGCTATTGTTACCCATGCAAGTAGATTAAAGCTAACATGGGTATACCTATCCGTGCTGCAATTATACCATTCACCTGCAATGTAGGCATAACCTACAGCTACGTCTGCACTACGAGCTAGGGGTGTGATTCCCCTGCTCATATACACATAGTCCCGCTAGCGCTCATCCAGCTACTGCATGCAAAAATAGCAGTGTAGCCCTGGTAGCAGCAGCAGTGGAGGCACAACTGAGCTGAGTATATACTGAGGTTTGTACTTGACATGGCTCAGTTGTGCCTTCGCTGCCACAACCAGTGCTACCATGGTTACATTGCTATTTACACTTACACTAGCTGGATTAGAGCTAGTGTGACTGTGTACATGAGCAGGGGAATTACACCCCAGCTCATAATATAGATATAGCCGTAATGGCTCAAAATTACCTGCCCCTTCCTTCCAAGACTGCATGCCATGTTGCTGCAGTTGCAATTATAGAGCTAGATACTACCAGTTTCTCCCTCCTTGGACTGCACTCAAGGTCTCAAGACAGTACCTGCCTGAACAGCCCATCCGCCACAGACTGCATTGAGAGAGAAGGTATCTTGTAGGAAGTCTTTCTTTTCTTTCAAAAAATAAGAGGGAATTTAATTAGTGAGGCTTATCCCCATTAGTCCCTGATTACCAGTCACTGCTGCACTGTTGTTATAAAATAATAAATAATGGGGTAATATTGTAAATATGGTACCTGGCGTGTGGTATATCAGACAGAAGTTACTATATATTACTTAATAGCTACAAGTATGAAAATATTGTTTGTGATGTATTTGAAACATGTTTTAGTAGCGGTTTGTGATGGAGTGTTCACCCTACACGACCCCTGAAGGAGTTAAAGTGGCTCAGAAGAGGCTATTTGACAGGATTGGCTTCCCCTGGGGGTGGGTGGGGGGTCTGAATATACAGCCCTAATTGACCCTGATGCCCAGCTAGGCTGGTATAAAGCCTGAGAGAGGAGAGCAGAAAGAGGGTGCTGTGGGGGAGATAGTGATTAGTCAGTCTCAGGGTTGAAAGGAGTAGGAAGAAGTCTAGGGAAAATAGCAGTAAGGGTGAGGCCTCATGGACCGTAGCTGCTGATTGTAGGGTCCCTAGGCTGGAACCCAGGGTAGAGGGTGGTCCTGGGTTCCCTTACCAGCCACTGGGGGAGTGGCATGGGGATGGCAATGGCCTTTGAAGACTGCCTGTGGCGTTTTGGTTAGAGAGACTTTGATACCATGAAAGGGGGGAAACTGTAGTGACTTGGCTGGAGGACCAAGCCACAGAAAGGAAGCGCTGCAGTTTGTGCCGTGGGTGAGAGGCCACTGAGTGAGAGACTGGGACAAGGGCTTGGCTGGGAACCCACCAGAGGAGCTGTTAAACCAGTGGTGAGCAAGATGAGCCACAAGGAGGCGCCACAGCAGTGAGTGTAGCACCTTGTGACACAATTACATTACAGTTTTGTTAGAATGGAGGACTGAGAAGCCTCTTAAATTCTAATTTAATGATCCCAGCATAAGTTGTGCTGGGAACTTTAGTATTGTTGTTATAGTCAGTGGCAGCTGTCAGCTTCACAAATTTGGGAACTTTCTTGATTGAGTACAAAACTTGAAAGCTTTCTACATTCTGTGCACAGCTCAAAATATTAACTCTGCTCCTAGAAAAGTGTAGATAAGGATGGTGAAGTTGCCAGCTGTCATTTTATCCTTATTTGTTTTTTTTTAAAGTTATCCTATTGTCATCATGTGAGCTTAGTGGTGGGTGAAATGGTGGCTCATTTTTAGCTGCTGATTGGTGTCAGAGCTGCCTCTGGAATTTTAAAATAGTCTTTTCAGTGCTGACGGAAAGATTTTACCTATCACAACAGTCTGACATCCATTTAAACATGGCTTGCATTTTCTGTCATGTCACATCTATGAGAACAAATCCCAAGTTACTGTACCACAATTAAAGACATGGACTTCGAAGTGTGGCTCTTAAATTATCCTCAGGAGAGTCAATGTGGGCATTACCTAACCTCATATTTTGACTTTAAGAACTAGAGGAAAATTGGATACTTTTTATAATTACCAATCACATTTGTATTTTCTGTGTCTCAAAATGCCTGCAGGAGAGACTTTTATAATAAAACTTGACATTTCTGGGGGCCTAGAATAACAACCTATTGTTAAAAAACTGTATACCAGGGAAAAGTTGGTGTCTGGAGGAGTGTTACAGGTGAAATCTAACTCTTGACCTGGGCCACAGCATTGAGTTTCAGTCAGCCCCTTTGCACCAGTTATAGGATCGGTATATGTATGGATTCCCCTGGCCCACTCCCATTGCACCTTTTGAGCCAGTCTGTGTAGGGTCTGTGTAGGGTTGGCATGACGACCCTATCTGCAGTGTAAAGGGGTTCAATAGGAATTGCTTTGTGCTCTCCCCCGGCCCCCTAGCAGCTATTTAGGGCTTAAGTGAGGCAGAGGACTAGTCTGGCCTTCCTCACCACAGGTGAATTTCACCCCTTAGCAATAAGCAACAGAGGGTCCTGTGGCACCTTTAAGACTAACAGAAGTATTGGGAGCATAAGCTTTCGTGGGTAAGAACCTCACTTCTTCAGATGCAAGACCCCTTAGCAATGTTATCTGGAACTGCCAATCTGAGCGGAAACCAGGTAGGCTTCTGACTGGACAAATGAGGAACCTTAAAAAGAAACTGTCACGTCACTTAGTGGAAACCTATAACATACATGTTATTCTCTCTTTTTTTTTAAAGGACTTAATGAAATATATAAAATAAAGTGCACCGTGGCATAAGTGTAACCAACATAATGGGTTCCCATATAATTTTATATCTGAAACACTATCTCTTGGTTTTGCCAACTATAAAGCAACTCCTATAATTTTCAGTCTGGCAGTTTTTCATCAGAATCTGCTTCATATAATTGCACTTTAGGGGTCTTCAAATGTTTCCTTATCTTTGCAGGCTTCACAAGCACCAGCCTGAATGATTTATTGTACTTCTGCCCTTTCTTAGTCTCCTTAAAGGATTTTTTTATTAGGTCTCTTTCCTCAGGGACGGACTCCTGTAAAAAATGCACTGTGCCAGGCTTGTTACAATTTTAATAGTTTATCCTGTCACCTAGTCTTGTAAATGGGCCTTGGAACTTTAGGCATCTTTGAGACTTAATATTATTTAAAAAGTGCCTCCTGCCTCTTCTCTAATTAATTGCAATCAGGAAGGCTAGTTGGTGGACACATGGTGTCACAGCTCTGTGAAATGCTGCCTGATGGCTATAAACACTGCCATATGTTCTCTGTGAAATATTGCCATAATCACTGGCAACAGGAACAGCTGATATGTGATGAAGGATGGTTTCTTCTCATCTTTCTGTTTTATTCTCAAAATCTGTGAGATTGCTGGCTGATCAATTTAATTTTTTTTCCCGCTGCCTCTACTGGTAGTTGATTTGTCTGCTTTTCAAATTTTACTTCATTAACTTTCAGATTTTTATATTCATGCTTCAGATTATAGCTGCCAATGGATTGGTTTGTATATCTTGTCACTTTGCTAATACTACGCTTTAATGAGGCTATGTCCTTAGTTTAAAAGGAAACTTTTACCCTGAAATAGACAGATAGTGTGATTGCTAAAGCCAGGTTGCTGGAAAATGAGAAAGAAACTTAAAAACGAATGAAGAGGAATTTTTCAGCTAGCCAGCGAAGTTCAAGTTCTCCCATGAAAATGGAGGTGGCTGGACAGCTTCTTAGTTTAATTGTTTGCCTGCTTTTTTGGCTTGGGAAACAGTATAAACTTGTACGGAGGGTGGAGAGAGAGAAATCTCAAAAGACAAGACTTTAATATTTAATCAATATTTTTAGGTCTGATCCTTGATCATCCATTGAAGTAAAGGTAAAACTTCATAGAATCATACAAATGTAGGGCTGGAAGGGACTCAGGAGGTCATCAAGTCCAGCCCCATGTGCTGAGGCAGGACCAAGTAAACCTAAACCATCCCTGGCAGGTATTGGTCCAACTTTTTCTTAAAGGCCTCCAGTAATGGGGATTCCACTACCTCCCTTGGAAGCCTATTTCAGAATTTAGCTACCCTTCATAGTTAGAAAGTTTTTCCTAACTTAAACGTCCTTTGCTATAGATTAAACCCATTACTTCTTGTCCTACCTTCAGTGAACATGAAGAACAATTGATCACCATTCTCTGTATAGCAGCCCTTAACATATTTGAAGACTATCCGGTCCATCTTCAGTTGTCTTTTCTCAAGACTAAACCTGCCCAGTTTTTTTTTTAACCTGGACTCATAGATAAGGCTTTCTAAATCTTGTATCATTTTCGCTGTTCTCCTCATAGGCGCCAACTTCCAGATTTCCTGGGGGGGTGCTCGACCCCCTGCTCTGTCCTAGGCCCTGCTCCTACTTCATCCCTTCCCCCAGTGCCCCACCCCTGCCCCACCTCTTCCCGCCCCTGCTCTACCCCCTCCCTCGAGGGTGCCCCATATTCAAATGGTGCCTCCCCAAAGTGGGTGCGGGGCACGAACAAAAGGGCAGGTCACATGTGTGTCCCCCGCACCCAGCCCTGAGTCCACCACACTCTCCCCACCCCATGTTACCTGCAGGGGGGGGGTGCTTTGTCCTCCCACTGCGCCTGCCCTCCTGGCACGTTCTCCTGCTCTCCTTCTCCCCAGGAGCCCCGGCGGGGAGCAGGAGGGAGCCGCTTTTAACGCCGGCCCCTCCCAGTCGCTGATCTGCAGCCCTGCCCAGCAGCTGCCTGAGAGAGCCTGGCTGGGTGGCTTCCGCTCCCCGCCTGGCTCGGCTGCCGGGAACCCCAGCACCCAAACCCGGGCAGGGAGCGGGAGTCACCTCCCCAGCCATGCTCTCGCAGGCAACCGCCACACAAGGCTGCAGAGCAGCATCTCAGTGGCTGGAAGAGGCTGGTCCCGCCCCTTCCACTCCCCGCATCTGGGCCATGCATTGCCCAGCCCGCCCCCCGTTCCTCCCCCAGCATGCTGCCAAACAGCTGATGGCGGCCGGCGGGAGGCACTGTGGGGGATGGGGACAAGCTGATCAGTGGGGCCCGGTGCTGGGGGGGGAGGGGCCTGCCGGTGGGTGCTCAGCACCCACTATTTTTTTTCTGTGGGTGCTCCAGCCCACGGAGTCGGTGCCTATGGTTCTCCTTTGCACTCCCTCCAATTTAGTCACACCTTTCCTAAAGTGGGGTATTCAGAATTGGACACGCTTCTCCAGATGAGGCCTCAACAGTGCAGAGTAGAGTGGGACAGTTGCCTCCTGGGTCTTACATACAATACTTCTGTTAATACAGCCCAGAATATTAGCCCTCTTCACCACAGATCACATTGTTGACTCATATTCAATATGCCATCACTAACCTCAAGATCCTTTTCAGCAGTACTACCACCTTGCTAGTTAGTCTCCATTTTTCAGTTGTGCATTTGATTCCACCCCCCCACTTCCAAGTGTAGTACTTTGCACATGTCTGTATTGAATTTAATCTTGTTGATGTCAGACAAATTCTCTGATTTGTGACTGTCGTTTTGAATGCTAATCCTGTTCTCGAAAGTGCTTGCAACACTTCCCACTTTTGTGTCATCTGCAAATTTTATAAACATACTCTCCACTGCATTATCCAAGTGATTAACGAAAATATTCACTAGCATAGGACCCTGGACTGGCCCCTATGGGACTCCCCTAGATATGCCCTCCCAGTTTGACAGAGAACCATTGATAACTATCTGACATAGACATGCCCAGGCGTGCCCTGGCAGGTATATTAAATATGTGCACTTGCATTTGGAAAGGGCGGGGCTCCTGTGTTATCAGTGGTTGGAGTGGGTTCCCCATGCTGGCCACAGACAGGGCTCCCTCACAGTGTAAGCAGGTGGCAGTGAGTCAGCCTGGACAGCTCATGTAACCCTGTAATGTCTCAAACTATTCTTTGAGTACAGTCTTTCAACCAGTTGGGCACACACCTTATAGTAATTTCATCTGCACCACATTTCTCTAGTTTGCTTATGAGAATGTCATATGGGACTGTGTCAAAAGCTTTACTAAAATCAGAATGTATCAATGTCTATTGCTTTCCCCCCATCCATGAGGCCAGTGAACCTGTCAAAAAATGAAATAAGGTTGGTTTGGCGTGATTTGTTCTTGACAATTCCATGCTGGCTATTCCTTATAAACCCAATTATTCTCTAGATGCTTACAAATGGATTGTTTAATGGTTTGTTCCAATATCTTTCCAGGTGTCAGCCTAACTTCAATTAGTCTATAATTCCCCAAGTCCTCTTTGTTCCCCTTTTTAAAGATAGGTACTATATTTGCCCTTCTTGAGTCCTCTGGGATCTCACCCGTCCTCCATGAGTTCTTGACGATAATTGGCAATGGTTCTGAGATTGCTACAGCTAGTTGTTTAAGTACTATAAACTGAATGTTATCAGCCCCTGCCGACTTGAATACACCTAACTTACATAAATATTCTTTAACCTGTTCTTTCCCTATTTTGGCTTGCATTCCTTTCCCCTTATTAATATAACTGTGTTGAGTATCTAGTCACCATTAATCTTTTTAGTGAGGGTATTGAACACCCCTGTCCTCTTGATGCCATCAGTTAGTAGCTCTCCTTCCTCACCAAGTAGAGGGATCTACTCATTCTTTCATCTTTCTTTAGTTCCTAATGTAGTTCAAGAAACTCTTATTGCCTTTCATGTCTCTTACTAAGTATAACTCATTTTGTGCTTTAGCCTTTCTGATTTTGTGCTGACATGCTTGTGCTATTCTTTTGTCATTAAAGAGCTTCCGATGGAGCCATATTGGTCTCTCACTATTCTATCTTGATTCAAAGGAAAGATAAGTCTGCAGCTGTGCCTTTAATATTGTCTCCTTGAGAAACTGCCAGCTTTTTTGAACTCTTTTATCCCTTCAATTTTTCTTTGCATGGGGCCCCACCTAACAATCAACAGTTCTCTGAGTTTGTTAAAGTCGTTAAAGTCATTAAGTCCAGCTTGCCTGGCTGGCAAGATAGTCTGGAATGCCCAAGAGGACTGTTAGTGCTTTAGGAGTTCACACTTGTTTCTGGGTTGATGAAATCTAATTATAGAGGACACAACCAGGTTGGGGTGTCAGCCCTGTTTCTTGACAGTCTGCCCTGAGGTTGGCACTCATGGTCATGGGTCTCTCCAGACAGTGTGACAATATCACCCCTATTTCCCCCCTCCCCCTTTTATCTTACCCAGATACTTTCAACAGCTCTGCCTCTCACCTCCTTCTGTACCTCAGAACAAGTGTATTTATTCCTGCAACACCTCATCCCTCTTTTCCCCGCCTGTCCTTCCTGAACAAGCTGAGCTCCTTTATATCAATATTCTGGTCTTGAGATCTATTTCACTAAGTCTTTGTGATGCCAATTAAGTCATAATTTAGCTCATGTACTAATACTTTCAGTTCTTCCTGTTTATTCCCCATACTCCTTGCATCTAAGATGTTGATGATGCTCCACCTTGATTTCCCTCTTGTTGCTCCTATCTTCCTAATGTAATTTTCCATTCCCCTCACAACATATAGCATTTTTATGCTTACCTTTGGGCTTTTGTCACCTGCCCCCTTTGAACCTAATTTAAAGCGCTCTCATTAAGCAGGTGAGTTGGTGTATGAAGATGCTCTTCTTTTTGCTCCCAGAGCTCTGTAGTCATTTCTGATCTGCTCAGGGTCATACCTGGCATTAATGCCCACATAGACCAGTGGCTCTCAACCTTTCCAGATTACCCCTTTCAGGAGTCTGATTTGTCTTGCATACCCCCAAGTTACACCTCACTTAAACTACTTGCTGACAAAATCAGATATAAAAATACAAAAGTGTCACAGCACACTATTACTGAAAAATTGCTTACTTTCTCATTTTTACCATATAATTATAAAATAAATAAACTGGAATATAAATATTGTACTTACATTTTAGTGTATAGTATATAGAGCAGTATAAACAAGCCACTGTCTGTATGAAATTATAGTTTGTACTGACTTTGCTAGTGTTTTTTATGTAGTCTGTTGTAAAACTAGGCACGTAGCTACATGAGTTGATGTACCCCCTGGAAGACCTCTGTGTACCCCATACCACTGATTGAGAACCACTTACATAGACAAGTTGCATGGGGTAGTGGTCGGGGATGGATGAGCCTGAGCAACTTTTCTGTAATGTCTTGGATGCGGGCTGCAGGCATCATGGACCATGTCAGGTCAGCAAGTGTATGCTTTCATCCCCCTCAGAAGGGAGTTCCTGACCACCATCACTCTA
>NW_020664562.1:21031967-21063625 GCF_002925995.2 Terrapene triunguis | reverse complement strand
ATGCTTGGCAGAAGAATACTTGATACTATACCAACAGTGGGATAAGAAATAATAAATGTTTGTGTATATGATACTATGCACCAATTTTTTTTCCTTTATATGTTTTGCCTCTGACATTAAGTTCAAAACTCTGGGCCCCAGTCTGTGAACCCTTCATTAAGAGCAGCAATTCTCTTACTACATCACTGTGCTGGAAGCCTCAAATGATTGTCTCCACAGTAAGTACAATTCAATAATGGAGAAGCAGTGTATTAAAGATGTAAAGTATTTGTGTCTTCAGTTAGAATCATAGGGCTCATTTTGAGGTAATCAAATAGAATTGTTTCTAGTTGGTTTATCAGAATTGGTTTCTTTGGAGCCCCTTTTCTGTTTAGAGATGTCTTAGATTACTAATTTTAATGGGTTTGCTAGCTCTGAGAATAATTTTATTTTTTTAAAGAAACAGCTGACTTTTTTTAACAGCTTCCTTAATACTTTGGGAGTTGTAGGCTATTGAAACAGGTTTCTCTCTTTCTCTCTCTTTTTTTAACCTTATGTGCACAGCTCAGGCTATTAAACTGTATGCAGGTGATTGATCTCTTTAATAAAACACAGTTCTTTAGTCAGGAAAGAATGATAAACAAATGTACTTTGTTTGTCCAGTGCTTTGGAGATTATGATAACATGAGGGCATCAAGAATGCCTTTTAACTGATAAGTTAGATGAAACACATCAATTCAGACTTCATTTCAACAAGTCTAGAAACCAATATGCTTAAGTTAATTTTGTTCATGCTTTCTGTTCATTTGTAATACTATGTGCATTTTAACAGAAAATATTTCATACTTAAGTAAAGAGAGGCCCCGGGAGGTAAACGATTCTGGCACTTTCTGGACAATCATTAAACAAGGACGCTGAACAATCACTTTGTCTGATTACATGCTTTTGCTGTTCGTTATAATTCCCCATTCTGCATGGTTTCAATGGACATCTGTCACAAACACACCTGGGGGGAGTGTAACTGTAGAACAGCATGTCGCTAGTGCTAGCCCAGCTGCATTTTTAAAAAGGATGTATACATTACTACAGTCCTGGAAGCAAATATTCCTTGTTCTTCTTACATACATATGGTCTGACTGTCTGCCCATTTACACTGATGTAAATCAGAAGTAACTCCACTGGTATAAAAAACCGAGTATATGAGATGAGAATCAAGCCCTTATTTCTTTAGCTAATCACTAAAAAGCATTCTTTCTATGGCAACTTCTGTTTTTGTGGTATATGCTGTTCTGAAGGACAATACAGCTTTATTAAGATATACCCCTCACCCCCCGTCATATGAACAGTCACAGTTTATGGCACTCTAAAGGAAAATACAGGAAACTTGTCATTATTTTTCTTCAAGTTGTAATGCTTTTTTCATTATACAATGTGATGAAAGACTATTGCCCTCGTTTTTTGGAAGTGTTATGGGAATCCGGCAAAACATAATTCTTTCTACTAATATATGGATATTTTTTTGTACTGCTGTATTTACCAGTATTTTAAGGTGACTGTTTCTAAACTCTCTTTGAGGTGAAAGTTGGCACACACAGTAACTAGCTCAGGAACATATTAAAAAAAAAATCCTTATTTTTAGGGTTAGGCCTGAAACTGAAAGAGGAAACGTTGGCAAGTTCACATACTTTCTGGTCCTCTGTCAAATCCTAATGTTTTGGGTTTCATTACTCTGTGATTCTTAATTATTTGATTTTTGAAAGAAAATTAAAAATAACCAAAATTAGGATCACTAGTACACACAGGAGGGTCTATAGTTTTATCTTGACTGTCAAAAAGTAGCTGCAGAACACCTATCAAAGCTAATGGGAGTTATCTGCCTAAATTACTTTACCTCGAGCAAAGTAATCCTTTCAAATATGAGGGAACAATATTGTTTGTTGTCCCAAATATGCTGCTATATTTTGGCAATATGAGATGGATTAATGGCAGTTTCATCCTTAACTCTTGAATTTGGGAAGGCTGGTTCACATAGTGAGATACGCCTCACATGCAGTTTGACCAAGCTCTATGGCCTTCTTTTATGTAATCTTTGTGTTATGTAGTATGAAAGCTTTTAAAAACATTACTCCCACCTACCCAGTATGCATTGAATTGAAGACCTACAGACACAATACTGGAAAACAAACCTATTTTAAGAAAAGATAGCTTCTTCAGATCAAAAGCTACCCATTTCAACTGTTAGAAGCAAGTGAGTGAGAGATTTTCTTTTTTCATTTAAAATATGTATTTTATTAATGTGGAACTTTGCCTGTAGTACTTATAAAACAGATAAATACAGTATTATTAAATCATTCTTCATGTTCTTTCTCTTGTCACAATCTTACCAGTGTCATAGTTGGTGGGTTAAAGACATTTGTAGTTCATGCAGAATAGAAGACCAAATGTTAAAACAAATAAACAAACAAACAAAAACCCAAGGCACCTCCCTCTTCCCCCCGAAACCCAACAGGATCCCAGTGTTTTCCACAATGGCTGATGAATGTAAACATATCAATAATTACTGAAGAAGTTGGGGAAAGTTCAAATGATGTCACAGAACATTTGGATGCCTCCTTTGAGGCATGGCATGTTGGTTTTTAAAATGCTGTCTGTTAGTAAGTGGATTTGCAAAAGTTTTCTATCTTGTCTTTTGATTTTGACCACTACACTTTCATTTGGAACAATACCCAAGAGTTATCTAATTTGAAACCGTGACTGGTTACACTGCTGTTACACAATAAATGCCACTTGGGCAGACCTAGGCTTATGAATTCTTTCTTAACACTTTTGTGTAACACAGTGTGTGTTGGGGAAATGGGAAGGATTAAGATACAAATCTAGTTTCCATCAAGTGCACCCATAGTCACATACATTGAAACAAGATTCTATCGGGGTGCAGCACATGAGCAGATGTTAAGGGGTGTGATAATGGTGTTAATACTAAGTTCCGTTTTTAGGTATAGTGGAATCTCAGTTAACTGACTAGTTCAATGGGGCTAGATCTAACAGTCACTATTACCAAGAATGTTGAAGTCAGATGCACAATGCCTGGCCCACTATTCTCACACAACAGCTCAGAAAAGAAGAATGATTTTTGTTTTATTTCTTGCCTTGTTTTAATATTGTGGATGTGCAACCCAACCTCTTGTGAGTGAAGGCCTTATTGTGTTTTCAACTGAGTTATGCTATGACAGCACAGAGCAGGCAAGCATTGATATTTGGTAGTAGCCATGGCAACCATGAGTAAAATGTGGGCATGATGCAGGGACAAGATCAAATGACTGACATATCTAGCATGTGCTGGAATTATTTAGACTGCACTATAAAGCTCACCTTTTTTAAAGGATCTCCCTATAGCAGACAATAATATATTATAATAATTAAGGAAAAACAGCAAGGCACTAATGTTGTTGGTGCTCCAGTCCACCAGGAACAACACAACAATCCATGTGCTATGGTTTTTACTTTTCCTTTCCTTTAGCCTCTCTCAGCAGAAAGCTGTATATCGGGTTAACAAACTAGAGATAAAATGCCAAACTAATAGCAAAACTGAGGGCTGTGTTGTGCTGCTTCTGCTGTATTCATTTGTTTTCTCCACTTGTGTTTCACAAGTATTTGTATAAGAGCTGGGTATTATTACTATACAAAGTTTTTCACCAATAGACCTCAAAGTAATTTACAAATGAGGTAAATATTATTAGAGCTGGGTGAAATTTTTCAGAACAAAAATTTGGTGACACAAATGGTTCATAAATTGGTGTCTGTCTCACAGAATTGTTAATTTAAATACAAAAAATTCCAAAAAAACAAACTTTTCATTTTGACATTTTCAAAAATGATGCTTCATTTTAAACTATCCTTCAATTTTATTAAAAAAAATAAATGTTAACAAAATGCTCTAAATTAAAACAAAATGTATAGTTTTAAGTCAAACAATATTTAATTCAACCCCAAATGAATTGTTTTAAAATTGTTTTGGAACAGTCAGCAAACCAACTAATCAGTTATTCACATCGCTTCAGTTATTATCCCTATTTTACAGATGGAGAAACTGAGGCACAGAGTTATGAAGTGACTTGCCCAAGGACACCCAGAAGGCTAATAGCAGAACCAGGAATAGAATCCATATCTTCTGAGTCCAACTGCTACTCTATCTATTAGGTTACACTGCCAAACTCATTTGTGACCCCTCATCTCTCCCTTCCCCCAAGGCAAGGCTGAGTGGCACAGGGTTACAAATGGAGGGGGAGGAGCACTAAAATCTTTCTGGGATGAGTTATACAAATTTACAGTGTAAATAAGTAGTATAAAAGTACAGTATTGGAAAAAGCTGTACAAGCCCTAAGCCCTGACATTTTGTCACAAAGTGATGAAATTCCATGGAAGAGCCATCACAGACCTGGTGCTTTTTTGAGACCACTTTAAGCCCTACAAAAAGACAGCAAGCTCTACAAACATATCTATCTCAGAAATGAGCTGCAAAACAAATGGCTCACGTATGTCATGAGGGAGACTGACTCATCTACTGACCTCCGAGAGCACTCTTCCTGGGTGTACTTGCAAGACCAGTGCTCCCCCCTTCAACTTTGCTTTGTGATTCTGAAAGTCTCTTAACTATTATTCATGTTTGGATTGGAAATCCTAAATAGCATCACTAATATTTCTAATATCTGTGACACTTGGGGAATAATACTCAATACTATTTCCATCCCTAAGAATTGTTTTAAATTGAAATTGGAACTTGAATTATAAGAAGGCAAAGCTCTCTTGGCCTCATTGTTCAGTATTTTAGAAAAACAAACGAGCTTATTTTGATATCAGGTATTCACTTCAAAGTAAACCTTTCACAGTGTGGACATCATGTTCCTTAGGTATTTACTATAGCTTCTTATAGTGCAATTAATTAATATGGTAAATATTATTATAGTAGCTCATTATACAATGTAAAAACTGAATACATAAATGGTATCTTATTTAAGTGAGCAGACATCAGAACTCATCAAAAGCCTCTTTACAGTGGTTCATTTTGCATTTTCTAACAAACCTACGCCTACTATCGTAGTATGCACACTATACAAATCTGCAAAGCGAATTTCTTATGGAGAAAGCAGCCTCTATTGCTCCAATGACAGTGCAGTTCACAGCAGAAACACATTGAATTCTACATAGTAATAGTGCTTCAATAATAGCTAAAAAGGTGTTTTATGGTGGATGTTGATAAATAAACACTTATCCCATATATAGAAATTAAAATAATTGGAATTTCTTTATAGCCTGGATCCAGTGGAGGTCACTGGAGAATACCTTGATATAGAAGGTTAAAATCAAGACTGTTTTGGTTATTTTTCAGCTGTCTGTGGTATATTTAATATAGTATATTTGTATCATGGGTTCTGGTTCCTGTAAATCTATGGTCTCTTTCTTGAATGAATGAGGAGATAAGCAATTGAATTTGAAAGATACTTTATGCAACAGAAAAGCAATTTGATTTCCAGTTATCAAAGGGCAAGAAGCAAACTACCAACTCAACACTAAATATTTATAATCCTTGTCATAGTTCAGGGCAACTGCACCTGTATTCCCCCTCCATGGTCCAGCAAGGGCACCTATGCCTAGGCTTCCAGCTCCCCGGTGGTCATATGTCTTGGGTGGAGACCCATGTCTTTCTCCCTCCTGACCAGGGTTTTTCCAGGTTGCATAGTTCCCAGACTGCCTAAAAAGGCCTATGCCTGTGCTTTGTTTTCTCCATAGAGGCTATGAACAGTTGCAACTAACCACAGTTATAAATTACACACAGCCATAGGCGCCAACTTTCTCCGGTGCTGGTGGGTGCCCGCGCCCCTCCATCCCTTTCCCCACCCCTGGCCCCACCCTGACTCCACCCTTTCCCCACCCCTGGCCCCGCCCCCATTCCAACCCATCCCCAAAGTCCCCGCCCTAACTCTGCCCCCTCCCTGCCCCTATTGGACCCCTTCCCCAAATCCCTGCCCCAGCCCCGCCTCTTCCCCCAGCGTGCCACGTTCTCCCTCCTCCCACCTCCCTTCCTACCCTGCGAATCAGCTGTTTCACGGCGCAAGGGCTGGGAGGCAGTGGGGAGAAGCAGGACGTGGCGGCACGCTCACGGAGGAGGCAGAGGTAAGCTGGAGCAGGGGAGGCAGGGCAGAGCAGGGAGCTGCCGGTGGGTGCTGAGCACCCATCAATTTTTTTCCGTGGGTGCTCCAGCCCCGGAGCACGCACAGAGTCGGCGCCTATGAACACAGCCCTTTCTAATCAAGCACACTTATTCTTAAGGTGGAAGTATTAGGGAAAACATATTAATAACAATAACAACAACAACAAAAGCTTACCAAAGATCACACCTCAACTCCAGCAAGTGCTCTGATAGGTGATCAGTCCTTCAAACCCACACAGGGATCTTTCTGGGGTCACAAGTTCATAACCGCTTTGCTCAAAACAAGAACCATAACAACTCATTCTTTCCTTTATACAGCTTGGACCTCTAAGCTTGAGAATCTGGAAATAGGTAATCAGCAGACAATGGTTGTGTCCTCAGGGCATAGCTCCAAAAGATTTGGGTTTTTGTAGAACTGGAAGTGGAATTTTTCATTCACTTCTCCCCAGGTATTTCCTGGGAAACCATTTAACTTTGTTTGTCCCAAAAGTTCATTCTTGTCTGGAATATTGTTTAAAATAGTCCTTTGAAGTTCATAACCCTTTCTGGGGTTTACAGTGGTCACCTCTGTCCCCTAGAAAAGTTACATGCAAACCCACAATAATACATAAACTTTGCATTTTTAATACAGTGGACTCAAAACCTTCTTAAACTTAATTCAATAAGATTTTTTTTCAAGGATATTGCAAGAAATTGCCATATGTGCACCCACAAGGAGATATATTTCTAGCCAAACTTGAGGGACACTCAACTTGATGGGATGTAACATGATAACATTTAAATGCTGCATCTAATCAATTCCAGAATTTCAGGGAATGTTCTAGGCATCGGTGGGCAGAACCCTATTGATGTTGATGGAAACCAGAAAAACCAAAAGGAGGAAATGAAGGACTCTTGTAGCCGCTGGCAGCTGGTTAGCAGAGATACCAATTTCAACCATCTCTGTAATTGTTGGGTGATGGCAGCCATTAGCACATTCCAACATAACAGTGCCCTTCATTATAGTTCTGCCCCCCAATACAGTTTAAAATGTTGACACACTGTAAGAGAAAGGAAAGCAGGAGAATAGGAAGAGTGTGGGGGATGAGTGCACACACAACCCCTGGCATGTGGGGGAATGGGGACCCTGGCACGGGGGGAATGAATGTACACACACCCTTGGCATGGAGAAGGGGTATGGGTGACCCTGGCATGGGGACAAAGGGGAGGAATTGGGGGGACAGAGCCCCTGGCATGATGGAGGCGGTGTGGGTTGCAGGAGGTCCCTGAAATAGAAGGGAATGTGACAGTAGCACATAGGTAGCTTGAGGGTTGGGAGTGGGGGGGGGGGGGAGAGAGAAGAAGGAATACAAGGAGACCCTGGTGAGTGCAATGAACTTGGCCTAAAGAAGCAACAAAGTGTGCAACCCTCTGGTTATAAAGCTGTGCAGTGGAGACTCTTTATAGCCAAACAGCACTGGGAGGAAGGACTCTGGTAAAAGTTAAAAGCCTTTTTCTGTTTCAGTTTTTCCCTTTGGCCTCTGATTACAAATTGTTTTTATGTAAGTAGTTCTAAAGAAAAATGATTCTAGCATCACTGCTAACATAAAGTACTACTCATAGCATACCTTAATGCTAGTAATGGGTGCTCCTTTTGTGGCATTACAGTCATACTGGTGGTCTTGTTCAGTATTAGATTTTTTTTCTGTAAACCATGGCATTTATTGCCCATAGGAAATGCAGCTACAGGTACCTTTGTTCCCCACATCAACAGGTGTAGAGTGCCCATGTGTGGATTATTGAATTTTAGGAGGTTGCCTGTTTAGCCCAAATTGCTTCAGAATTTAAATTCAGGATTTAAATATCTAACCCTTAACTACAATGGATGATTTTGCTATATATCATATCTTTATATGGATGAACTTTCCTTCTAACTTGCCTTTTTTTGGTACCCATGAAACATTTTAGATTATAAGCAGAACGGTCTGATTATAGCTCTGTTGGTGACATACCATGTCTCATGAGTTGCAAAGTCATGCGTCACTATTACTGTTATTTATATAGCACCATAAATGTACATGAAAGGTGATCAGTAACAAGTGGAAATAAATGTGTCCAGACTTGGCACAGACATTGTGTTTATGCAATAGCATTTTAATGCTGTTCATTTGTAGCTTTAGATAGTTAGCAACAGAAGCTGAAAGTGGCCCATGTGTGGGGGAGCATTGGTTGAGTTTCTGTTTGTCTCTCCTTTGTCTACCTAATTGTGTGTGTAATGCATGTATTTTAAATAGCTGCATTTGGAATGGTGTTACCCAACCATGGTTTTCAACAGCATTTTCCTTGTGAGAAGACTGTGGTTAACTATCATTATTAGGTAACTATACTTAAAATGTAAATTATAGGTGTTTCACACCTGTTTAGCTTTGTTAATAAAAAAGTTAGAATTAAGTAGCCTGGAATAAGGGAGATAATAAAAGTAGCAGCTGGGTATGTGTATGTTCTGAATATAAAATGTCTTGAAGAACATGAAGAATGATGTAAAAAGAATGTAGGTGAGAAAAAAAATCAAGGACTTTTTACGTCATCACTGTTAGTCAAACATTTGGACCTGGAAGTGCAGGGTATGCTGTACTTGAGCATATTCCTGCATTTTGTTCGCTAGTTGCAATAGTGGATATTTTATTAGAGAGAGCCAGATGGATAGACCAGAAGAATGGGACAGACGGGACCGGACAGACCAACCAGACAGATGGACCAAATGGACCACACAGACAGACGGATCAGATGGGTGCACCGGGCACACTGGACGGACCAGATGGATGGACCAGACGTACCGGATGGACCGGACGCACCAGACGGACCAGATGGATGCACCAGACGGACCAGATGGACTGGACGGGGTAGAGTGGACCCGATGGACTGGATGGGACAGACCGGACCAGACCTGACGGATGGACAGAGGGACCAGACAGACCAGACACACAGACGGACCAGGCAGACCAGACAGATGGAAGGACCGGACTGGATAGACCAGACGGACAAACCAGATGGACAAAGATGGACCAGACAGACGAATGCACCTGCCAGACCAGACCAGATGGACAGACAGACCAGACCGACTGGCCCACACAGATCTGTCTGGTCTATCTGTCTCTGGTCTTCTGTTTCTGGTCCCTCCGGTCTGTCCGTTTTGTCCGCTATTTCTGTCCCGTCTGTCCGGTCCATCTGTCCTGTCTGTCTGTCTGGTCCGGCCGGTCTGTCTATCCACCCGGTCCATCTGTCTGGTCCATCTGGTCCGGTCTGTCCATCTGTCTAGTCCATCTGGTCCATCCGTCTGATCTGGTCTGTCTCGTTTGTTGGTCCGGTCAGTCTGCCTGGTCAGGTCTGTCTGTCCATCTGGTCTGGTCTGTCTGGTCTATCCGAATGGTCCGTCTGACTCTCTGTCTGTCTGTCTGGTGCATCAGTTAGGTCCGGTCCGTCTGGTCTGTCTGTCTGGTTTGTCCATCTGGTCTGTCTGGTCCATCTGTCTGCTTCATCTGGTCCATCTCTCTGGTTTCATCAGTCTGGTCTGGTCTGTCCATCTGGTTGGTCTGTCCATTTGTTCTACTTCGTCTGGTGTGTCCATCTGGTGAATTGGTGTGCTCCGTCTGATGTGTCTGTCTGGTCCGTCTGGTCTGATCCGTCAGGTATGGTCTGGTCCAGTCTGTCTGGTCCAGTCTGTCTGGTCTCTCTGTCCATCTGGTCCATCTGGTCCGGTCCGTGTGGTGCGTCCATCTGGTCTGGTCTGTTGATCCGTCGGTCTGTCCGTCTGTCTGGTCCGTCTGGCTGGTCTCTCCATCCGTCTCGTCCATCTGTCTGGTCTCTCTGTCCATCTGGTCCATCTGGCTGGTCCGTCCAGTCCATCCGTCTGATCCATCTGGTCCATGTGATTTGTCCATCTGGTCTCTCTGTCCGGTCCATCTGTCTTGTCCGTCTGGTCTGTCTAGTCTGTCTGCTTTTTCTGTTTGATCCGTCTGTCTGATCCATCTGTCTGGTTCGTTCGTCCATCCATCTGTCTTGTCCATCTGACAGACAGACCAGACCCGACCCGACCAGACAGACCAGGACAGGACAGACCAGACAAACAGACCATACAGACAGACCAGATAGATGCATGCACACATCAAGAATGAGAATCTGGCCCATGGGATTTGATGCATTGCAATGGGAATGCATCAAACTTTGATCCATTCATGGCCATTCCAAAAACTAAAGGGATACTTGTCAACTTAAATCACATTTATGGCTGAATTTTTTTTAACTTACTTTAGAATTTACTTGTAAGAGAAGATTAGAACAATTCAATTAATGAATCCTATGTAAATTGCATTTTAAATGAAGTGCACAGAAAAATGCATGTAAAAGATTGTCCATGAAAGGTTTAACATTAGCTATGTATCTCATTACATCATCAGAAAAAGCTATAATAAACAAAATAAATTAAAACAGATTAAAGGAATGTATTAGTTCTACATTTATATGCCAAATGTGTCAGCAGTTGTGAAAATCAACTAGTTTTACATCAGGCTGAGTGTTTTTATTTTTAGTTAGTATACAAAGCTAGTGGTACTGCAAGTGCACCAGAGGTTCCTAGGATGTCTGTGATAAACTGTATAACTATCAATCAAGTCTGAGCAAGTGAAAGGAAGATACAGCGTAATGTTTTATAGACATTTAATAGCATTTCATTTATTACCTCAGTTTACTACGGCTATGAACTAGTTAACAGCACACATTTCTCAGTGTCTTACAGCTAAGGTTTCAGGTATTTTTAAAGAAAATGAGTGCACTTTGCTTATCCTTTGTAAAAGGAACTTACAAACAGAACTGCAATTTCACTTAATAGCTCTAAACCATTACTCTAATGGTTTGACAAATACCTATGAGGATCGACTGCAATATTTCAGCCAAGAAAGGGCTGAATATTAAATAAATGTAACCTCCCATTGGGTTCTTCTTTAACCCCCTACTTGTTTTGGAAGGTGAATTTAAGAGCTGAAAGCATTTTAGAATAAATGTTAGGGGACGGATGCAGTAGGATCTATGCAGCAGATTAGCACTTTATGCTGGTAATCACAGATCCTTTTTATCTTCCCATTATCCTTTCAAACATGTGATTTCAAAGTGCAGAATTTAAGATGAGAGTTAGGTATACAATTGGCTTGTACCAGCATCATGTAGTGGGTTATGGACAGTTAGCTGATTTCTCTGCTAGCAGTTATTCTATTTTTTTTATTCTTACTTTCGATAACCTGTTTGGATTGACTATTGGGGAAAGGCAAAGTGATTTGTGATTTACCTATTAATGCAATAAACCAAGAGCTTAGTTTTTATGTTTAAGCCAAAAGTCTCTGAGAAAAGAGACTCAAGTATGGCATTCAATAACTAAACTTGTTTAAAGAGAACCAGGAATGAAATTGACAAAATGAGACACAAAATGCGAGCAGAGCAGGAGACTTCACATGATTTGAAGGATTATTTCCTAATCCAAAGCAAACGTTTCCTATAATTTTCCTCTTTATATAAGTATACTTCTGACATTAGTTGATTTCAGTTGGGGGAAATGGGATAATGTCCACGGGACATATGTTCACACTGTGTTGTGAAAGTAAAAAAGGGATTTTTCATATTGAGCATAATTTTTAAATGTTAGTTACAAGTTACGGAAGCATTTGAAATGCATATATATTAGGATGTAGTGGAAATTTTGGGACAAGACTTTGATAACATCCTTAGCAAAACTGCCACAGTAACAATAAACCCTTTAATTACATTCAGGGGAAAAAGAAAACATCGAAGCCTACCTGTAATGGCTGTTTTTATTATATATTTTATTTTTTTTTGACAAGAGAGAAAGTATGCTGAAAGCTTTTGATTACCCAATTGCTATTTCTACAGCAGACAGACAATCAAAAGGCAATTTGGATTCCTAGATAAGTGAGTGTTATCAATTATGCTCAAAACAGAAGATTTTATTTTTAAAGTTGTTCAGATGTTTTCTTGTAGATAAAGTTTGGTTAGTAATGAGCCAAGCCTAAGCAAATCTCCCACTGAAGCAGAAATTGCTACTGTCAAAGCACCTATTCATTTGCTGAGACCTCTTTTTGTTCCTAGTTCCTCTTCTGATACATTGCTGCACCTGTAGTATACCCATGAACTGCTGCATGAATGCTCTTTTTCAAAGCATTACATTCTGATGGAAAAATCATATCCTTACGAATCATCTAAATTACATAAAATCTTTCCTAAATTACATGAAATTCTTACAAGTTAGTTGATTTCTAAAAAGCTTTGATAGACACAAACACACATAATGAGCTGATAACACAAATTAGCCTCTTTCTTAGGATGGAGGATAAAAAAAATGCCCAGAGGCATGAGGAGATCCCCCTGTCAAACCACCCTAGTTCAAGCAGCTAGCCAGCTTGTTCTGCAGCTGGATCAGCAGCCATAGCAGCATGTATCTGCTACACAGGTGTTTTTAAGCATGTGTTTGTTCTTGAGCCAGCCAGAAACTAGTCTTTTATGAGGGTAAAGGAATAATGAGTCATTCACAGATGTCTGCCAGTAGTAAAGTAAATTGTCTACCTATTGTAGTAACAACAGAAATTTAAGAGGTGAAGGCCATGCACAGAGCTGAGAATGAATTATTTTTTGCCTTCCATTATTTATTTATTTGTAGTAGTAGGCACAGTGGACTTAATGCTTTCCTTGCAGATAAAAAGGCCTGATCCCAACCTTGAACTCACAATCTAAAACAGACAAGTGGAGATTGGGGTACAACATCTAACTAAAGTGGTCAAGATTCTGTTTGGTCAGTCACTCATGTTGCCTGGCCAGTTAGAATTTGTCTTCCTTATTATCTTTCTCTTGTCCCTTCATTCCAGTTCACCTTTTTCACCAGTAAGTAATACAGCGTCTTAAATTGTTAGCATCTTAAATTGAACAGTGTGCCAAGTGGCTGCTCTTAACCAAATGCTATGGTGTTCTTGTGAATGAGGCAACATGAATTCTTATGTGTCTTCTGGAAGTTGAAATCCACATCTCTGTAATATTTCAAGGTTCTGCCAGCTCATCATACTGCTAAGATTCTTGTACTACACTGCAGTGCACCACCGTATTCAGCAAGCCTCTTGTCCAACCTTTCTAAATAGTAACTTACATCTATCCCATTTACATGCTTCAGAGAGTACCACCTGTTAAGCTCAAAATTCGTCTTGTAGGGGAGACGGGGAGTGGAAAGATGCACTCACTACTGGTTGTGCAAAGCAGTCATATTTTTAACCATGCTATCAGTAGCACTGGAGATGAGATAGGGATAACAACTTTTTTCCACAACTGGCAACAGCAATATTCTCAGTTTGTTTCCTAACACCAATATAATTGAAAACTATCGGTGAAAGAATTTATTTGGTGTGGATCCTTCATCAACTCATTATTCCCTTCACTGGCTTTTTAGTCATATCTGAATCCAATTCAGAATTGCCCACCAGGTTTTCAAATATCTGTCCATTGCCTTTGACCTTATACACATGAAACTGTACTTCCCTTAGGCAGCTCCACCAGCCTTGGCCACTTCTTTATCCTGTTTGCTTTAACTCCCCATAGTTGAGCACCGCTACCTTTCGGTAAGTAACTTCCCCTCTAAACATCCTTTTATTTTTAGCCAGATTAGCTGACTCTATACAGCATTGGTACCTACTGTGTGTCATAACCATCTCCTTCAGTGACAGAATCCATCTGTAAAAAGAGATTAAGAGGATTTTAATAATAAAATCAGGTGATGCCTCTGCTTCCCCCACCAAAGGATGAGGGGAGCCCTTAAAGGAGCAGCTACACCTCTCTTCCCATTGTCCAAAGACCCCATGGTTTGCACCCCAACCCTCCCGCAACCTTATAGAACCTGCTCAATTACCTAACCAGAGCTACTTTCAGATCTCTTCATTACAAATTCATCCTTCCTTATAACAGAGTTGGTTGTAGAATATAAGAATTCAGTTGCTAAATCTTGGCTCACCTTTGTTGTGTTTGTTGGAAGAGTAGCTTGCAGTTATGCTGACATTTGGCATGTAGCAACATTTTCAGAGAATCATAGGACTGGAAGGGACTTCAAGATGTCATCTAGTCCAGTCCCCTGCACTCGTGGCAGGACTAAGTATTATCTAGACCATCCCTGACAGGTGTTTGTCCAACCTGCTCTTAAAAATCTCCAATGATGGAGATTCCACAACCTCCCTAGGCAATTTATTCCATTGCTTAACCACGCTGACAGTTAGGAAGTTTTTCCTAATGTCCAACCTAAACCTCCCTTGCTGCAATATAAGTCCATTGCTTCTTGTCCTATCCTCAGAGGTTAAAAAGAACATTTCCCCCCCCTCCTCCTTGTAACAGCCTTGTATGTACTTGAAAACTATCATGTCCCCTCTGTCTTCTCTTTTCCAAAAACAAATCCAATTTTTTCAATCTTCCCTCATAGGTCATGTTTTCTAAATGTTTAATCATTTTTGTTGCTCTTCTCTGGACTTTCTCCAATTTGTCCACATCTTTACTGAAACGTGGCACCCAGAACTGGACACAATACTCCAGCTGAGGCCTAATCAGTGCAGAGTAGAGTGGAAGAATTACTTCTCGTGTCTTGCTTACAACACTCCTGCTAATACATCCCAGAATGATGTTCACTTTTTTTTTTTTTTTTGCAACACTGTTACACTGTTGATTCATATTTAGCTTGTGGTCCACTATGAGCCACAGATCCCTTTCTGCAGTACTCCTTCCTAGGCAATCATTTCCCATTTTGTATGTATGCAACAGATTGTTCCTTCCTAAGTGGAGTACTTTGCATTTGTCCTTATTGAATTTCATCCTATTTACTTCAGACCACTTCTCCAGTTTGTCCAGATCATTTTGAATTATAATCCTATCCTCCAAAGCACTTGCAATCCCTCCCAGTGTGATATCGTCCGCAAACTTTATAAGTGTGCTCTCTATGTCACTATCTAAATAATTGATGAAGATATTGAACAGAACCGGACCCAGAACTGATCCCTGCAGGACCCCATTCATTATACCCTTCCAGCATGACTGTGAACCACTGATAACTACTCTCTGGGAGCTGTTTTCCAACCAGTTTTGCACCTACCCTATTGTAGCTCCATCTAGGTTGCATTTCCCAAGTTTGTTTATGAGAAGGTCATACGAGACAGTATCAAAAGCTTTACTAAACTCAAGATATACCATGTCTACCACTTCTCCCCTATCCACAAGGCTTGTTACCCTGTCAAAGAAAGCTATCAGGTTGGTTTGATACAATTTGTTCTTGACAAATCCATGCTGACTGTTACTTATCACCTTATTATCTCTTGATGTTTGCAAATTGGTTGCTTATTTATTTGCTCCATTATCTTTCCAGGTACAGAAGTTAAGCTGACTGGTCTGTAATTTCCTGAGTTGTCCTTATTTCCTTTTTTATAGATTGGCACTATATTTGCCCTTTTCCAATCTTCTGGAATCTCTCCCCTCTCATTGAGTAACGGGCTGACCCTGTCCTTGGTCTTCCTCTTGCTTCTAATGTAGTTGCAGATGTTTTCCTGTTACCCTTTATGTCTCTAGCTAGTTTAATCTCGTTTTGTGCCTTGGCCTTTCTAATTTTGTCCCTACATACTTGTGTTATATTCATCCTTTGTAATCTGACCTAGTTGCTACTTTTTGTAGGACTCTTTTTTGATTTTTAGATCATTGAAGATTTTGATAGATGGTGACACAGAACAGGATGGTAGTGGTAGCATGTCCCTTTAATTCAGGCTTGACTGACTATCCAAAAGAGCCTAAAAAGCTAATAAGGGGAGTTGTGACTGTAGCCTTCATTAATTCTTATAGTTCTTCTCTTCTGAATTATGTTTGGGATTAAAATTGATCTTTTCTAGACCAGTGCATTGAGGAAGTAACTGTTTAACTCCTCTCTTTGTTTCCCTGAGTTAAGATTAAAAATATTGCTACCTGGCCAATCCAACTAAGCACATGACATGGAGGGAATGGGAGGAAAAATGTTTTGAAATATCACTGTATCCCTTGCCTCTCTTTTACTGGTTACCCAAGCCTTTGGCTCATCCAATTTGGCAATGAGCTGGGGAGATAAGATTTAATATCTGTATGTTAAATCTGAGTGAATATATACTCTCTAGACATAATTGAAATGTCAAGGTAGATTTTGTTTGTTCAGGTATAGTATAGTAAGTACAAGTAAATGTGTCTTGCTACAGCTTGTGTTTCTGCAGTAATGGAAAGATCATACAACAGGAAGAGTATAGCTTCTTAGTGTAGGAAAAGTTTGTTACCCATCCACCTATTAGGAAATTAAATACCTTCTCTCTCTGGGTTCGTTACTGCGCCTATGATTATAGGAACCCAAACGGTTCCAATGGTGGTTCAGCTCACTTTTTGTAATGCCATCTCTTGTTATCCTCCTGAACTTCCTCTTACAGATAAGGAGGAGGATTATAACTACCGCCTTTGTAGTGGTTATTATTGGTAAGCACTGACAACATGTTTGGTACAATGCTCTCTCCCTTAAAGAGCTGCTGGAGCACATAATCACTTCATGTCAATAGTGCAATGTCACTATTGACTCTGGGAACTCTCCTCCTTCCCCACCGTTATTCTGATATCCTCTGACAGAGTGAAAACTGTGACCAGATATTAACAATTAAAATTTACTTTTCCAGATTCAGTTTCCCTTCCCCAGCTTTTGTAGATCAACATAAGACCATGTGATCAACTGAGATCTCAGCTAAAGCGGATTGCACTGGGGTAGATATTAATCGCCTAAAGAGTAGAACTCATTCAGATTATCTTGTTTTGAAAACATTTTACATTGCAGTACTGATGATTTGGAAATATGGGCATTAAGGCTCAAAATAAAGTATAATCCACACACATTGTATTTTTGGTTCCAGATATTCCTTGAAGTGGCAAAATACAATGCTTTTTCTTAACCATTTCCACCTCATTCACAAACAAATCTTCATGATGACGCAGATACTTTTTTCTAAGTGTCTCTCTATTCAGAAGTTTGAATCAAAAACAGCTTGTCATATTGACTAAGAGATACATTTGATGTTGCCTAGTTCATCTCCCCATACAGGGACATTTTGACACAGTGTATTTGAGCACTAATAATGACATTAGAAGATGTTGGAAAGAGATCTAATTCAGCATGCAGAAGTGACTTTGCTGTCATCTCCTATTTTCTGCACAATTGACAGCAGATACTTGGGGCTGAATCTTTATTTCAGGTCAAATTTCCAAGGCATGAGGCTGTCTGTTAGAAACAGATAAGACCAAAACCAATACCAAAGCACTTGTTGGAAGTGTCAGCAGTGCTGAGAATTTGAAAAGGATGCTTCAGTTTTCTGTTTAGGACATGACACGACAACATATGTTTTAGCAGCAAGAAAATCCAACCAACAACCACCTGTCAGTTTCCCAAGTTTCCTACTGCAAAGATTTTACAAAAGAAGTCTTATTTATTTGGGAAGAGGAGATGATTTGTTTTCTACTAATGTGGCATCTCTGTCACACTTTCTAGCTAACATACTCTAAAATTCTTCAAAGGAATCAAAGTAGGTACAATATCTTCATGACCCAAAATGGTAAGCCATGGTTTTAGCCTTCATTGTCAAACAGGCAAATGCAATTCATATCTACATCTGTCTTTTAGTGCGTAAGATACTCAAAGAGTAGAATAAAAATGTCTCTAAGGCAACTCTTCTTAAAATTATACTACATACATTTCATAAATAATCAGATCTCAAACCTCTTCAGTCTCTGTCATTAACTATGCTATTACTCCTGACTTTCCATTTGGTGTGTGCTATTATTAAAGTATGGCACTATAGTAACTTTGCTCAAAGGGCACCCAATAAGTGATTCAAAAATAAAATACACAAAGGACTCAATTTTATATAGCAGCCTGATGGGTTGTGATAATACCCCGGGCACCCTCACAAATGTTTCATAAACTCCCCAGACTCATGTCCATTATATATACTTTGTTAATAAAGAGGAATTCCATTGGTCTGAGTTCTTTGTAAAAATGTGGAAAGGGGATTTATCACAGCCCTTAAAAGAATCCCAGTGGCATGGCATACTATGTACTATTAAAAATGTATCTGTGGCTCTCCAGGTATGTTTGATGGAACATTTTTTATTAAAAATGTATGGGATGTTACAGATGTTGCAGAAGATAAAGGCCTTATCCTTTTATGTTTGTTGGTGCTATAGCAAAGAAAAAGAAACCCTGATGTATATGCTATGGAACTAACAGTCAAATATCTGTGGAAAGAGGCGGACACAAGAATCCTCAGCTTCAGGAGCCAAATTTAAGCTGAAAATTATACCCTAGGTTATTTAGCTACTACGCTGCATTTAACTCCACATAAAGACTTTGGACTACACTGATCACCAAGGGTATGATTTTACAAAAGTGAATGAGGTGGCTTATGCATACTATAGAGCAGTGGTATTAGGACCTATCTGAGTTAGCAGCCAAAAAAAAAAAAAAGCAAAAATCTTATGCATATAGAGTGCAACTATATGAGTGCAAGAAATTTGGATCCCATTTTCCGATACATTTGGATAAAAAATGTCGATATGGCCCAAAGAATGCCAGATCTCCATCCCCAACTCACCCCTTCTCTTTTCCACTTCCCCCATCTCCTCCTTCCTATCTCTCCCTATTCATGCATGGCTTCTCCAGTTTTATTACTGGGACATCTATCCTAACGTGCTAGGTCTATGCAGGGGCGGCTCCAGGCACCAGCGCACCAAGCGCGTGCCTGGGGCGGCAAGCCATGGGGGGGCAGCCTGCTGGTCGCCATGAGGGCGGCAGTCAGGCTACCTTTGGCGGCATGCCTGCGGGAGGTCTGCGGGTCCCGCGGCTTCGGCGGCGGGTACACCGAAGGCACGGGACCTGCAGACCTCCCGCAGACGCGCCGCTGAAGGCTGCCTCACTGCTGTGCTTGGGGCGGGAAAATACATAGCGCCGCCCCTGGGTCTATGTAGTATTGTTTGTTTTTGTATTGACCAGTCTTGCAGCTTTGACAAATTGTAAAATTGTGTAATTGCATACTTCTGTTGGAGCTCCCGTGAAGCATGTGGTATTTGGAAAGATATACATACTGTAAGTCATTTACCTTTTTGTACATTTCATTCTGTTTCTTTATCAAAATCCACTAAAATGAATTAACCAAACCAAACCCAAACAAACAAAACACCACGAGCACAATGCTGATCTTACATGGGTGTAAATCAGGTATAACTCACTGAAGTCAACAGAATTTCTCTCAGGCCTGGTCTACACTACGAGTTTAGGTCGACTTTAGCCGCGTTAAATCGAATTAAGCCTGGACACGTTCACACGACGAAGCCCTTTCTTTCGACTTAAAGGGCCCTTTAAACCGGTTTCTTAACACCACCTCCGACGAGGGGATTAGCGATAAAATCAGCCTTAGGGGGTCGGAATTGGGTTTGTGTGGACGGAATTCGACGTTATTGGCCTCCGGGAGCTATCCCACAGTGCTTCATTGTGACCGCTCTGGACAGCACTCTCAACTCAGATGCACTGGCCAGGTAGACAGGAAAAGCCCCGTGAACGTTTGAATTTCATTTCCTGTTTGCTCAGCATGGAGAGCACAGGTGACCACGCAGAGCTCATCAGCACAGGTAGCCGTGATGGAGTCCCAGGATCGCAAAAGAGCTCCAGCATGGACAGAACGGGAGGTTCGGGATCTGATCGCCATATGGGGAGATGAATCAGTGCTGGCCGAACTCCGAAGCAGTAAACGAAATGGCAAAATATTAGAAAAGGTCTCCAGGGCCATGAAGGACAGAGGCCATAACAGGGACGCACAGCAGTGCTGCGTGAAAATTAAGGAGCTAAGGCAAGCCTACCACAAAGCCAGAGAGGCAAACGGAAGGTCCGGGGCTGAGCCGCAAACATGCCGCTACTATGCAGAGCTGCATGCCATTCTAGGGGGTGCAGCCACCACTACCCCAACCATGTGCTATGAGTCCCTCACTGGAGAAACACACAGGGAAGCGGGTTCTGGGGACGAGGAAGATGAGCCTGAAGATAATGTAAATAGCTCACAGCAGCAAGGAAGCGGAGAAACCAGTTTCCCCAACAGCCATGATATGTTTATCACCCTGGACCTGGAACCAGTAACCCCCGAACTCACCCAAGACCCTGTGGGCACACAGGGGACCTCTGGTGAGTGTACCTTTGTAAATATTACACATGGTTTAAAAGCAAGCGTGTTTAATGATTAATTTGCCCTGGCAATCGCGGCCAGTACAGCTACTGGAAAAGTCTGTTAATGTGTATGGGGATGGAGCGGAAATCCTCCAGGGACATCTCCAGAAAGCTCTCCTTCATGTACTCCCAAAGCCTTTGCAAAAGGTTTCTGGGGAGGGCTGCCTTATCCCGTCCGCCATGGTAGGACACTTTACCACGCCAGGCCAGTAGCACGTAGTCTGGAATCATTGCATAACAAAGCATGGCAGCGTATGGTCCCGGTGTTTGCTGGCATGCAGACAACATCCATTCCTTATCGCTCTTTGTTATCCTCAGGAGAGTGATATCATTCACGGTCACCTGGTTAAAATGGGGCAATTTTATTAAGGGGACATTCAGAGGTGCCCCTTCCTGGTCTGCTGAACAGAAATATTCCCCGCTGTTAGCCACGCGGTGGGGGGAGGGGTGAAGTGATCATCCCAGAGAATTGGGTGTGTGGGGGAGGGATATTAGTTGGGTTTGTGCTGCACGTTAACCCTGAAACCGCAGCAGCCCCTCCTTTTACATTGCAAACCCATTTGAAATGGCCAACCCAACGGGTGCTTGGTATGGTTAATGATAGCAGTACTCTTTGAAACCATCCCCACATGTTAAGAAGGTTAAAAGAGCCAAAAGACTGTGTCTTACCATGGCTGCCTGCAAGCTGAAATCTGTGACCTGGCACTGCGTGAGTGATCTCTCACACCAAACAGGCAGGCCCTCAATATAAGAGGAAAAATGCGACCTTGTAACGAAAGCACATCTGCTGTGTAGTGTGACCAGCAAAATGTAATGTGAAAGAGTGTACACATTGTTCTCTAAAATGTATCTTTTTTAACCACCTCTCCCTTCTCATCCACCAGCTGCAAATCATTCTCCTTCACAGAGGCTAGTGAATATTCGAAGAAGGAAGCGAAGGACGCGTGATGAAATGTTTACAGAACTTCAGACTGCCTCCCACACTGACAGAGCCCAGCAGAATGCGTGGAGGCAGTCAATGACTGATTACCGAAAAGCCCAATATGAGCGAGAGGAGAGGTGGCGGGCTGAATCGCGGGAGGAACAGAGGAAGTTGCGGGCTGAAGATGAGAGGTGGCGTCAGCTTGCACACAGAAAGCAAGAGTCCATGCTCCGGCTGCTGGAGCATCAAACTGATATGCTACAGCGTATGGTTGAGCTGCAGGAAAGGCAGCAGGAGCACAGACCGCCGCTACAGCCCCTGTGTAACCAACAGCCCTCCTCCCCAAGTCCCATTGCCTCCTCACCCAGACGCCCAAGAACACGGTGGGGGGGGCCTCCGGCCACACAGTCACTCCAGCCCAGATGATTTCCCGAGCAATAAGTGTTAAAGTTTTAAAGTTTTAAACTGCAGTGTGTCCTTTTCCTTCCCTCCTCCCACACCATCCCGGGCTATCTTTGCAATTATCCCACAAGTTGTGTGATGAAGTAATAAAGAATGCATGAATGTGAAGTAACAATGACTTTATTGCCTCTGCAAGTGGTGCTTGAAGGGGGGAGGGTAGTAGGGGAGGGTGGGGTTGTTGGTTTACAGGGAAGTAGAGTTAACCGGGTGGGGGGGGGGCGGAGATTTCATCAAGGAGAAACAAACAGAAGTTTCAAACCGTAGCCTGGCCAGTCACAAAACTGGTTTTCAAAGCTTCTCTGATGCGCACCGCGCCATGCTGTGCTCCTCTAACCGCCCTGGTGTCTGGCTGCGCGTAATCAGCGGCCAGGTGATTTGCCTCTACCACCCACCCAGCCATAAATGTCTCCCCCTTACTCTCACAGAGATTGTGGAGCGCACAGCAAGCAGCAGTAACAATGGGGATATTCTTTTCGCTAAGGTCTGAGCGAGTCAGTAAGCTGCGCCAGCGCGCTTTTAAACGCCCAAATGCACATTCCACCACCATTCGGCACTTGCTCAGCCTGTAGTTGAACAGGTCCTGACTCCTGTCCAGGCTGCCTGTGTATGGCTTCATGAGCCATGGCATTAAGGGGTAGGCTGGGTCCCCAAGGATCACGATAGGCATTTCAACATCCCCAACGGTTATTTTCTGGTCCGGGAAGAAAGTCCCTTCCTCCAGCTTTCTAAACAGAGCAGAGTGCCTGAAGACGCGAGCATCATGTACCCTTCCCGGCCAGCCCACGTTGATGTCGGTGAAACGTCCCTTGTGATCCACCAGGGCTTGCAGCAGCATTGAAAAGTACCCCTTGCGGTTTATGTACTCGGTGGCTTGGTGCTCTGGTGCCAAGATAGGGATATGGGTTCCATCTATCGCCCCACCACAGTTTGGGAATCCCATTGCAGCAAAGCCATCCACTATGGTCTGCACATTTCCCAGAGTCACTACCCTTGATATCACCAGGTCTCTCATTGCCCTGGCAACTTGGATCACAGCAGCCCCCACAGTAGATTTGCCCACTCCAAATTGATTCCCGACTGACCGGTAGCTGTCTGGCGTTGCAAGCTTCCACAGGGCTATCGCCACTCGCTTCTCAACTGTGAGGGCTGCTCTCATCCTGGTATTCTGGCGCTTCAGGGCAGGGGAAAGCAAGTCACAAAGTTCCATGAAAGTGCCCTTACGCATGCGAAAGTTTCGCAGCCACTGGGAATCGTCCCACACCTGCAGCACGATGCGGTCCCACCAGTCTGTGCTTGTTTCCTGGGCCCAGAATCGGCGTTCCACGGCATGAACCTGCCCCAGGAACACCATGATTTCCACATTGCTGGGGCCTGTGCCTTGTGAGAGGTCTAGGTCCATGTCCATTTCCTCCTCACTCTCGTCGCCGCGCTCTACTCGCCACCTCCTCGGCTGGTTCCGGTTTTGCTTTGGCATGTCCTGGCTCTGCATATACTCCAGGACAATGCGCGTGGTGTTCATAGTGCTCATAATTGCCGCGGTGATCTGAGCGGGCTCCATGATCCCAGTGCTAGCTATGGCGTCTGGTCTGAAAAAAGGCGCAAAAGTAGTATCTGACGGACCAGGGGAAGAAGGGAGGGAGGGAGGGAGGGGCGAGTGACGACATGGCGTACAGGTACAGGGAATTAAAATCAAGAAAGGTGGCTTTGCATCAGGGAGAAACACAAACAACTGTCACATAGAATGGCCCCCCCCCCCAAAGATTGAACTCAAAAAGCCAGGGTTTAACAGGAGGGAGGGGGGAAGCAAATGAATACAGAATAAATCTATTTTTTACATCTTAAGACGATGGTGCAGCATGACTGATAGCCCTTGGCATTTTCTGGGTGCTTGGCAGCAAATACTGGGCGCTTGGCAGTAAGCCTTCAGGTCTATTGCACCATCTGATACCCACTGCAGTATGACAACGATGGATACCAGTCGTAATATACTATCTACTGCCCAAAAGGCAAGGGGTTGCTGCTGTGTAGCAATCTAGCCCCACGTCTGCCAGCCCCATGTCTGCCAGCACCCAGATCGCCATCGGCCTCTTCTGGGTGCTTAGCAGACAATACTGGGCACTTGGCAGAAAATAGCATACTACGACTCTGCTAACGTGTGATGAGCCAACAGGGCGCGTGGCAGAAAATGGCATACTACGACTGATAACCATCATTGTCTGCCCAGGTGCCCATGATCAACAGCCACTGCTGTCCGATGAGGACGGTTACCAGTCGTAATAAACCATCTACTGCCAAAAGGCAAGGGGGCTGGTGCAATGCAGCCCCACGGCTGCCAGCCCCACGGCTGCCGGCACCCAGATCGCCAATGAAGGCTACCAGTCATGCTGCACCGTCTACCGCCAAAAGGCAGTTAGCTGCTGCTGCTGTGTAGCAATGCAGTCCCACGTCTGCCGGCACCTAGATGACATATGGTGACGGTGAGCTGAGCTGAGCGGGCTCCATGCTTGCCGTGGTATGTTGTCTGCACAGGTAACCCAGGTAAAAAGGCGCGAATCTATTGTCTGCCTTTGCTGTGACGTAGGGGGAGGGACCTGACGACATGTACCCAGAACCCCCCGCGGCACTGTTTTGCATCATCCGGGCTTTGGGATCTCAACCCATAATTCCAATGGGCGGCGGAGACTGCGGGAACTGTGGGATAGCTACCCATAGTGCAATGCGCCGGAAGTCGACGCTAGCCTCGGTACTGTGGACGCGGTCCGCCGAACTAATGCACTTAGAGCATTTTATGTGGGGACAAACACAATCGGCTGTATACAACCGATTTCTATAAAACCGGCTTCTATTAATTCGATCTAATTTCGTAGTGTAGACATACCCACATGTAAGGTCAGAATAGGCCCCCCTGCCTCTACTTTGTAAGATCATCTCTGTGTTTTGCCTTTTGTGTGTAGCCTGATCTACACCCTCAGGGAAAGTTTCTGAACTTAAATTCTTGAATGGATTCAGTAATGCTCACACCTTTGGAATTGCAATGATAACCTCCTAAAGTAATTTTTTTAACAATGGAAAAAGTGGGAGATGTGGGGTTTGGGTTTTTTTTATTTATATATATATATATATTTGATTTTGTAATATGTGAAGGGAACAGTATAGTTTAGGACCCAAGGGAATACCTTTTCAAATATGTTCTCAGTTACTCTTTAAGCTGTGTTAAACTAATCAGCAGTTAGCAGAAGTACATATCTGCAAGTCATCCTGCGCTGCGTATAATTCTAGATTAAACAATTGAATGCTTTTCATAGCACTTGGAATCCACTGTGATCCAGGGAAACTTTCAGGTGCCTAATGTCTACACTAATTTTACACAATTAAAGAATTCCAATAGGCAGGTTTCTATATGACAAAAACCATGACTGTTAACTAATCCTCTTGTTATCAGTCCCAGTAAAGTGCCTAATGGTTGAGTAGACTCTGGAGATTAAACTGCCTTTAGAGATGGTCCATCGAGATCAAGGCTGGTGGCTCATTGGATTGTTAGTGTAGGGAAAGTAGCAATGCTGCGGCCTATGCTCTACTTGTTCTGTGCAAAATCAGAGGATTTCGGCTTTCAGGCGATAATCAGGCACTGGTCAGAAATATTAAAAAGAAACAAAAAACAGTAAAATGGAAAAGAGAGGGAAACTAGAAAATAAATCATGAAGAAAAACAGTTAAATAGTATAAGCATTAGTTGCCCCACAATGTGCTGACCATTGTTGCTGAGGCAGCATAACGGAAGGATTGTGTGGCACTTTGAAAAAGCTCATCGTAAATGACATCTGTTCTCACCCTCTCAAGAGTAAGCAGGAAGAAGAGAAAGAGTTGTCTGCTTCTCCATACTCTGGTCACTGAGCAAAGGCTCAATTTAGCTTCAAAGTAGAGAGAATCTGCCACAGACAGTTTACAAACAGAAGAGGTGAAATTAATGGAGTACACACATTATTTGTGAATTGTTTGTCCAGCTCTAATCATACATCTCCACCTTTAAGTTTTGATTTTTTAAAAACGGGACTTTGTAATGTTTTTAAAATACAGTGGGGCTTTGGATTGTGTTGGATTAGAAATAGATGTGCAAGAGCAACAGAGAATGTGAACCTCCCTCAAAATAAAAAAAACCTCACTTGCAGGAAATAAATACTTACCTCCAGAAAAAGTACACTTAACTGGAAGTACTGATGGGTTATTTACTTGCTCAATATTTTGAGCTCGTAAAAGATTATAATCTACACAAATGGCATCAATAGATCTAAGATACAAAAGGGTAATCCAATGCAGGTGCACTCCTTTACGGGTCTATAATTTTGGGATCTATTTTTAGGGCAGGAAAAAATGAGCACGTTGTTTATTTGTCACTGTATGGTTAGAAATAGTTGAATAGTTTCCTCATAAACATGGGACATGTGATCAGGGCCGGGTCTAGGCACCAGCGTTCCAAGCATGTGCTTGGGGTGGCACTTCAAAAGGGGCGGCACTCCGGCTCTTTGGGACGGCACTTTTCAAGGGGCGGCATTCCGGGTTTTTTTTTTTTTCTTTTTTGCTTCGGCGGTGGCACTCCGGCTTTTTTTTTGCTTGGGGTGGCAAAAAACCTGGAGCTGGCCCTGGATGTGATCAGTATGCTCCCTGAATTGTTAAAATGTGGTGTATAGAGACAGTGGAGTCAAGAATTTTGGGAATGTATTCTCTTGATAATTTTGTATGTAATAAAATTTTATTTTGTTTTGCTGGCCAGTATTTACAGGGTTTGTTTTTTGTTTTTTGTTTGCTACCACTGCTCCACACTGCTTGTAAGAAAGAAAGGAAAGGCAAGCCAGTGAAAACCACCAACAAAGATCAGATCTGCAGTAAACACAAATAGAAATAATTTCCATAGGACTACAAAGGGCTTGCCTACACAGGGACACTCGGGATAGTTAAGGCAAATCACCTCAAGATATGAAGTCAATGTGCATAAATTAAAGTGCCTTAAACCCCTGTGCGGATGCAGCAGTAAAAGTGGTAGCCAAGAAGAAGAGCTTTGTGTAACTCAGAAGCTTGTCTCTCCCACCAACTGATGTTGGTTCAATAAAAGATATTGCCTCGCCCACCCTGTCTCTCTAACATCCACACAGGGATTTAACACACTTTAACTTCATATCTTTAATTGATTCACCTGACCTTGCCTGACTGTTCCTGCATAGATGTGACCAGAGTGTGGGTGCTACTACTGCTTTTGTTGCAATCAGTGTTGATAAGCTGCAGAGGTCCTGTTTAGGCAAACTGGCTCTGGCAAAATAAGAGCAACTCCAAATTTTTGTTTCTCTCTTAACCCAAACACAACCTCTTAATCTGATTTCAGTTTGTTTCAGAAAATTGCTCTTCCACAACTTGCCCATTGAATGATATCTGTATTCCCTCCCACCTGCCTTTTGCACACTGACCCAAGCCCCACTTTCTCCACTCCCTATTTCCCACCTGAACTCAATGACATTCACAACCATCTTTTTTTTTTATTCATGTTGCTGCTTGGTCCTAGCAAGTGACACAATCTATCTGCTGTTTCCTGAGCAGCCACTCATTTGATTAGTGCTAAATTCTCTTTTTGACATTCTAAGAGTTAAGTCCTCCATTGATTGCAACTGATACAAAATGGGCTTCCCCATACTGTCCTGCCATTGTTTCAATCGTGATTTAGAGGGACCACCTCCAGTTGTGGAAGGATAATTTAGTTTCTGTGGATGGTTTCCATTTTCAGTTTATCAGGAAATTCCCTCCCACTCCCCTGAATGATTTACTTGCACTGGGTACTTGCTACATTGCAACAAAATCAATTTTTCAATCTAATCTACCTGCCAGGTCCCTGGGTTGCTGAGAGGATGGTGAAAAATTCCACCTCACCCAGGCCAATGTGGCAGTGAGGGAAAAATTTCTTCAGGTGCTGGTCCCTGTCAGTGTGCCACTTTGGGTGGGCATGCACTCCATGCACTTGAGACTGGACGATTTTTGCTAGCAGTATCTGTTGGTCTGCACTGGTGCCTTTCTCCTCCTCAAGTTCCGCACTGAGGACATAAGAAGTGGTGTAGACTGACCTCCTCTCCTGTTCCTTTCTACTGCTGCATGGTCTGAGATGGAATCTCTTCAGGGACCATGAAGGTCTTCAGGTGAATATATTGTTTATAGGACATGTTTAGTATTTTAGTTAAATATCAGGGCCTCCTTTCACCCCTCCCCTATATGGGGTGACTATTCTTCCGAAGATCCTGGACTTGAAGAATTGTATCTACTGTCACTGGATTTTTCTCATTAGTGATGATCACCAGATGTGCCTCTGCTGCCTTGAAGATGCTCATGTAGCTTTCAAGTGCAATATCTGCCACTCCTTTCCCAATTGGACCCACCAGGCATGGGAGGACAGACTTAGAAAACATGTCATGGAGCATGCAATGAGGCCTTATTCTGATCCAGGCTGGGCAGATCCTTTGTACAATTACCAGAAGTACCTAGGTGCATACCTCCTAGTTCGGTGACTTCTGACACAGGAGTGGACAGGAGCAGAGCCAAGAACTCCACTTCTCTGGCTCACCATGAGGGTAGGGAACTCTCATAGATCTAGAGAGAAATCACCCTCTAAAACCACCTCCAGGAGGATGTACCATTTAAGTCAGGGGAAACTTTTGCTTCTTGGAGGCTCAGGAGCTGTCACTAATCCACAAGCTCCAAAGAGAAAAAGTGCTTCAATGTCACCAACAGGGATAGGACTGTTACCAGCACCGACCAAGTCAAAACATTAGAAGCCTAAGTCAGGATAACCATTGGTACTGCCCAAACAACAACAGGCACCCCTGGTACTGCTGCATTTCAGTAAAGAGGCTTCAGCATCGAAGACCCTAGCGAGGCTGGCTCTGATGGCGCAAAGAGGGAAGAAGCCCATGCCCTTCTATAAATATAGATATATGATCCCAGAGGACTTTATCATCCTTCCAGGCTTGGAGTCTCCCTCCTCTTTGGATCCGATCCTCACTAGAGAGATCCGGACTCCATTGGTACCAAGACGGTGTGAGCATAAAATCTGCTCTCCTATACCCCATTACTAGCAGTGGGATGTCTTAATACTCGGTTCCAAAGACATTGCCACTGGAAGTGGAGCCTACATTCTCCTCCTCTGGGGTGTTGGGAGAAGTTAAGGGACCGTCATCATGCTCTCAGAGACAAGACATCAGACCAAATAGAGGGTCCAGAATTTCTTGGGCATCCTCGCAGTCTTACAAGACAAGGTACCCATGGGACTGAAGGAACCCTATGCCATAGTGCATCCTCAACCAATATTTGATCCTTCTAACTAGTTTTACTGGGGACCATGGGATGTGTACAGACACCATAGTGAATCTGTATGGTCCCATCGAGAATCATTACATCCTTCCTCTCCCAGAGAGGAGCCTGAACTTCCACAAGAACCTATGTAAGAGGAGGAAGAGGAACCAATGATACTGCCTGTCGCATCAGGAATATCCTCATCTCCTCATCTTTGCTCTGGACTCTCCTTCTCTGCCTGATGACTATAGGAAGTTTCAGGATTTACGGAGAAGAGTGGCTCATGCACTCCAGATCCCCCCTCCTCACAAGCTCTTGAATATCTTAGGATGCTGGGTCTAATAAAATAGTGCTCCCTATGAATGAAACCATTTTGGAGCCTGCCTGCAACATGTTCCCCCACTCCTAAGAGGGCTGAAAACAAATCTTGTGCCAGTCAGAGGAGCAGAATTCTTTTTATGAACCCTGCCCAAAACTCTCTCATTATACAAGCTGGCACCGAGCGAAGCAGATGCCATCAGTCATGCTCCACTCCCTCTGACAAGGAGACTAAACAGCTGAACCTCCTTGGGAGGAGAGTCTTCACCTCAATCAGTGTGCAATTCAGAATAGCCAATTACCAATATCCAATTAGGTGCTAACATCTAAATATGTTAATTACTCAAAATTCACAGAATTCATAGGCAAGCTCCCACAAGAGGATAGAGCACAGTTCCAAGCTCTTACAGAGGAGGACAAGTTGGTTTCCAGAACCTCTCTCCAGATCACAGTTGATGCAACTGACACAGCCTCCCATGCAATGGCTATGGCGATTGTCATATCTCTGTAGTCCTGACTCTATTCTTTGGGATTCCCCAGAAAAGTTCAGTCTGTGATACAGGATTTACCTCTTTTTGTGTGAATAGACATAAGACAGATGGCTCACTGCACACGTTAATGCAGAAATGCATGATGTATTGTTGCAGGTGAGCTCAAGGTCAGAACTCCAGGGGAGATGCATTTTAATCCTCTGATCAGGACCCTTAATGTGTGTGTGCTCCCCATTCGCCTCTTACTTTGGGTTCTGAGGACAATCCAACAAGATGGAGTGGTGGTCATCCCGACTGTACCTAGATGGCCCAGGAAGTTCTGGTTTCCCAACCTTGTACAGATGTCAGCACATCTGCCCGTCACTATCTGATCCTTCCCAGGCTTCCTGACCCAGATCAAGGGGAAGATCACACATCCCAAGATGGGTTCCTGCCACCATAGTGTGGTATTTGGATGGGTGTCAGACCTAGAAAGGACATGATCTTAAGCTGTCCAGACCATTCTCCACAGTAGTGGAAGGAGTCCACCAGGAAGTGCTACACTGCCAAGTGGAAAAGATTTTCTATCTGGTACTAATGTTGTCTGTCAACCCCAGAATACTTTTGACACCCCTACCATTCTAGTTTATCTGCTCTTCTTAAAGACATCAGTACATCAGCACTTGTCACTCCCCAATTGATGCTTGCTCAGTTTTCACCCATCCAGTGACTGTACAGTTTCTAAAAGGCATAGTCAGGACTTTCTTGCCAATGACAAGGCTACTCTGATGTGGAATCTCAGTGTGGTTCTATCATTGTTAACAGAGTCTCAGTTCGAACCTGCTCACTGACTCACTTTTCGATGAAGTTTGCCTCTCTAGTGGCCAACACTTCAGCTAGAAGGGTTGGGAAACTGGGGGCTCTTATGGCCAATCCATTGTATATGGTTTTCCATAGGGGGAAATTTTTCTCTGAGACTACATGCTAGATTTACCCCCAGGGTGGTCTCAGACTTTCATCTGAATCAAATGATACACTACCTGTCTTCTTCCCAAAAACATGTGTTACCAATGAGGACAAGAGCCTTCATTCCCTGTAGATATGTCGAGCTTTCTATCTGCAGAAAACAAGACCATTTAGAAAATTGCCTAGGCTGTTTGTGTCCCTGGCAGAACACATGAAAGGAGAAAATATTTTTTTGTAGAGACTTTCCAAATGGCTCTCAGGCTGTATTCTACAGTGTTTGTGTTGGCAGATGCCCCTCCTGCACAAGGTATGAAGGCCCGCTCTACCAGAGCCTAGGTGGCATCAATGACCTCACTTTGAGACGTTCTGCTCATTGAAAACTGCAAAGCGGTAGCATGGGGCTCTCCCCGTACCTTTATGAAACATTATGTGCTAGTACAAGGCTCCGTAGCTGATGCATCTTCTTCCTCCTCAATGTGTACTGCTGGTCAGTCAGCCAAAGTGGAGTACACACAGGGACTAGTGCCGGGGCGGGCAAACTTTTTGGCCTGAGGGCTGCATCGGGTTTTGGAAATTGTATGGAGGGCCAGTTAGGGGAGGGGGTCATGGCCTGGCCTCCTATCTCTCCCCCCCCCCCCCCCCGCCCCCCCCCCCCCCCCCCCCCCCCCCCCCC